>NW_026596040.1:38333925-38393352 GCF_907164565.1 Psammomys obesus | reverse complement strand
TTTATTTATTTATTTATTTATTTATTTATTTATTTATTTATTTATTTTACATTTAGATCTATTATTTGAAAACCTAAAGTTTATTTTCTTCCAAATTAGGTACATAAATAGTGGGAAGCATTGGTATGTTCAGTTTAACAAAGACCTATGCAAAGAATATGCAGACCAAGAAATAGAACACTCTTCACAGAGGAAACCTCTCATGTGCCGGTGCCCATGACAATGGCACCATATCCTCCAGTGACAGTCACTGTGACCATCTCCCGTCCTTTCTTTATCCATCTTGCTTTTGCTAGCATATGCCATGAAATTTTTATCTATCACAAATAATGTGACAGTGGGCCTTTGGCGTACATTTGCTACATTTGGGGAAGAGACTTTTAGGTCTCTCAGGAACTTCCTTTTTTTGTTTGTTTTGGGGGTTTTTGGTTTTTGGAGGCAGGATTTCTCTGTGTAGCCTTGGCTGTCCTAGACTCGCTTTGAAGACCAGGCTGACCTCGAACTCACAAACATCTGCCTGCCTCTGCCTTCCTGAGTGCTGGGCTTAGTCATGTGCCATGGTACTCAGCTTCCCGGGAACTTCTTACAGTTTAAGAAATTTGGAAAATAAATACTAGATTCTGCCATATTATACACTTTTCAATTTGGAGACTACATATCATGAATCATCAGTGACATTATTTAATTCAGCCACTCAATAAAACACAACTGATTAGAGTGATTTATGTAGAGTAGAGATAAACATTTTATGAAATTTTTGTTATATTCATGGTAGGGGAACTAGATCACACTATAAAATACATTTCTCTACAGTGGGTTTCTCAAGATCAGTTTTTACCAGCATGCCTGGCTATTTGTAACTCCGCATCATACCCAGAATCAGCTAGTGGGTAAAACAGTCTGTCTTTTATAACTGAAGGACAAGGAAGAGCAGACACAAGGTGCCCACTTAAGTTACTCTGCGTGGGTGACAGGACCAGGCTTGGCCACGCGGTGAAGATCCCACGGGCTCAAAGCCATGCTGCTGATGTCATTGCAACTGCACACAGTGTGGGCCTGGGCCTAGGTTGGATCCCAGAACAGCAGTGACCACAGTGATGTAAGCCACATTGCGCACCATGCTTCCTCTAGCCCCAGCTACCATCCCATGATCCTCAGAGGCAAGTGCATCAGTCAGCTCATCTCCAGGACTGCTCTTTCTGCTTGGCATGCCTTTGTCCATTCTCAGGCTTTTCTGATGCCATCTGGAGGGGTCTCTCTCTCTCTCTCTCTCTCTCTCTCTCTCTCAATGGAGAGAGTCATTAGAATTTGGGTGAGGATTGCTTTGAATCTGTGGGTTTCTTTCAGTAACATAGTCATTTCACAATATTAATTCTCCTAATCCGTAAGTGTGGAGGAATTTTCCATCTTCTGTTGTCTTCTTCAGTTTCTTTCTCCAGCGTTGCAAAGTTATTGCTATATAAGTCATCACATCCTTGGTTAATTTTTCTACTCGGTAGTTTTTAAGTCATTGTGATTGTCCCACAGTTTCTTTCTTCATAAATTTGTCATTGGTGTGTAGAAAAGCAACTGAATTTTGCCTGTTGGGTTTTGATCTTACAACTCTGCCAAAAATATTTATCAGACCCATGAGTGTCCTAGTATAATCTGTAGGGTAATGTCTTAAGTGTAGGATTGTGTCATCTTCAAATAGATAATTGACTTCCTCTTTTCCTATTTGTATGCTTTTTGTTTCTTTTCTTATATTATTGCTCTACCTAAGACTTAGAGCACTATATTGAATAAAATTGGAGAGAGCAGACAATATCTACTCATTCCTTATTTTTAAGGAATGCTTTCAGTTTTTTCCATTTTATCTAATGTGGCCATAGCTTTGATGCAAGTAGTCTTTATTGTATTGAGGTCTGTTTTTCTATTCCCAGATTCTACAAAGCATTTATCATGAAGAGGTGTTAGATTTTGTCAGAGTTCTTTTCTGCAGCTATTAAAATTATAATGTGATTTCTAACCTTAAATTCATATCTTATATTACCTTTACATATGTTAAACTGTCCTTGCATAACTGTAGGGACACGTGTTCTGGATTCAGTTTGCAGTACTTTATATGCACATTTATCAGGGGTATTGGTCAGGTTGTTGTTGTTGTTGTTGTTGTTGTTGCTGTTGTAGAAATATCCAGTTTTAATATATGGACAATGCTGGCTTCATAGAATGAGTTTGGTAATGTTCTTTCCCTTGCTATTTTATGAAATGTTTTGAGGGACATTGGTGTTAGCTCGTTTTACTCAATAGATAATTTAGTAACAAATCATTCTGAGTCTGTTACCTTTTACTCAATATAACTTTTTCCAGTTTCCTCCATTTACTTGCAAATTTCATAATTTCATTTTTCTTAACAGCTGAATGATATGTCATTATGTAAATGCACCACATTTTCATTCCACCCATTGATCAGTTGATGGACATCTAAGCTGTTACTACTTCCTGGCAATTGTGAATAGAGTAGCAATGAACATGGATGAGCAAGTGTCTCTGTAGTGAGATAAAAGCCTTTTGCATGTATTTCCGTAAGAGGAAGAGCTGGGTCATATGGTAGATCTATTCCAGCTTTGGAAGGAAACTCCATACTGATTTCCATGACGTCTATGCCATTGTGACACCTACCAACAGTGAACACAGGTTTCCCTCCCCCACATCCTTGCTAGCACTTACTGTCCTTTGTTTACTTAATCTCAGTGGTTCTCGCTGGGGTAAGATGAAATCTCAGAGTAGTTTTAACTTCCAATTCCCTGCTGGAGGAAAATGTCGAACACTTTGTCAAAATATTTCTTAGCCTTTTGTCATTTCTTCTTTGGAGGACTCTGTGTTCATATTTAAAGCCTCCTTTTCATTGGAGTGTTTTCTTGATGCTTGTGGGTTTAGTTCTTTGTAGAGTCTAGATATCAACCCTCCATCAGATATAGAACTGGAAACAGTTTTCATCCATCTGTGGGTTTCCTCCTCAGTAGACTGTTTCTTATGCAGAAGGTTTACAATCAGGAGGCCCATTTGTCAATATTTTTTTCTAAATCTATTGAAAACAAAGTTTTTCATACAATGTATTCTGATTACAGTTTCTCTTCCTCTATTCCTCCCATTTCCTCCTCATCCCTCCCCCCATCCAGACCCACGGGCATCTAAGGAATAATAATACAATACAATATGATACAATACTATAAGATGAGATAAAGCAAAAAATGGAATAGGACAAACAACCAAACAAGAAAAAGAAAAAAGCACAACAATGCAAATATAGACTCAGAGACACACACAGAAATCCCATTGTTTGTGCTAAGTCCTAAGTTAAAAAAAAAAAAATCCTATTGAGAAAGTCCACACTATGGGGTCTGTGTCAGTTTTTATGTCCTCTTGATTTAATTTTAGGAAGCTGTGTGTATAGGAATGTATCCATTTCTTCCCAATTTTCTAGACTTTTTTTTGGAATATAAGTCTTGGAAATACTCCCTAGTAAATCTCCAGATTTCACTGAAACCTGTTGTGACAGCTTTGTATGATCTGTTGTCACTCAAAGTTTCTTCTCTCCCTTTTTTGGGTTAGGTTAGCTGTAGGTTTTATCAATCTTGTTTTTTCCAAGGACAAACTCTTGGGTTGAGTCTATGATTTTGTTTTTAGTCCCTATTTCACCATTCTTGAACAGATCTTTGTATTATTTATTTATTTGTTTGTTTGTTTGTTTGTTTATTGCCATCTACTGGTTTGAGGTTCAACAAGCTCATGTTTTCCTAAGGTACTGAGTCACATCACTGGGTTATTTATTTGGGATATCTCTGATTTTTTAACATAAGCACTCACAGTCATAAAGTTTCCTCTTCGAATCACCGTAGCAAGAGTTCTCATAAGTCCCTCATCATTTTCACTTGATTCTAGGACTTTTTTAAATTCCTCCCTAGCTTCTTCAATAACCCTCTCCTTGTTTAATAATTTATCCTTCAGTCTCCAGTATTTGTATATTATCTTTTTTAAGATTTATTGTATTTTTAACTGTGTGTGTGTGTGTGTGTGTGTGTGTGTGTGTGTGTGTGTGTGTGTATACAAGATTTCAGGTACCTTCAGAAGCCTGAGATATTAGATCCTACAGAGTTAGAGTTTCACGTGGTTGTGAGCTACACAATGTGTGTGCTGGGACTCAAGCTCAGGTCCTGTGGAAGAAGAGTATATGGTCTTAACCACTCGGTCATCTCTCCAGCCCCCAATTTCTTTTATTGATTTCTTTTATTCTACTGTGATCTGATAAGATGCAAGAAATTATTTCAACTCTTTTATATTTCTTAAGACTTCATTTATTACTTAGGGATTTCCATGGGCTGACAGGTATTCTATATCTGATGTAATGATGAGGTGCAGTTCTTTGGAAATGAAAATATTAATATTTTTTAAAGATAAAGTAAAACTACTATGAAAAGTATAATAAAGGGAAGGGTGCCACAGAGGAGGTGAAAAAAGAAAAAATAAATTAAAAATGAGTTGTTTGACTGGCTTTTTTCTATGTTGGTGAACATTAGAGAACGTTGTATACATACAGAGGGTAAAAGAGTTGGTTGAGTTTCAGCTCTTTCCCCTCCTTTGATTTGTACTGGCTCTGAGCCTGTGTTGGTACAAATGCTGTCCAATGTCTGCTAATCTGTCCCCGTTTTAGAAGTTCCCTTGTGTGTGTCTCTCTGCAAGCCATTAGGTTTGTAGTCTGTGGATCACACAAGTTTTTCTCACCCTCCTGAGAGTCCCCAGTTCATAATCGCTGGGGTAGCTAATGTTCAAGCTGGAGGGTGCCTCCATGTATGTTGTTCGAAGCAACTGCAGCCTTAGTGTCGACAGAAGCGGATTTAGGGCTTCACCTTTAAGCCCACTGAGCAGCAGCCACCTTGCTAGAGAGGTGAGACTGTAGAATGCAGACTGTGTGCTGGAACTTCAGAATCTCGGACTCTGCTCTGTGGCAGCAAGCCACACAGCAGACAGGTGCCAAGCTGCCCACCTGAGACTCAACGTCCAGAAGCATTCTCATGTGCTGGGGTCTGCTCCCAGATGAGGAGGACCCCTTTCCCTAAACCCTGCCTTCGGGGAGAGTCCTGTTGACTACCTTTTGGCTTCTCAGTGTCACCCTCCTCCCCTACACACTAGGGCTGGGGCTAGGATAGAGTCTGTCCTAGCTTTCTGACTTGGGATTGCTTCTGTCTAGAGAGCCCCAGGTAAGTCTGTCGTAAGCAATAGGTTCCCTCTCAAGATGGCGCCCAGGGCAGGCCCCTGAGCCAGGAAAACTCCTCTTAATGGGTGGCCCTGTCGTGCCAGAGAGGTCATTGTCAGAAAGAACCACAACTTAACCTCAGCTATCCTTTTTTATTTCTGAAGTATTTCCTCTCTTTCTCTTTGGATATATACGAGATATAAATCTTTTAAGCTACCCTGACACTTTTTCCGCTGAGCCACATACAGGTGGCTCTAGTCCACCATCTTACCTCAGAGTCTCACTTTCCATCTATTACTAAAGGAATCATCTAATTTATGCAGAGTCTAGAGTTCTGAGAGTAGGTGTTCAATGTGAACTACCATATGCTAATGCAACATAACTTCCACCCCAATCCAGGTCAGCCATCGCCTCTGGACTTCATGGCTATAATGGGATGCTGGTGGGACTGCTCATGGTTGTGTTCTCAGAGAAGCTAGACTACTACTGGTGGCTTCTGTTGCCTGTGACCTTCACATCCATGGCCTGGTGCGGTACCTCCCTGTTTATGCTCATTGGGTAGCAATGGGACATGCACACTTGTGTACCCCAGTGTCTCCATAAACAGATGATTTTTGTCTAGCAAGACCATGAAAATCCATAAGTTCATAACTTCAGAAACAATACAGCAGGGTTAAGTGGAGACAGAAATTACCAGAGACCATTTAGAGGCGTTTTGAAAACCACATGTTTTATTGAGTTGTTAATCTTCCTTTATAAATAATAAAGGTTGATGATGATTAAATAGCTCATAAGTACCAGCACAGTGCTAAGCAAGGTGACGTTATATTTATCCCCAGTTTGCAGAAGAGAAGACTAAGGCATAGAGAGGGTGAGTAGCCCCTTCCAGGTCTTACATTCAGGTTTTGAGGCTGGATATCTGAATCTAGAATTTGCATTACTAAACCCCAGGCTACATGGGGATTATGAATTGTGTGGCCTTACTAATCTTTCAAATCTGGAAACACACTTGTAGTAGAATCAGAAGGCTTTCTTGGACCAGGAGGTCTATATGCAAAGTGCAGAGTCTTTGAACTAGAGCTTTCAGTTGAGAGCTTCAAGAGAGAAGAGACATAGGAACAAATACTTGTTGAATACAGAGTGAGCTTAGCCAGTCACACATATGATCTTAATTTCATTTGAACTTGAAGCGGGTCAGTAAAGTGTCCAAATGGCCCAATAGTATGCCTACTATCATAGGAAGCAGTGTCCCCAACTTTTCCCATCACACATCTCTACTACCCTATGCTCAACTCCTCTCAGACATGGTGATTTATTCCTGTTCTCAGCAATAAATCAGACATAGTAATTTATTTTTAACATCTCCGAGAAGTAAATGTCTTTCTTAGGTTTCAAAGTCTGGAGTTACTAAAACCAGTTAGTTCAATTTAGCTTAAGTAGTGTTTCATTGCTTTTTAGTGGTGCTTGCAAATAAATTACTGCATTAAGCATTCTGGGCAATTTATTTTTCTTCTTGGGGTTTCTATTTTCCTTGATGCATTTGGGACAAAAAACAAAATGGTCATTTCTGCGGGGAATTTTCTTAATGCTCCCCACATGTCCCCCAGTGAGGAGCAGAACTCATCCTCATTTGCATGCGTTTGTTTTATAACTACATAGATTCAACCCCTCAACACAGCTTCTCTGCCATATGGCACCTGGTAGTAGCTCAGATTTCAATGCCCCTACCCCCCATTTCTCAAACTAAAAGGCAGAAAACACTGACTCCTGCCCTGGGTGAAATTCTATACGACCTTCTATTCCAGTGCATTTATTAATCCATTCATACTGCCCTTGAAACTCGGTCCATTTAGCCTGGATTAAAGTGCTGTTTTCAAGATTCACCCACTAGACAAAAGTCCAAGTGCCTATTCACTGAGCACAGTGACTATTGATAAGTGTAGATAAAGAAAAAACACTATTCTCTTGGGTTTATATTTTTCTTATTTACTAGTTAATAAGTTTACCTCTTATAAAACTAGCAAATAAAAGTTCTTTCAAGATGAGTTTACTGCTTGGAGAAAAGTGAGCATGACTCCAAGCAGGGTAGTCAGGGAAAGACACATTATAGATGGCAAACCTGAATTGTCACTTAAATGTCAGGGAGGCATGTACCATCTCAACGCTTGGGTGAAGGATGCCTCAGATACAAGACTCCAAATGAAGAATGGGAGGTGGCCAAGAAATAGAGGCAAGACCCAAGAGGCTGAAGTGCTAAGAATGAGCGAGAGGTGGCGGGAGCTTAGAGTTCAGTAGATGAGGTAGTTCCCTAGTACCACGGCACCCAACAAGTGTTCTGATTTGTATTACGTCTATAGCAGAAATGGAACAGAGTGTCACAGTTTGGATTAGAGCGATGATGTAAACTCAAAACTACATAAGCTTCTCTGCCTACAAAGTGGAGGACGGATTTAGATGAACAAGAGTGGTTGCAGAGTTATAAAAAGGATTCACTAAAAAGATCCACAGAGACAGGGCTGCCTGGACTAGAGCAGAATACATGAAGGTCTCCAGAAGAGACTGGGTCTGGGGTTTATTTAAGGGAGACAAAGGCAAGAAGACTTTCTGAGAAGCTGGTGATAAGAAAGGGGGAATATTCAATATACTACTGTGATTTGCTTGAGCATATGGGTTATACAGCAGTCTAAGAGCAAAGCAGGGAGACGAAAATAAATGAAACCTGTCTACACAACCTGTGTTAGACTTCCAAGCAGAAGTGCTGAGATGGTAACTGGACATGGGAATCAAGAAGCTAATGATAGAGTCGACTGTGAAAGGCAGACACATATAGAAGGTGTTTCATCTACGAGACTAAATATCACCCACAGGGGAAGGCTAAGGAGAGAAAGGAGCCAAGCGACAACCAAGGAATCTCCCAATAATTAGATGTCTGGCAGAAAAGCGGGAATGTCATGGAAGGGAACTTGAGATGGAGTAAGCGAGGAGTAATCTAAGAAAGTTCAATGTTGTAGTAGCCCACACAGAAAGTATTTCCATACAGTGCAAGATTCCAGCTTTAAATTAAGAGGAAAGGAGTGACTGTGAACTCGCCAAGTGAGATGTCATTGAGTGAACTTGACTAGAGCCATTTCTGCGCTGTAATTGAGAACACACACCTGACTGATGGGGTTCAGGGAGGAGAGGAGCAGAGAGATTGTGATAACAGAGCACCAGCTCTTCTGAGGAGGACTGCTGTGAAAAAAATAGACCCTGGAGAGGAGTGAGTGCCGAGTTAAACAGAGACAGCATTTGAAAGCAGACACTACTAAAGTGTACCATAGCCTGACAAGAATGGCCTGGAGGACAAGGAGATCTACGCTGTGGAGAATGCTGTAAGAGAAAAGCCCTGGCGAAGGATCCAAACCAAAGAACAGGCAGAGTTAATCTGATGAAGGAGCTGGGACACTTTCATCAAATGTGGGAGGGAGAGAGGCAGTGTGGGAACAAAGCTGGCGGAGTGTGTGTTTTTATGGTCTAGGAAATGAAACATTTCTCATCCCATCACTTTTTTATGAAGTAAATAAAACCTTGTGGTTGACCCAGACAGAAAGAAGAGAGGCAGACAGTAAGAATTCAAAGAAAAAAACAAACATGAACTAGCTTTCTGTGCGTTAGAGTTACTTTAGGCAGGCCTGAATGCCCATGTGAGATTCGTGGCCACTAATTAAAGACAGGCTATGCAACCAGGTCATGGGGTTTTCTGTCTTGTCCAGCTGCCTCAGAGGATGAGAGATATGTGGGATATCTGGAGTGGCTGGTCCCTTCCAGGGAAAGCTGAAACTGCAAGCAATTTATTTCTAAATTATTATTTATTTAACATTGTTCACTTAGCCTCTAAGTTATAACAGATTGGTTTTGGATTCAGCTCTCTCTGTCCAAAATCCATGCTCATCCCCAGGAATAGACCATAGACCAAGAAGACAATGTGTGCAAATAACTGAAGATTTTGTTTTATCTGGAAGTCCCCAGAGAGGCTCCCAGAAAGTACAATCTTGTTCATTACATACATATTCTAGCATCATCTAACTAGAAGGTCAGACCCTAAGAATGCTGTCACAACCCCAGGCAACAGCTGGTATACATCTGGACAAGCCAAAGGCAATAATGGCATTTTATAAAGATCATGTTTTGTTTGGTTTTCTCAGTTGAAGGAACAAAAAAAGTATTTAAACTATTTCATAAGGTATTCCATTCAAATTACTGTGTTTTTAATTTGCTTCCTCAAACTGAGGACATTATTCTCAGTTATAGATCAGTGAACCACTAAAATCCCTAGGGGAGCTTAAAGATGAGGGATAGTAGACATTCCAATGTCCAGAGATAAAGATAGAGTCAGCTTAAAGATAGTCGTGATTAATTGTGTCTCTTCTTTATACAGCCCAGTTGTTTCTAGTGCTTTGAGTAGCATCTTCAGCAAGTGGGACCTGCCAGTGTTCACACTGCCCTTCAACATCACCTTAACACTGTACCTGGCAGCTACAGGCCATTACAACCTCTTCTTCCCCACAACGCTTGTCAAGCCTGTGTCTTCAGCTCCCAATATCACCTGGACAGAGATTGAAATGCCTTTGGTAAGTTGCCTAAAGGCAATAAGTCAAGAACCCTGGACTCTACTCAATAAATTAGCCAGGTTCTATCCTTCAACAGAAACCAGATGAGGCTGGTCATAGCAGTGCACACTTTAATTCTGGCATTCAAATGAGGCAGATGCAGGTAGATCTCTATGAGTTCAAGGTCAGCCTGCTCAACATAGGGGATCTCCAGGCCAGCTGGAGCTACATAATGAAAGCTTGTCTCAATTTAAGAAAAAAATTAAAAGGAAAAGAAAAAGAGACCATATGATAACCTCAGCATCAACCAGAAAGGCTTGAAGCCACATCCATGCATTCAATAAATCTCTACTGGACATCTATCACATTCTTGACACTTTCAGACATCAAGAGTATGCCTGAAAGAAGCCAATTGTGAAACCTACATTGTACACAAGAGACAACGCACAATGAGCAGGAAGTGTGAAGTTGCCTATGCAAGGCAGCTGCAGTTGAATGAAAAGCATTAAATGAGACAGATAATTTCATCAAGCAGTAAAAGACTAACATATACTTCAAAATCATATTGAATTAGGTATTATCTATAGAAGACAGGGTAGATTTTTTTCACATACTCTCTGTATCAAGCAAAGGGAATTTTACTCCTTGGAAACTTTAGTCAACATTTGGAAATATTTTTTTATTGTCAAGCATGACCAGCGGTGAGGATATGGCTCAGCTGGTTGAGTGCATGCGACACTCTGGGTTCAATCTCCAGCACCATGTAAACCAAGTTTAGAGGCACGTGACTATAATCTGACACATGAAAGATGGAAACAATATGATCAGATCATCCTCACCTACACGCCGACTTCAGGCCAGCCTGGGATACGGGTCTGAAAACATAGGAGGGAAGATAGAAACAGAGGAGAGGAAGGGATAAAGAGGAAGAGAGCCTGAGAATAAGTGCTGATCCAGTGAGATGGCTCAGCAGGTAAAAATGACTGCCAGGCATGTCTGACGGCCTCAGTGCAACCCTCAGAACGCATACTGATAGGAAATAACCAACACCCAAGATTTCCCTGTCCTCCACACTTGTGCTGTGGCACAAACATGTCCACACTCATGCACACACCTATCATGCACGCACACGCACACACACACACACACACACACACGCACGCACGCATCTAAACACGTGAGATAACAGAACAGAGAATGCTACTAGTGTCTAGTAAGTAGAATCCAGGGACTCTGTTAAGTATCCTACAAATTATATAATTGGGATGCCAATAGAGCCAGAGTTGAGGACCTCTGCTTATAACCTACCTACAAATATGCATGTTCATTTGCTCTCCTGACCTCTAGACATTAAGAAGAGAGAAGCAGAATAAAAAGATTCTAAAAGCATATATAATTATAAAATCTTAGACTTGTTTACAGATGTAGAAATAGCTACCAGCTGGAACTTAAGCATCATGATAAAACTTTAGTGTTGTATGAGCACAACTGCTTATGTATCACACTATCCTACACCATAAATACATTAACTCATTTCCCCTTGTAGGTACTACCATTACTCCCAATTTACAAATGAGAAAACTAAGGAGCAGAAGCAGTTGTCCAAGGACAACCTGCAGCTAGCACTTAACACCAGGCAGGTGTTGCAAAATCCTAACTTTGAACCACCATCTTACACTCCCACGCAGAACATGTGCCTCAGCTTGGAGCAATCATAGTATGCTGAAACTTATGCTTTTCAAAAGAGTCTACTGATCACCAGGTCCCTTTAATCACAGGAGTGCTCTTCACAGTCCTTGGCAATTCCTTTATATTTACCCCCACACTTGTAGCTCTGCTTCCTAGAGTACCTAGGATTTGCCCTGTCATAGTCTTTGCAGTGTTTGAAAACAACCCAAGTCCTCAGGTATAAATAGGTTTGGCCTATGGGTCCACACTGCCCACCACAGCTTCTATGTGTACCTGAGCTTTAGTGTGGCTTTCTCTGCTCCAGTACCCCAAGGTCTTTCAGGGACAGCTACACTCTAAACCTGAGCCCACTCAAAAAGATGCACTTGCTCCTATTTCCTGTGTATCAAATGCTGGATCAAATAGTGAGAGATTGTTGAAGTCATTGGGATTTCGAGTTCATAAACCCTCAGATGGTTGATAAGCCTTCCTCAGTGATATTGAATTTTTTTTCATACATAATTTTCCAGAGAGAAAGTACCTCCTCTTTCTTTTTAAGTTTTGTCTGGCTAAGTTCAGAGTGGGATTAGAAGTAGGGTTGAGAACTAAACCCAAGAAGTTGGAAAAAAAAAATCAAAACCCTGCCTTTACAGAAAGGCCTGGCTCCAGAAGCAAAACGGAGCAGGAAGAAAAGCCAAACCTCATTACCAAAGGTCAGCCAGGCAAAAGGAACAGAACCCTGTCCACTGTCAACCCCAGGCACATTGTGGCACGACCTAAGAAAGGATCACCAAGGACTCAGCGTACATGCAAGGGCAGATGCCTCAGTGCTGTGGTGGTCAGTGTGATATGGATCTCAGAGAAAAGATGGCTTATGGCACACACAAAAAAATGGTTGACCACAAATCCGGGTACCTTGAAGTCCAAGCGCACCCTCTCACCTGCCCAAAAATCCATTAATCTTGACAACCAGCAAATTCTCTCCCCTACTCCATCCAAATCTGAATCTGGAAGAATCAATTCCGTTTTGCTTTTACTCTCAAAGAACTGGGAGGATGCGCTTCCAATTTGTGCAAGCAGCCTGTAGGTAGCTGAGAATTACAAGAGGGAGGCAGTCTGTAAATTTCCACTGTCCACATGAATGCCCTTTCCCTCAGGCATCCGCTGTAGCCTAGGGGGCAGCACGGAGCAGTAGCAGCGCACAGTTCCCAGGCTAAAATATGGATTCCCTGCAGGTGGAAGAGCTTTGTTCTAAACGGAGGCTCTGTGTTCCCAAATTCCTCTCGTTCTTAACTGCTTAGGCTTACAAGCTGTGTTTCCAGGTGGAAAGATGGACGTTGGACTGAGCATTCCATGTTCCTCAGAGGCTGACATGTGATCAGAGATCAGACATCTGCTGAGACTTCCTGCCCACACCTTCTGGGTCCCTAAAAATAAGACTGGGTCCCAGGCCCCACCACCACCATCCCTTCAGCTATTAAAAGCCATGCGCTGGGAAACAAGAGATTCCAACACTTGAAAGTTCTCTGGGAGTCAAACACTACTCCCTAAAGAAATCAGATGTGTTCTAAAGTCCAACTCATTGATAATCACAAAGGTCTGAAAAGGACAAGGCAATGCCCTCCTGACATCTGAAGTGGGTGATCTATGAATCCAGTAGACACCAGCCTGTTGCATGTAATATTCGCTTGCAGGGAAGCACGCTGGTCTCATCAAATGCCCTGTGGAGAAGCCAGGCTGGATATGTTGTTTAAAGCTCCCAAGGGTTCCAACGAACACAAAGTCTGAGAATCACTAATCATTCGGTATATAGCTATTACACGTGTTTATGCTCACCCACAAAGAGCTCTTGTCTCCTAGAGTCACATAACCTACTAATACAGAAAAGAACAACAATATTTTTTCCAAATTGCAAATTTTTATTTATTTTTCTTTGCTTTCTTTTCCATTTTTTCCCTCACATACTATATCCTGATTATGGTTTCTCCTCCCTCTCTTCCTCCCAGTTCCTCCCCACCTCCCTTCCCACCCAGATCCATTCCCTGTCTCTCATTAGAAAACAATCAGCCTTCGGGGGAAGGGAGAGGGTAATAATAAATAAGAGGAAACAAAGGATAAAACAAAAGATAAAACATAAGATAAAACAAAAACTAACACATCAGAATGGGACAAAACAAAGAAGGAAAGGAGCCCAAGAGAAGGCACAAGAATCAGAGGCCTGCTTATACACACACTCGGGATTCCCCCAAGAAACACTAAGCAGAAGCCATGCTGTGCATTCAGAGGACCCGGCGCAGACCGTACGCCCACCCCGAGCATGTTGCCTCAGTTTCTGCCCCGCTCATGTTGATTCAGAGGGCCTTGTTCTCCTGGCGTCCTCCAACCCCTCTGGCTCTTACCCTCTTTCTGCCTCCTCTTCTGCAGGGCTCCCTGAGCTATCCGGGGTGGAGGAATTTGATGGAGACATCCCATTTAGAGCTTACTATCCCAAGGACTCTCACTCTCTGAATAATGTCTGGTGTGGGTCTCTGTATTTGTTCCCAATTGCTGCAGGAGGAAGATGATGGCTGAGCAAGGCACTGATCTATGAATACAGCAGAATGTCATTGGGATGTGTTCGATTGCTACTTTTTTTTTTTTTTTTTTGGTTTTTTAGAACAGTAGTATTTGGTTTTACCTTAGCTCCAGGGATATCTAGTATCAGGTTCCTGTCACCAGGCAGTGTCAGGTACGGTTCCATCTCATGGAGCGGGCCATAAGTCCAATCAGATATTGGCTGGATACTCCCACCAGGTTTTGACACCATTGCCCTAACATATCTTGCAGACACGACACCATTGTAGATCAGAGGGTTTATGGCTGGGTTGGTGTTTATGTTTCTCTTTTAGTAGTGTGCAGAGTACCTTCCTGTACCAGAAACACTAGAATATAAGGGTAATGGTTCTGTGTAGGCACCAGCTCCACTTCCCCATGTTTAATGGTTTGTTGTCTTCAGCAATCGGGGCCTTATCAACAGTTCGTGGAGAGCAATCTGTGGTCTGGGCAGCAGCCTGGGTTGTTTGGGGATTCCCATGGGACTCCTTTGAACAACAGTTCAATTAGATATAACCCAATCCCAGTACTGGAAGCTTCATTTGGTGACAAGAAATGGCCAGTTGGGGCTCCATCTCCCTCGTTATTGGATGATTTCATTTAGACCACTTTTGTATATGTATTTTAGAAAGCTTCTACTCTATTAGGGCCCTTCTAATGGCCCTTAATTTTAGCTGTCTCTCCCACTATTCTCTCGCTCTTCCTTCCTCCTCTCAACTTGATCCTCAAATTCCATCACCCCCATCCATTCATAATTACCTATTATAGCAACCATTTCTATGGAGATCTATATGTTCCCCTAGACCTTTACTCTATACCTAACCTCTGTGGTTCTACAGATTCTAGCTTGGTTATTGACTTAATAGCTAATATCTACATATAAGTGAATACATACCATACAAACACTCTTAACTGCTGAGCCATCTATCCAGCACCATAGAACTATAGAATTTTTTCTAACATAATAGTTTTATTATTTGGGAATGTCACATTATGCACCCCATCACACTCACTTCCCAGTTTTCCCAGGTCTGTCCCCCTTGTGACCTCTCCACCCCCAAGAAGAAGAAACACCCATCCAATTTGTGCTGCACAATTTAGATTACAAAATTTCAAAACTGGAAGGTCATTAGCTAGACAAGCTTCCTCGATGAGGACAAGTCAATGGTGTTTTGATGCAAAGACAGGAATGGTAGCAAAGTCTTAGTCAGTTTCAGAGGCTCCACACTAATGGCCATCTATCAAATCATCCATAAAAACAGCCTAGAATATTTGCAATATTCCTAGAACATTCCTAGGATTTTCAAAAGTCTATAAGAAATACCTTGGTGCCTTATACCCCAATGGCAATCTAGGAAGGGGGTGTATTCTGGCCCTCTCAAAGTTTCTCCTCTCCCTGGAAATGCTCAAGTCCAGTCCTGACTGCATGATGGATGCTGGATGCCTGGTAGGTGGTGGAGTGAGGAACTATTTGTTCCAGCTTGTTGCCATCCCACCCCCTGTACTCTCTCACGCTGGAGGGCACAGCCATCCCGCTGTTCCCCTTCATTACCCACTGGCCTGGTCTTGGCCCTGATGCCTGGATTTTGAATTATCTGTCCACATTCCAGTGACCTGCATTCTGTTGACTTTGCAGCTGTTACAAACCATCCCTGTTGGGGTCGGCCAGGTCTACGGCTGCGACAATCCTTGGACAGGTGGCTTGATCTTGGTGGCTCTGTTTATCTCCTCACCACTCATCTGCTTACATGCAGCCATAGGGTCAATTGTGGGGCTGCTAGCAGGTAAGACAGATTCCCAGCTCTGTAAGAGAATCTTTAGGATTATTTTCCTCATCCCATTTCTTCTCAGCACACAGAAACCATCCCAGATTTGTCTTCAGTAGAGTTTTAAACACTGTCAGGGGGATAAAAACTATTTTCCCTTCCTTGAGCTTTCTCCAAAGAGAGCAGATTGAAGAAACAGAACATGTGGAGAAATGCAAGGACCCTTAGTATGGAGCCCAGAAGTTGGAGGAGGGGAGCAGTTACAGCCCAAGCTGGGGTACATGTGGTCCAGCACTTGAAAGTTTTAAGCAAGCTAAAAGGAAAGGTCTCCTAAAATCGGATTGGCATTTCTCGAGTGTAATTTCATATTCCTACACATATGTATATGTATGTACACACATTTATATATAGATATGCTTTTTCCCACAATAGAATCAGAAAATAGGGTAGGGGACCCTGGGAGTAAAAGACTATTTTAGAATTATTCTAATGTTTTGCAAAGACTTTTGGAAACAGAACTTTCCAAAAAATTGTAATTGGGAATAATTTTAAATTCATCAAAACCTCATAACAATAATGCAAGAGGCGGTAATTCCCTACCCATGTCTACCTACGATCACACCTGCCCTGGGGCTCAGACACTCCTCTCTCTCCATACTCATTTATGTTTGTCTGGACTTCTTTTTTCTCAAGCCTTTGAAACAGTATTGAAATGGAAAATGATGTAACTTCTTGCACTGAAGAAGGGTTCTGATGTCTTTTCCAAGGCTGCCCCTTATCCCAGACATCATCACATACACATATCACCATGTGACTCCAGGAATTACTGTTTGATTTCCTATGGTCACATGCTATTTACAGAGGCACCTCTGGTAAGCAGAGGTGGAGGTATATGGTGAAGGACAGGACAGAACCTATGCTGAGGCCTTTCCTCTGTGGTCCAAAATTACCCAGACATACCATCCTTTCTTTGATAGCACTGACTGTGGCCACGCCCTTCGAGACGATCTATATGGGCCTTTGGAGCTACAACAGTGTCCTCTCCTGTATCGCCATCGGAGGCATGTTCTACGCACTCACCTGGCAGACACACGTGCTGGCCCTTGTCTGTGGTAAGTTTTTAAGAAAGTGACGACCAAGACCCTCTAGCTGGCCTTCTGTTAGTCATATGTCTGTTCTAATTTGTTACCAAAGTTGGTGGAGACAGGATGAGAATGAACTATATAAAGTCATGCTGAAAATGGAGAGAAGATAAAAGGTGTATAAGCTTCAGCCTCTGGCCTCAGGGAATACATAGCCATGGAGGGATAACTGACAGGGAAATAACAGCGTCAGGTAAAGGCTGGTTTCAGACACCATAGCTGCAGAAAAGCCAGTTCTGTGCAGCGGCTGAAGAAGTCAGACTCTGGGATGCTGACTCAGCTGCTCTTGTTCCTCCACAGCCCTGTTCTGTGCATACATGGGAGCAGCCCTCTCCAATATGATGGCAGTGGTAAGTTGGGACTCTCTGATCCAAAGTGGGTGGCAAGTTTTACCCAGGAGTCATCCAAATAAGAATTTTGAACATTTAGTTCTAGGGTGTGTGTGTGTGTGTGTGTGTGTGTGTGTGTGTGTATGTATGTATGTGTGTGTGTGTGTTGAAAGACAGCAGTAGAGAACAGGATGGACAGATGGCACTCCAGACCTGGGAGTAAGGACCATTCAGGCGCAGCGTTAAAAGATTTTGAGTGTACCCAAAGAGAGCGACAAGTCAATCTCCTTGACTGGCTACTCTGACACTCTGAGTTCAGGAACACTAACTACCTTCACCTGGCAGAAGGCAGGACTCCCCACCCTCAGTTCCTATCATATCCTTCTCCCCGGGCTTCTGGCCCAACACAAGAGCCTGGAAACATTCTTCTATCTCTTGGTTCAATTTGCAGGTTGGCGTGCCTCCAGGCACCTGGCCCTTCTGCCTCTCCACCCTCACCTTCCTTCTCCTCACAAGCAACAACCCTGGCATCTACAAGCTCCCGCTGAGCAAAGTCACCTACCCAGAGGCCAACCGCATCTACTTCCTGACAATGAAAGGCAGTGAAGAAGAGAAGTCCCCCAATGGTGACTACTAGCCCGGCTCTGAGCAGAAATGCTTTTCTTACCTCCGTCCCTGTGGTCTCAACTCTGGACTAATCAACTCAGCACGTACTTTCTTTGCCTCTCCTTGCACTTGTATCAAATCAAGCCCGTCTGTTCCTCCCTAACCCTGAGCTGATTCCATCCCTCTGCCCAGACCTTTATAACTACCCATTGTGCAGCATTAAAGGAAGCTGGTATGCCCTTGCTGAAACTGGGAGTGAGGAGTCTGATTTACATGTTGTTGGCACAAAACAAAAACGTTACTTAGTCTTTTAAGAAGAGCGCTAGAAAATGATAGTGGTTCGTCTAAAGAATAGTGCTATGAAATTGACCTTGCTGAGTGGGTCCTCAGCAGACAGAGAGTAGAGACAAGTGAGGACATGAGATAAAGTCACCCTGGTTTAGAGCAAGGGGATGGTGGGTTCAAAAAGCTTTCCACAGAAGAGGGCTTTTGTGGTGATTTAAAAAGCCAAACGTGGAAAACTGGAGCACTGAAAACATTATTAAGAAGTCTTGAACTTTTGAGCATTCCCTTCCACTGGCAGTTAAACTGCTTTTCCCAGCACTCAGTATAAAAGCCATTTTCTCCATTTTCTCCATTAAAAAAAAACCCTAATAGCTAATCATAACATGCTCCATCTCTTCAGTGTTCCTCTCCCAATCTCAGACACTAAAGCCTTCATAGCCCTTCCCTCTTCCCCTCCACAATGCCCATTTCTAAAATACTGGCAGTTTCCTAGCCCAGGTGTTTGGGAGTGCACCATTTTTAATCCCATGCCTCTTCCTTTGCAAGAAACCATACCCGACCCCACCTCATGCCTTGTGCTTTCGCTTGTCTGTTCACCACTAACACCGAACACTGACTCTTTGCTCTTTTTTTCCATCATCCTGTCTTGTGAACATTGTGCTCATCCATGTACTACTTCTTTAGAACTCTTCCTTGAGGATCTTCTTCAAATTAGACCTGAAAGAACACTGGTGCTATGCTTTCCAACTCTTCACATGGCCACCAAGTCTTGGCTTCGGCAAGTGATTGGTGTTCTATCTGGTCATGGAGTCCTCAGTTGGCCATAAATGTTTCCTATCTCTATTACAAATGAGAAACATGATTCTTTTTTGTTTTATAAGTAACCTTCCATTCTAGAGGTTTGCTTTGTTTATAAAGTTGAGCCTAACGCCCATTCTCGTCTATCTGCTTTTTAACACCTAAATGCAAGCTTTTCTTGCACTCAGAGATTTTGCTCGTCATTGGTGTGATCCTCACTTTTCTTCCCTCCTTCTTCCTCTGACTCTGGAGCTTCTCTCCACCCCATGACCTGTGCTCCAAGTTGCTTGTCTTCCCCTTTATGGTTTTCATCATTTATCGTTTTACTTTTCTTTGAGGTATTTCTTCCCATTCAACTACCAGCCATGGGTTCTCTCCTGCAACTCAGTAGCTGCTGCATTGGACTGGGGGTTCAGAAACCATAGTTTGGGTTCTATAAAACCTTTGGGATAGGGGCTGCAATGGAATCACCATGTGTACCCATATCTTTCATGTTGGTTTCTTTTTGACTTTGAAAGCTACGTGACCCCCATTTCAACTCAAGCCCCCATTCCATCCCGTCTGGCATCTCATGTTGGTGGCCACATAGTACCTGCCAATGCTCAGAGCCTGAGAAGTCTGCCTTTGGCCTGACCATATTTGCTCATTCACCCAGAAGATTCTTTTATATGGAACTGTTAATATGTTACTCAGCCCCGGCCTGACAGTAAACCAGGAGAGAATCAGAGCTGACCCTGCCTTCAAGGAATTTATTTTATGGGGATTTGCCTGGACAGCTGAGTAGCTCTGCCTCAGAAAAGGATGCTGGACAGACAGCCTGAGAGCGCATTGAAGTTTACCAGTTTTCAGATTGAGGCAGTTACCTGGTTGGGTTGCTCTTCTGTTTAGGAATTGTCTCAGAAATTATTTTAAGGAATCCAGGAAAATTTCTCTGCCTATTCTCCTTCTATCCTCTGTGTTTCCCGTAGCTGCTACCCAAGCATCCCCAGCCATCCCTTTGATTTAAGGTTTGAAAGCTGTTAAAATATAAACAGCCCTGGGTTGGTAATGGCATAAGCATGATCGGTCACTTGCATCTTAGGTGGCAGGCATCATTTCTGAGAATAGGTTTGATCATGATAGGAGGAGAGTACCAAGAAACACAAGCAGTGTGTCCTGAACCTATCTGTGATGCAAGAGGGCAGCTGAGATGAAGCCAAGCAGGGGAAATGAGATGAAGCATTCCTATCCTATTGGAAATGATGATGTATGCCTTAGGAAGAAAAATGGATGGAGCCTTAGCTGTCGGCAGTGGGTGGCTCAGAAGCAAAGCATATAGATGACAGACAGCTGAACTGAGTCAGTGAAGAGAGTCTCTTTGTTACAACTGTCTGAGCAATGGTGTAGACTCAGTTTCCCACCCAGGCAACGCAGAACTGGAGACCTGTCAGGACTCTGTGTAGTGAGCAGAGGGCTAGACCAGGTGACCCCTGCAGCATCCCTTACCATGGTTACCTGAGAGAGGAGCATCGCTAACTTGAGCTTTCCTTTAACCCGCCCTGCCCCATACCTCTTGACTTTGAAGTTCTTCCTGCGGTCAGCCCTCTATGATCCAACCATCACCTGGTCTTCTCAAACTGCATTTCTGACTTCATCCCCCATATGCCAGTGGGCTTGCTATATGACCCTAAGCCTTTGGTCCCTCAGATCTCAAATGTTGTGACAGATTTGAGACATTCTCATCTAAAACAGGTAGGAGAGACTGTTTTGCAACAGCCAGGATTTCCACCCAATAAACCACACACAGACTTATTTGGAAACTTTCTGAAAAGCATCCACATTTGTGTGTGTGTGTGTGTGTGTGTGTGTGTGTGTGTGTGTGTGTGTGTTACTTCTTTTTTTCCTTGCTTCTAAATACACCATGGATAGAGAAATCCATGGGGAACCCTTCTGCCTAGAGTGGAACTAGAAATTCTGGAACCTCAAGGAGTGAGATGGGAAGGAGAACATCAAGTCCCCTTTATGAACCAACTCTTTATGAAGGATGCCTCAGAACCCCCACCTTCCCTTACAGTCAGGAGGGAAGGTGGGGGCTGACACAAAGTGAGGCAAAGGAGACACTCTTTGGAGCACACATAGCTTGAACTTAAATTTACTCCACAAGGAGTATGGCCCTAGTACTAATTTCAGCATCCTTCTTCAAATATGGAAATGTAGAGTTGAAGAAAGCCAGAGCACTCTGAAGAAAACTTCATTCTGAAATGAGTTCTAATTAAGCCTTCAAGGTCTAAAGACACTGTAGGGTTCCAAGTGCCCTTGATAGTGTGCCCCAGTGTTTGCTGGGACCTGATAGGCACAAGATTCCATTATGTCCTTTTGCTTTCTACAACAGTTGGCAGCCTCACCCTAAATATGCCATATGCATAACATGTGTGGCTGAGAGATGCTCTGCTAGGCCATGGTTCTTGGTCGGCTCATGAGCCAGCCAGTGCGAGCTTCCTGGGTGGCTTCTTAAAGGGTGACTGTTTCTTCTCTTTCCTTCTTGGTGGCATCTCCATGCTATATCTCAGCTAACCAAGGTGAAGGTTCAAAAAGCAGGACTGAGCTAGCTGTGAAAAGTTCAAGAGCACTAGAAGAAGCCTGAGCAAGAGTGCAAAGGGCAGCCATCTATGATGGAGCTGAGAGATTACATGGCAAGGGGAAAAGAAAAGAGGAGGTTTAGCAGCCTGTCATGGACCCTGAAAGGGCCTAAGCACAGAATCGGTCAGCTCTCTACCAGCTCCCAACCTGTCCCTGGAATGTGGGGGCACCTAAGTTCTTCCTACCCCTCTTGTTTGCTTTTCATCCTCCTTCATCAAGAACCTTCTTTGGGAGTCCCAAACACCTGGTGTAGGAAGGGACCCTTTGACGTCAGCAGGAGAGTTTGTCTACTCAAGTGGAGCTAATGTCCTTAGTGTGAGGTATCTTTCTCATTCTGGGTAGGATGCCACCTTTCACCCCTAAGTGTATGCTGGGAGCAGTATGTGAGTGTGGGGTTGATGACCCATCATACTCTTGAAGCCAAACAAAACATGTTTGGCTCCCTCCCCCACAAGCCAGCCCACCAGACCCAAGGCTTCATGGGACTTTCAAGAGCCAGCCTCCTTAATATATAGACCTCAGGGTGTATTTTGGCCTCAACAGTTAGGTCATGCCCTTCTTAATCTGAGAGGACCCTGGTGAGCCTGAAGACCCTGATCAACAAAAGTTAGGGGGAGAGGTCTGAAATTTTCCACAGAAAGCCCACTTTTGGTATTAGGCTGTGCAAAAATTTCCATTGAGACACTGATGGCAAGCACTATTCCCCAGCCTGTGTCCTGCCTGTTGGGGAATTAAGTGCGTTTATTGAGGTTGGAAGGCAAATTGGCCCCCCAAGGAGACAATACTTAGGTAATTGCTTAAAGACAAATACTGGAGCTAGAATTCTGAGAAGGCTAATGCCTGAGAGACAACAAGGAAGCAACTAGACAAGGGTCAGGGCTGCTCTTTAAGGAAGCTGCCTAATTCAGCTGTGGGGAGACTATGGCAGCTAGTGTACATCTTCCCCAGGCTGCTTAGGAAGTGTCTTTCTTTAGTCAAGAAGGCCAGAGAGCAGGAGGGCTGCAGGAGGCTTCCATCTTTCTTCTTCCTCCACTGGCAGACCCGTGCCAGGTATGGGTTCAGGGGTAAAAATTAGTGCATTACAGACAGTTGTCAAAAGGAAGGGCTAGAAGACGCAGGGCAGTGAGGAGGTTCGGGTGTAGGAGACACCACAGTGCCAGGAGCTGAGGACCAAGGACATTGGCAAGACTTCTTCTCAAGTCTGGTGACCTAGATCCCTCCAGCCCTATCTGGGACTCCGAAGAAGCCCAGGTAAGAGACGCTGGGGCACAAGTGAGCCAGGTAGATGCCAACCTACAGGAGCATCTGGCTTATCAAAAGGAAGCTCTACTTTCCTCCATCCAACTGTGTCTGGGGAAGGCAGTCATGGGATGGGAAACCTATTAAGAATTCTGGCAAAAAAAAAATCTAGACCTTGGAAATGTAAAGCTGAAAAGACTCTTAAACATTTATGGTTCAAACTTCTTGTTGTATAGATTAAGAAAGCACAACCAGTCTAGAGACTTACCCAAGTGATAAGAGAATGTGAGCCAAAGTTCAGTTGTGCAAACCGGCAGCCTGAGCTGGCCTGACTTACTTGCCTTGTGATAGAACCAGGGAAACAAATCAGCCTGCAGATCCCTGTCCCCCGTCTCCTGACCACTGTGTGAGCAATGAGCTCTTTGTCACCCTTTCCACAAGTCTTCAGCCCATGTAGCTCTGACATCATAGAGTCCCAAGGGAGGCACTTTGTAGAAGTGAGTCTGGGATGAAACTTCTGCCTAATGAGGTGGAGTCAAAGATCTCTCTCCAGGGAACCTCCAGCAAGTCGCTACCTGCTGTTTCCAGAGCCCAGTTACCTGCCCCAGGTTTGACCCATCTCTGTGTCCTGTGCCCTTTTGTAGACACGCCAATAGAACTGGGTCATCCTAATCCAGGGGTGTCTACACATCCCAGCTCCTCAACAACTTGTTTTCTTGGTACCCTCATATAAAGCGATTTCAATAGCATATACTTATTTCATATAGCTGCAGAATGTGAATATTTTATATGACCTACTATACGGAGCATTATTCCAGAATATCAAAGCTGTATGATTAGAACATAGACAGCCTTACAAAATATGCGATCTGTCCCAAGACCAAAATATAGAGGTAAAAGTATTAATCAGACAAGAATCGAGATGAAAGTGTGTGTGTGCATGCAGATGCACATATGTGGATGTGGAAAGCTAAAGCTGACATTTTGTGGCAATTATTCTATATGTATTGAGTCAGGGTCTCTCTGGATGAATCCAGAAATCATCCATTTCAGCCAGCTTGCCATGATCCCCTGTTTCTGCTTTGTAACTTGGTTACAGTTAAAGACACTAGGAGGATACAATAGGTCATGTTCAGAAAACTTCCAGTGTCCTTTTATCCTGTAGAGGGGTTAGAAAATGGACCAGGTCTCCCCACTTAATGTGATGAGGTGATCATGAAAATATGCTTGAGGCGATACTTGTACCTGGTCTTAGCAGCAGCCTTGATTGTCTTTCTTAGCGATATTAACACAGTGATGAGGTCGTGATCCTCTGGATCTGTTATGAGAAGGAGCCTGCCATGAATGTTAGATAAGCCCTTTTGACTGTTCCAGAAGATTGAGGGTACCAGGTTGCATACAAATACTACTTAACTTTGAGAGCCTCACTCATTACCTAAGGAATATTGAAATTGAAAGTCATGCCAGACTGCGGGGACCAAGGAAACACAGAGCAAACACTGTGTTCTATGGTTGCTGGTACCTCTGGGGCCTTTCTCTCTTGAGGAGTGTTCCATCTACCCAGTTACAGTATGCACAAGAGCTAGTAGATATTTTAGTCCCTTGCATGAGAAAGGATGTCTGTGAAATCTGTTTGCCAGTCTACTGGCATAATCCCCCTACTCTGGACAGGCTATAAAAGGAGGTGGAGTCTGACGGCTCCTCTGGGATTTTCCTGACAAGTGGGACAGACTTTGGAAATAGACTATGTGAAGAATGCCTGTGTCTGTGAAGGAGACCAAATTAGAACATGGAGAGCTTTTAGCCCTCAAATGTAGAATGTGATGAAGAGTGTTAAGTCTTAGGAGGACTGAGGGAACAACAGCTTATTTTCTAGATCTGTAACCACCCCTCTGGAGTGGCTGTAAAGCCCTTATTTAAAGCCTGCTAAGTCTCTTGAGGTGACATGCTGAAAGGGAGAAGAGAGATACTGAGACCTAAGGCAGGCTTCAGTGGAGGCTGAGCTTCGGGTTTGGCTTGTTGATCAGCTCAGCTTTGAACCAGAGAAGCAGTAATATGGTCTTTTGGTAGACCTTGCAAGGTAGTTATGTAACGGCCATCTGCACTGAAGGACAGATAGCTAGGGTCCAGTAGCTATCTCCAGTAGGCCCAAAACTTCAGCGGCATGTTTAATCGAGTATTATTAGCCGTGAGGATGTCTCTTTCTTTCTGGGTGGCTGCATGGATATGGGTTACATCGAAGGGCAAGCCAAATCTGTATCAATAGTCCTTTGGATTTCTGACTCCAAATGCTGTTGGGGTCTGTAAGAACTCTGTAGCAAGAGTGGCTGTTAGTGGGTACCCAGGAACGGAAGAATTCCAGACTTTAGAAGGAACTAGTTGGGTGGTGTGGAAGTCTCCAGTAGCGACTGCAGAGAAGTCCTTTAAGGCTCCAGATGACTCTGGACCATTATGGGATGTGGACTTGTGCTAGGTAACAGTTGTCATAGACTAGACTATTTAGAATCTCAGAAACTTAGAAGAGCCTGAAGTGTAGGCATGATAGCTTTATCAGGGGAAAGAACAGGGTAGCTAGGTAGGACCATAAGACATAAGTGAATGGTATTTGTTTATCATACAGGTTAAAGAGGATGTAAACCAGGCTGGTTGGGGTTTGCCATCAGTACCAGTAAGTCGGACGAAAGACTGGAAAATCAAACAGGAAAAGGTGATCAGGGCTGAAAAGTTAGCCCCAGAATCTGAGAGGAATGTGATTTTTCTCCCTGCTGCATACAGGGTTATTCCAAGGACCATCCACAGACCAAAAGACCTCAGGAGCTTGGGCAGCCTCACAGCTGTATATTCCTCAATAGGAAGGTGGGTCTCCTTCCTTGTTGGGCTTCTCGGAGTCAATGAACAGGGTCAGGGGCATTTGTCCTTCTTTGGGTTTGGTCCCTCCCTAGGAAAAGAGAGACAATCTTGCTTTCAACAGGCCTCTCTCCTTTTTGGACTGGACAAGGCCTTGAGTAAGGCCTGTAGCTTGATAGCCTTAGGCTCTCTCAGGTGAAATGTCCAGCTAGCCACAACAAGAGCAAAGAGTCTTTTGGCCTGAGACTACATTAGTTTCCTTAGACTAGGCCAGGTAGCTAATAGATGGAGCCCTAAGATTTCCTGAGACGGGCAGGGAGGAAACTGTTCCCACTGTTGCCATTAAGTGGCCTGCCTCTTATCCCGTTCTTCAAAAAAGTTTGACCTTTTTATTGGCCAAACGTCTCCTCCCAATTATTAAAGAACTTAAAGGCCATGTATGTCTAATAAATAGAGGATAAATTCTACAGCCCCTGGTCTAGTTTGCAGCTTTTAACTCACACTTGGAGAGTCTTGGCTTATAAAACTCCAGCCAGGATAGCTTGGCCCTCTGGACTCTCAGGATTTATGTTAGTTTACTTTCACACAAGTTGCAGTTATTCTAGACTGAAGAGAGCAGGGTGCTCTGTTTCCCATAGCTTGTAGTTAACAGTTGTAGTCATGGCCTTTTCTAGGATGGCTGGATGGCTCAGTGGGTAAGAGCACTTGCTGTACAACCATGAGGATCTGAGTTCAGAGGCCCAGAACCTATGTAAAAAGCCAGTACTGTTGCACATGCAAGGCACCCCAGTTTTTGATGGGAGGCAGGAACATAAATGGGGCTTGCTAGCTGACCAACCTGCCCTTCACACACACACAATGATGAGCTCCAGGTTCACAGACAGGCCCTGTTTCAAAGGAATAAGGTGGAGAGTGGGACAAAGATGTTCTCCTCTGGCTTCCACACACCCACAGAGGCACACGCACATACCCATGGGTACATACTCCCACACACCCACCCACATACACACATGCACACTCAGCCTTTTCATCTTTTTCACTAGATAGATAATAGTATGTTTCAGTCCTTCCTTCTCTTTCATTCCCTATACCAGCTGACCAGTGGGACTGTGTTGAGCACACTAACAGAGCCTAACAAGGCTGTATTTGGGTTACAAACATGGACCTCAACTGCCCAGGTGCTTGTGAGAAACAAAACACAAGCCATTTCCTTATCTGTGTGTCATGTGGTCAGGATGGTATAGATAACCCTGTCAGGTTAGTCAAAGGCCATGGTGAGCCTTTGGCCTCTGTAATGAAGGTGAATGGACACTGGCTAAACGATTCTGGTTTGGATTGTTGGGAAAAGTCAGACTTGGAGAAAAGACTATGTGCTCGGAGGTAACAGAGTTCCCAGTAGCCTCTTCACAGAGAAGCCTGTTCTCCATGGGAAGGGCTTGCATTCAATGGCTCTCTGAATTCCCCGTACAAAGTCCCCAAGGGAATCTGGGTACAACTGAATAGGGTGCTATTGGAGAAAGCACGGTGGGTGGAAAGGAGAAGGAACAGAAAGAAGAGGAGAGGTCAGAGGGGGACGGACGATAGAAGCAATTGTTAAGCAGAGGTGTGGCTGGGAACAGCAGACAAGCGGAGGCTGAGCTAGGCAGTGTAAGAGAGCCTGGCTGGCCACCAGCCTCTCAGGGCAGGAAGTCTGGCTCAGAAGGTGCAAATGTCATCATAGGCCACACATGTCTGCTCCCGCCTGCTCTGTGGTGGTGAGTGACAGACACGAAAGAGAGTGAGAGGAGAGAAGAATGAAGGAGTCTTCATAATAGGTGTGGACTCATGCCAAACAAGCTGCCGCTGTCTCCATATCACATGCTGACAGTGAGAGGGATCCCAGAAGGAAGAGAAGCAGCCCCTCACCCTTGAAGAGTAAGCCAAAATGAACTCCTTATCTCATACCTTAGTGGGTTACAGCAATCTAAAGTCTCAGCCCAGAAGCTTTTGGCTCTCATGGAGAACAGCCCCAGACAGAATTCCAGGTGTCCATTGGCCACTCTGCAAACTACCATAAGCCTCAGAGTGAAGAAAAGCATAAGAAGGTGAGGGATGCCTCGTAGTGGTGGTGCACGGCTTTACTCCCAGTACTCGGGAGGTGGAGGCAGGTGGATCTCAGTGAGTTCTAGGCCAGCCTGCTACACAGAGAAATC
Organism: Psammomys obesus; assembly: GCF_907164565.1. Taxonomy (NCBI): domain Eukaryota; kingdom Metazoa; phylum Chordata; class Mammalia; order Rodentia; family Muridae; genus Psammomys; species Psammomys obesus. Next base: position 38,365,441 of record NW_026596040.1, on the reverse strand, counting down.
CTGTCGGGGGGGAGGGGATGAGAGAAAATACCCTGCCAGGAAAGGGAAGCCCAAGGCCCAAGGTTCAGGGGTGAAAGTGTTTGCCAAACCAGAACCAACAGAAAAGTTTTAATAAAGAAAATACATTGTAGAGCAAGTTCCAAGAGACAGAATCGCTCTCCTAAGGGACAATGGGGCACTTTAATAGCATTTAAGGGAAGTTATTTGGCCTTTTCTCATTGGCCGTTTGTTTTACAAGTCATATTTGAGTAGATAAGAGGTGGGCAGCTTATTATTTTGTTAGGTAGTAAATTTTATAACCCCATTTTCCCTTCTGAAACTGCCATTTATAGAGAAGCTCAAATAATCATTAGGAGATACATTGTAATTGTTTATGTAAAATATCCCAAGTCCACTGTGTCTAGCTGCAGATAGTTCGAGTCTTAATATTAGCTAGTGGAGGATTGGGGTATTTTTCTGCTCTTCACTTTGGAACTTTTGATCTCTATACAGGGGGAAGGCACCCTGCGAGCTTTACACATGTCTACCCATGGCCTCTCTGCCTACTGTCGACACCACACCTTGAGGTACCCCTTCTCTCAAGTGTGTACAAAAGCCACAACCTTCTATAACATTAGACAGAAAGAAAAATCTACCCTCGAGGACCAACTCTGGCTGCTTGGTACTAGATATTTGGGTCACTCTGTTAAGGGTTTTGAGGACATAGCTGAACTTATTGGTAAAGGCCTACAATCAAGTCACTGTGTCTACCATAGATATTAGGGAACAGAGAGTGTGGAAAGGGAGCAGGGAAACATTGCCCTAAGAGAAGAGCCTGCAACAGTGACCCAGGACAATTTGCTTCCAAGGTTGATGTTTATCTTTGTAACTTTTTGTTACTCTTTCTGATAGATGAAATAGTTCATGCTTTCTTTTGAAAAGTGGCAATCACATTGGTTTCATGTAAAAACCTCCAGCTAGCTATAAAAACATCTACACTGCAGGAATAAAATTCAGAGCAGGATGCCAATGCCTGGCTTCATAACTGACCCTCTATATGGCCCAGGTAAGACCCTTCTCTCTCGGCCTCAGTTTCCTTCTACCAAAGCCTAGATTCAAAGGTCACTTAGCTATGGAAGAATTGGTCACTCCCAGTAGTTTCATTGGGTTGGAAAACATTTATCAAATATATTTCACATAAGTTGCAACCATAAATATAAAATTCTACTATGATCTGGGGTGTTGTGTGCTTATGGTCTGAGGGTAGAGAAGGCTAAGGAAGTAAGACTATGAACTTAGGGTCAGCCTGAGCTACATTAAAAACCCTGCCATGGCCTAAACTACAAAGACATAACCTATTGTATTTTATGACAAGACAATGAGAATTTAGAGAATGGGTGGATCCACATGATCAAATATGCCAAGGGCAGTTTCATGGAAGATGTAGACCATAAACAAGGCAGAGAGGGGTGGCAGGACTTAGTCACGGGGGTGAGGAAGCAGTGAGAAGTGTGACTAGTTAGTATGTCGTAGCATAATGTGAGGGTTGAGGATGAAGGTTGCCCTGTTTTAGAACGTCTAGAAAGCAAGGCGGAGGGGCTGAGGCGATGTGGAGCTATGCAGCCTATTGAATATAAAAGTTAAAATTAAAATACAGTTTTATAGTTGGAATGCAGAGGGATAGGAAGAAGACAGATCAAGTCACTGTGTCTACCATAGATATTAGGGGAAAGAGAGTGCGTGGGAAGGGAGCAGGGGAGACTGGCTGGGCCATCATGCAGTTCTGAGGGGAAGACAGTGCAGTGCCATTTTGAAGAGAAATGAGCTGAGAATTACCTAAGTGATAGCTGGCCTTTTGACTCTCTAATCTCATCTACACGATTGTCATAAAATGTCATGAGTTTAAATGAGATAAAATTCATTTATACTTACTAATATCTTCCCCATGTAGTGAGACAAAAAGATCAAAAGAAATCAAAATTTAGGTGAGTTCATTGGCTAACTAATGAGCTGTGTGAGAAAAAAAAAAGGGGGGGGGAGAAAGAGAGTTTAAAGCATCAGCTATTAATATGAGTCTCACTTATCTCATGGTTGCAAAGAGCCATACCCCACAATCTTAAAAAAATGGATCATTGGCTGATGTAGTCAGGCTGGAGTCCCCAGGAATAAAGTATCCTCATGAACTAAGTCCTCTTTATCCAATCTGCCTCTCCAGCCACTGCCTAGGCCAAAAATATTAGGAAGATTTAGGAAGGTGCTTTCTTGAGAAAAGGGAAGAAACCATTAGAAGAGCAATGAGTTTTCAAATACCTTAAGTGGCCATCACAGAGAAGCAGAGTAGAACTGATGGAGTGAAAACAAAATGGCCATAGGATGCAAGGATCAGGGACCCAAATATTAACCACAAAACCCAAGACAGAACCAGTGTCTTCTCTTGGCTCTGCCAACGCCTTGGCCATGGACAAGTCACTCCATTCCTCCAAGACGAAATTCCCAACCCCTAAAGTGAAAGGACTGGGCTAAAGGGTCTCAAAACTCTAATTTCTCATTTCCAAATCTAACAGGCCTCACTATGTATAAAATAACTTTTGAAAACAGTAACTTTAGTTTAAAGGGAAAAAAAAGAGCCACCAGCTACATCACCCTTCAGTATTTACCCAATGACTCTGAGTCACCATATCATAGCAATGCTCACACATCATTGCTTGTTCCAGCACTGCTCACAATGGATATGCTGTATCTATCAACATGGAGTGAATTTCAAAATGCGAAATATATGTTCTCATTTATATGACCATTTTATATATATGCCTTTATCATATGTATACATTATATCATATATGTTATGATATCCCATATGTACCATATATATTTATATCATATATGCATTTATCATACATATACATTATATCCTATATATTATATCCTATGTATTATACTATATTTACCATACATACATGATATCATATGTATGCTTACCATATATACATTATATCATATATATGTTTTGTTGTAATGAAGAATAAAGTTATGAAACTACACAGAATCATACTAAAAAAATTACATCAGTTTTAGAAAGACAAATATTATATATTCTCTCTCATTTATTCCTAGACTTAATAAATCCACTAGAATCATATATGCATAGATGCCATGAAAACAAAAAAGAAAGCATCTAGAAAAACAAAGTGGCTCAATGGAAGATGGGACAGGAAGGGAAAGGGCAGTCGGGTGCAAGGAAGAGAACATGTCCAAAATATGTCATATGCATGAAATGACCTTGCGTTACCCAGCATAATGAATTTTTTAAAAGATAAAAGGAAGGTAGAGAGATGGGCCGACAATAGGGTGCATGCTGTTCTCCCAGAGGACCAGGTGTGGTTCCCTGCACTCAGTGAGGATTCCCGACTGCCTACTGCTCCAGCTCTGGGCTATCTAGCACCCTCCCCTGACCTCCACGGCACACAGACACAAAGGTACCAAACACTCACTATAAAGAAAAATAATTTTAAAGAGAAAAGAAAAAAAATCATCTCATTTAGCACTCATGAGGATGAATCTCTAGCAGTGAAGAGTCATAGCAAACAGCTCAGCAGTGAACATCTGTCTAAACTGTAACCAAAGTGTAAGCAGGAGTCGACAAAACACAAGTTGTTTGTGATGTGGTACTCCAGAAGCAGCCATTCTGGCATTTTGTCTAGGGAATTGCCTGTGGTACACCGGGTGTGTCATGAGAACACGGGAGCTGGGGAGCTGGGGAGAATGACAGGCAGTTCACCATGGTGGGCTCAGACGCTGCACATGATGGACATAGTAGCCATCGAAGCCAGCATCAATCCCTCTCTGGGAGAAAGTAAAACAGGCTCAGACCTGAGAAAGGCAGCTTGTGGAGAATTGCAAGCAGGCCCACCATAGGCTGATTTTACAGACCATAGTGGGCTGAGTCATAAAAAGAAACACTAGATGAATTTTCCTCTTTGAAAAAAAAATCAAATTCTATGTGAGAGGTTTGTTTTGGAAGCCTCAAAGAAGTTTCAATAAGCTGAAAGTTTTATTTTACAGGCAAGCCCTTTGACAAAATCTCCATTCCTGCTGATCATTTGAATGGTTGACATTCCCCTGCATTAGCTGTCTTTAGAGTCATGAGAACTCTGAGGTCACCACTGCCCCCAGAAAGAGTGCTTCTGAACAAACAATTAGAGCTCAAAACTGTTTTTCCGCTAAGCCACCAGGAAGGCAGCGCCACTAAAGGCTTGCCTTCTAAGACATGAGATAGTTACTAGCCATCCCTGAGGGTATGGACCGTGCCTCTGGAATGGTCCTAAATAGCCCGTGAATGAGCCTGTGAGCGTTGGAGTGTTTAACAAGGCTGGTGAGTGGAGGGGGAGCAACAGGTCCTAAGCCAGGCTGCATACCCAGGAGTTACTCTCCTGCTGGCAATGACACAAGGGTTACCAAGGACAGAGCTTTCCAGCCGCCTGCCACAGAATATTCTCAGCTGTGCCAAGGGGCGATGCCCCTATACCTCACACAAACAGGAACATGGTCATCGGAGCCCCTGGGCACAGTCTCGGCTTGCTACACCATGACACCTAAGTACCGCTTTCCATGCCTGATGCTGGAGCTGGGGAGGGCGGTGATGGAGACGTTCAGTGACTAACATGTACTGGTGAGTTATAGCAGGCCAGGTCTCATCACCAAGCAGCCTGGGCCCCATCATCAGACAGCATAGATCTGGAGAGCACCTAATGATCAGCTGACAACACATCAGAGCTCCAGCCTCATTGGCCAGTTTTCTTTCTCTTATTAACTGAGTTCTCCGGCCATTCTGTAGGACTTCTGGCTTTCGATCAGTTTGGTCATAGGTGGCCAGCAATGTTATAACCATCTGTAAACTACTGTTTGATCTAAATAATTTTGGAAATGATCGCCCATACCCTGCTATATATGTACACACACACACACACACACACACACACACACACACACATATATATACCCTGTTATAGCTATAGCTATAGCTTTGTCAGGCAATGAAAACCTGTCACTTCTAGTTCAATGTTTATGAACCATTTGACATTCGCCATAAAACACATTATTTTTTTTAACTTATTTATGGGTCGCAGAGATGACTCGGCTCAGTCAGGAAAAGGCTTGCCGTGCAAGCATAAGGACCTGAGTTTGCTCCTCAGCCCTCATGTTAGAGGGCTGGTGTGGTGGCCCACTCTTATGATCCAAGCACTGGGTGGGGGTGGGGGATGGGGGTAGGAAGAAGGATCTCTTGGATGCTCTGGTTAGCCAGTCTAGTCAAACTGGCAACAGCAGCTTCAGTGAGAGATCCTGTCTCAAAAAGAAAACAAAAAAATGTGTCAAAGAGTAATGAGAAAGACACCCAATATCAACTCCTGGTCTCTACACAAAGGTACATGTGCACTCATGTACATACACATGAATACACACACAAAAATAAGCACACACCAAACAATGGCACGCATACCCTGGCCTAGCCACTGTTTCTTTGTTATGTCATTCATTAAAATGCATAGGATAACCATCCCTTGTTAATTGATTTAACAACATGCTGAGAACCTACCATTGGTCCTCCAGATGTGCGCTAGGTGCCAGAGGTGCTGGAGGAAATCCAGTAGCTCACCAGTCAAGAACAAGTGACTAAGGCACAGCTAGGCCAGAGTCTATGCAGGTGGGTGAAAAATTACAGCTCTTCCCCAAGGAGAAGGAACCATCCTACCTGGAGCCGAGGAGCCCAGTGCTGTCAGAGGGACATGCCCTCCCCCAAGGGTACGTCTGGGCTGTGAACAGCTGCAATTTCTTTCGAGTGTTTCACAGGCGTTATCTGATGTTGCTAGAGGATAGGGAAGAAGTGGTAGATAGACTCAAGATATCCATCACCACTTACAAGTCAGGTTGAGAAGGTCAGCGCTACGGGGGCTGTATATGGCTTTCTGGAAGGATTACATCCTGCAATTAAGGGAAGTGTCAATGAGGTTACATGATTTGCAAAATGCTGAGCGGAAAGGAACGGCCTCCACATTCCAGACAGTGTCCCTGTTCCTTCTCTGCTACACGATGGCCCGTCTCATTTCTGCAGCGATGGATACACATGTTCGTGTCGCTCTTGAAGCTCCCTTCATCTGCTCTGAAAGTGCTTCCGGGGGCCAGGAGTAATTTGCTCTCACTTCTAAATGTTTTCAAGTCTTTGGAAGTCAGCTGTTTCATTTTCAGTCTTCTTGGTAACATCTCTTTCTACCTCTCCCTCTTCAACTCTTGGCCATCCCAGCTGAGGCCTGTGAAGTACAGAGCGATCGGTCCTTCAGTTTTGCCTGTGTGAGAGGTACTTTGTACTTTCGCTTTGTTGTGTTCGGGCCATCAACTCTACTACATATGGTAATAGGTGGCCCTGGCCCACTTTCCTGGCTCTGAGCCGGCACAGAATCTGAGTTAGGACAAAGAAGCCAGGTCATCGTAGGCTCTACCTGATGAGAGAGCCCAGTCTCACTAGGCCTTCCTTAGCTACCCATCCCCAAACGTCTTCCAACGTCTACCTCTGCGCCTCTGGCTAACTGTTTAGCCACAAAAACATTTGAACATCCTAATAAAAACTTCCCTTTTCACGCCAGATAAATGTCCCCGTGGTTTACTAGACAGATGGACTTTCTTTGTGTCTATGAAGACTAACACGGGTTAGTGCACGGCACTTGTTGTGAGATCTGATATCCAGGACCCGGCCCAGGCTAAAGAGAAAACCCTTTTTTTACCCAGCGGGTTTGTGCTGTACAGGAGTGTAGCGACTGGGGGTGGGGAGGAAGAACGGTAAATTGGGAGTCAAGAGACCTAAAAGAGTCCCTGGCTTTTCTGCGATTAATGAGCCGTCTTGGTGAGCTGGTCTCTCTAGACAAGAGAGGTGGCATGATCTTGATGTCCTCATCCAGCTCTGAGGAATGTAAGCTTCGGCCACAGGAAGGGGGGTGGGTGGTCTCTGCGCTGCTCCACGAGGAAGGAGAAGCAGATCCGGCAGGGCTTCTCTTCCGGCTGGATAAACGCGCACTGTGCGCACACCTTGCTTCGTCAAGTGGTGAAGAGATATACCCCTCCGCTCTCACACTGCTGTCCTCAGAGACGTCCCAGGGCAAGCTGACAGCCCACGAATCCCTGCGCAGAGCTAACTGGCACTTCTAGGCCTCGGGAGTTAGTCAAGGCTGGGCTGTGGATACAGCGCTAGCGGGAGCCACGGCTGTAGGATGCCTTTTGTTGAGAGGGCGTAGACAAGACTTTCTTGCCTGCTCACACCTGCCCCACAGCTCCTGTTCCAGTCTGAGCTTTGTGAACAATGTCCCTCCATGAGCAGCGATGTGATCTAAATCTGGATCTTCAAACGTTTTTCAGCAGAGGAACATGTTAAAATGCAGGTTTTAAGTTAGTGGTTTTGAGGCAACACCTGAAATTCTGTGTTCCTAGCAAGCTCTCTTGTGGAATCTAGAAAACTGGTCTACAAACCAGACTGTTAGGTAGCAAAGACTGGATGGACTGGAAGCTAAAAGGCGCATGGTTCACTGGGTAAGATGCTACACAACTCCTAAGCCTTGCTTCCCCACTTTTGGAGCTAACAGTGCCTACCCTGTCCAATGGAGGCAGCTCTGAACAGGACAGAGTGTGCGGTGTGGAGGTCCCACTGTTGCAGCCGGCCACTGCACTGTCCTCACTCCGGCTGCACAAGAACCCAAGTAGGGCAGATCTAATCTGTGTATCCTGAGACTACCAAAGCCTCCCGCTAACAGACCTTGTGTGGACCTAGGAGCCCGCACTGTCATACGCAGCCCGGGTGATGCAATCCTGTCTGTGCCCAAGCTACACCGGGGCAAGTCTAGCTCCTACTGCCAGAGTACTCTCCCCATAACGTGGCAATTGAAGATGGCGTGATGTGTAAAGGATCTCTCTTGTAGCCACAAGTGTGTCCCAGAGATTTGGCCTCTCCTATATTGGGACTTGAAAATCTTTAATATACAGATAACTCAAGTAGGAGACCCTATTGAAGTGCAGATTCTGGTTCTACCAGTCTGGGGTAAAGCCTGAAATCATGAATTTCTAACAAGCTCCCACCTGATGGTAGCACTGCTCCAAGGACCAGACTGAATGGTTCTCGGCCCCAAACTGCACACTTCGGCCTTCTCTTACCTTTTCAACTGGCCTGGGATGGCCAGGCAGTCTTGGATGCAGCCTGCTTTGGAACCCTGTCGCAAAGAGGTCCACGTCATTGGCTGCAGGCAGCCCAGGGTCTACCTTACTCGCTCTAGTGTGGTTAAATGGGTCCAAGCCTGGTTCATCCATCTCCTAACCCAGATATAGCTTGGGTTTCTGTGGAGGAAAGAAGTGGCCATTGCAAAGGGAGGAGCGGGAGCACTATGCATTTTGTACACAGAGTCCTGAAGTTTCTCCTCCAGCCTCAAGCTGCACCACTCACTCCCCCTAGCTTCTGGATGTTATTCTCTTGGCTCCACACTTAGCTGTTATGGACAGGGACCCGGCGGCATGCTGACTTGTCTCTTCTTGCCCCCTGGCTAGGTGGCAGTGGAGAGCAGGCACAGGGAGCAGGCCCGAGGAAGGCGGAGGGCCCCGAGACCGTGCTCCCCAGGCGCAGGAGCGTGTTCCACATTGAGTGGTCATCCGTCCGGAGGAGAAGCAAAGGTGTGTACGTCGTCTCCCTCACACTCAGCTCCCAGCTCCCACCTCAACGCAGACAACAGTGCTACCCACTACACACACAGTGTCCTTTAACACATGACCTCCGGCCAAATCCACAGGCTTCCTATATCTGGACACACCCAGCCTGACGGGGAAATAATCCAGAACAAGTGATGGGCTTCCACAGGGCCAGTGAGAGGTCTCAACTTGGCTCTGGAATTACCTTCAACCCGTTCCTACAGATTTAAATTTAACCTATCAGGAATACAGCCTGACCAGCAGCAGGATCTTTCAAGGCTCCTAGTGAGATTGGAATTCATCGCCAATTTATAAAACACTGGTCATGCCACACGTGGTGTGACTGCCTCTAACATCAGCACTCAGGAGGCTGAGGCAGGAGGACAGCCAGAGGGACTCTATATGGAAACCCCCTCAAAACAGAGATTTAAAAATCCACCTGTCCAGAAGGCTGATAAAAAGTTTCCACTGTGACAGTGACAGCTGTGAGGAGTGTCCAAGGAAAGGAGAGCAGTGGCTCGAGGTCCTCCATAGACCACGCCTTCCCCAGAAGGCAGCCAGAGCTGGGCAGAGGAGGGCACCCCAAGCTTGAACCTGGAAATCAAGGTCAGATTCCGGAAAATACTGAGGATCCTGGAGGGACAGATTGTCCCAGCCAGCTGAGGGATGGAGAAGCCTCTAGCTAGACAGGATGGAGTGTAATCTAATTCCACCACAGCCCCCAGAGAGGAGGCAGAAATGCCATGGCCACACAGCCAGCCAGCCGGTTATGCAGGGGCCCTGGAAGGAAGAGACTGACCCCTGAATTAATGCCCCTCATGTCCCTCACCTCCCAGAAGCTACCTCAGTGCCTGGTTGTCTTGCCATTTTCCAGTCTCATCCATTCATACGCCAAGTTAGCTAAGTCAGAGCAAAGGCCTAGTGTGGTTATGGGAAAACCTGCAAGTAGAAAGGGCAGCGCCGGTCTCTGAGGGGGGCTCCTGCGTGTGGAGGAGGAGGGGAATGCTGCCTCTGTAAAGAGGGAAGTCAGTCCATGGGAATGGCTGAAGCCTGGCAGGCTACTGCAGACAGAAGCAGAGGGTCAGAGGTTGACTCAAAGGAGAGGTCACACACACGAGCCTCAAGTTCAGAGGCTTCCTCCATTTCCGCTTTTGAAAGCTTCCAAAATGTACCCGTTTCCCTAAGGGCAGTGGTTCTCAATCTTCCTACCGCTACAACCCTTTGATACAGTTCCTCATATTGTGGTCAGCCCTAACTATGAAATTGCTTTCATTGCTACTTCATAACTGTAACTTTGCTATTGTTACGAATCCCCATGAAAGGGTCTTTTGATCCCCCACAGGGGTTGAGACCCACAGATTGAGAACCGCTGAAGTGCTTCCAAACCACACCAGTGTTTGTAGCCCCTGCCGCTTCACAAGTGGAAAAAGAGCTCCTTCGGTCCGTCCCTTCTAGCGCTTAGACACCACAACACATGTAAATGCCAGACCACAAACAGAAAGGCGAGCCCAGGCTGCCATTCTCATACTTAACCACCGGAGGGCACCAGAGTACCAGTTCCAAAGCTTCAAAGGGCCTGATCTTTCCAAAAGGACTTACCCGAGAAAGACCATCTTTAAAAATGATCCAGCCTAACAAATAACAAGGAGTGAGCTTAACTTGGTTTGGACAATAATGCAAAATGGCATCTCATTTGGCCGGCTTACAGAGGTAGGCTCTAAGCCAGTGCTCCAGCCCTGTTCATGGAGCCCCTTATCACTGCTTCTTCTTCAGAAATCTTCCTCTTCATGCTTGGTGTGTGTACAGCTCTTGATGCCGTATGTAAATCTCTCAAAGATTAGAAAGAATAGGTGCCCCTTCTTGTATCAAAGTAAATAAAGTATTTTCTGCAAGCCTTTTTTTTTTTTAAATGATCCAGCCTAATAATGGAAGATGTTTAGAGTCACATGACAAGAATGCTATTGAATTACAAGGGCACAAGGTCATATAAAAATCCATTTCCGGCAACTACATGGATAGCATCTGTCCTGATACAACTACTAAAATGCAAAAATTCAAAGAAAAATTATTAAAGAATTTTCTTTATTTTCTGCATTTAACTAGTGTTTCTTGACCAAGCATGGGGGGAGGTTATTTAGTAGAGGAATGGTAACTTAGCAGTTAGACCAGGAAGCATGTGTGGCCACCACGAAGTTAAAAATGGGTATCATTATAGCTGGGCGTGGTGGCACTCACCTTTAATCCCAGCAATAGGGAGACAGGAGCAGATAGATGAGTATGAGACCATCTTGTGCTTCATAGCAAGTTCCAGGACAGCCAAGGCCACACAGTGAGATCTTGTCCAAGAAGGAAGAGGAAAAGCAAGGGGAGGAGGAGGGAGAGAAGGAAGGAAAGAAGGAAAAAAAGAAAAAAAGAACAAGAAAAAATAAAAACAAAAACAAATACCATAATCAAAACAGGAAGGGGGAGAGTAAGAGAGGGAAGAGAATAATTTAAAATCATCTGCCCAGCTCATTGCCAAGCTCAAACCCAGCTCCTGAGTGTCTCAGGTCGCCCATGACTTTATGACCGATGAGCAAAGGGCCATTTCCTTTCTTTTTAAGGGTATTTGTATTGGGTCTAGAGAGATGGCTCATGGCTAAAGTGCTCTTGCAGAGGGCCTGGGCTTGATTCCCTGCACACACATGGCAGCTCACGACCATCTGTAACTATGGGTCCATGGGATCCAGTGACCTCTGTGGACACCAAGCATGTATGTGGTGCAAGCACATATTTGTAAGCAAAACACTCACACAAAATAAAAATGAATATTTAAAATGTTTTATTAATTCTTTGACAATTTCATAATGTTTTACTGTCATATTCCCCCCAACTTCTTCCCCTAAGTCCTCACAGATTCACTTTCCACCCTATATCCCCCAACTTTGTGTCCTCTTTTTCCTTTTTTTTATATCCTTTATATAACCCATCAGGTCCAATTTGTGCAGCCCATAAGCTCCTGAGTAGGGGGCCATCCACAGCAGTGCAGTTGGCTTACTGGGGAATATGCTTTGTTAAAGAACCAACTCTCCTGTTCCCAGAAGCCCTCACCTGCACATAGCAGCTCCCCAGTTAGGGATGGGGTCTCTACCCCTTCTGTGCTAGAATGTTAATGGGCTTGGTTTTGTGCAAGCAACCACAGCTGCTGTCAGCTGGTGACAGTCCTACCATGTCCAGAAGGTGCCGTTCTGCTCGGATCCTCCCAACCTCTGGCTTTTGCAATCTTTCTGCTCTTTCCTACTCAATAGTCCCCAAGCCTTGGGGGATGGTGTGGGATACAGATATGCCCCTGTGGCCAAGCAGTCTTCTGACACTTATTCTCTGTATTAGCCACTGTCCATCCCACGCCTACTCCATTTTTGTGCACCTATATGTCTCAATGAGATACAGAGAAGCCACTGTCCCTCTAGGCTACTATTTCCTCATCTAAAATACAGAGGTCAAGCTGAATTGAGGCATCTTGATTAAGATGCTGGGGTCTCTGAACTTCCTATATTCCTTCAGGCCCTCTTTACATGAAGACATGCAATTCCTTGAATAGAAGCCCCCAGGTGGGCCTGACTGATAAAGGAAAAGAAGCGCTCTGATCCATAAGAGTCCATGGTTTTATGCTTCTTCACTGGAATAGAAGATACCAAATGGTCTAACCCTTTTGAGAAATAACTGCCAAAATGCCAAACGTGGGTGTCTGAACTGATGGTTCTCTCTCTTTCCCTCAAACTCCAGTGTTTGGAAAAGGAGAACACCAAGAGAAACAAACCAAAGAGCCAGTTCCCTACCCATACCGGAAGCCCACAGTGGAACTCTTTGTGAGTATGGCAATCCTGAACCATAGCCAGCGCCTGCAGCCCAAAGCCCACAGAAGGTTGGGGAGTTTGGGTCCACCAAGGAGGCTCTGATTTAGGCAGATGTCTCTTGGAGTTTGTGTTTCCAGAACTCAGTGTAGTTACATGGATTTTTTTTTAATGTCTATTTTTCACAGTTTGCTTTGTGAACTGTCATACCTTTTCAGTTGGGTTATTTATCATCGGTTTGTACTTAGAAAATAAGATATTGCCTGTTTATTTTTCTTTAAGAAAATCTTAGTGTATTTGATCTCATACCTCTGTGTTTAAATTTCAAAAACTTAGATTGCTAGGGAAAAATAACTTATTTTAGAAAGAATGTAAGACTGATTTAAAAAAAGAAAGAAAGAAAGAAAGAAAGAAAGAAAGAAAGAAAGAAAGAAAGAGAAAGAGAAAATCTAGACATCTGTAACTAAATCTTCATCCTACCATTTGACTTTGACCCTGGCAGTAAGAATGTGTGCATGCCTGAATCCTCATTCACGGAAGGGTGAAGATGCCATTTCGTTCTACCTCACCGAGGTTGACAACATCAAATAAGATGACGTGTCAAATAAAACAACCTAAAGAGACAGACGGGTGGTTAAATGGCAGTGCAAAAAAATCTAAAATGGAAATCTAAGCTTGGTTCTCCCACAGAGCCTTCAAAATGTCACCTGGTGTGAAACCCATAAAAATTTGGAGCATTTTTACCTATTTCTGGTCTCTGGCAGGACCTAGACACCATGGAGGAGAGCTCTGAGATAAAGGTGGAGGCTGGCACAGCCAGGACTTCCTGGATTCAGAGCTCCATGGCTGCTGGTGGGAAGAGAGTCAGCAAAGCCCTCAGCTACATCACAGGAGAGATGAAGGAATGTGGAGAGGGACTTAAAGGTACAGTCTGTGACATCAAACCGACTCAGGCCCCAAAGTGGTCACTTCACTCACCCCCTGCAAACATGCTGCAGGGCTTCTCTGTAGACCTGTCTGAGATCTCTTTCTGGGGCCTCTCAGAGAAGCTCTTTCTGCCATTAAAGCAGGGAGTCTCCTCAATATTTGTTTTTTGTGTTTTTTTAATTTTATTTTTCTTATTAGTTACATTTTGTTAACTCTGTGTCCCAGCTGTATCCGGCTCCTTCATTCCCTCCCCAACCCCACACTCCCTCCCTGGTCTCCTCCCTGCCCCTTTCCAAGTCCACTGATAGGGGAGGACCTCCTCCCCTTTCATTTGACCCTGTTTTCCTCAATATTTGTAACTGTGCTGTAAGGATGGGCAGGTGTGCAAGGTCTTGTTTCTCCATAGAAGGGTTCTGCTGGCCCAAAAATACCATCTAAGTAATGCAGACAAGCCCTGGCATTCTGAATCCAGCATTCAAGACAAATATCTGCTGAGTGGCTTAGGGAAACTGTATCTACAGGGCCAGCGCCTGCTCTCTAGAAATCCCACATTGCTTGGTTGGCTTGTGGGTTTCATACCCTCTGTGCAGCAAGAGAATTTTCTGGAAATTTTATGCCACTCTCATGGGAAGCAGAATTAGGCTCACGGTACGGGAAAACCAGCCTAGAGACTAGTGGAGGCTGACTCTGGCTAGCAATGGCTGGCAAGTGCTCTGGGCATTTGAATGCAGCCCTGGGTTCTTTGTTTAGCTTCTTCCCTGACGGATGAAAATTCATGCTGGTCCTCTGAAGATCCTCCCACCAATTGCCACCCAAGACCCGGGCCAGGCCTGACCTGCTCTGAGCATTTGCTGGCCTGTCATTTCAGACAAATCTCCAGTGTTCCAGTTTCTGGACTGGGTGCTCCGCGGCATGTCCCAGGTGATGTTCGTGAACAACCCTCTCAGCGGTGTCCTCATCACCCTTGGCCTCTTCGTGCAGAATCCCTGGTGGGCCATCTCCGGTTGCTTGGGCACTATCGTGTCCACCTTGACTGCCCTTGTCCTGAGCCAGGACAGGTAAGTCCCCAAGGCCCGGCCCTCTAGCATAAGGCCTAGGGGCCACTCCCTAGGAAGACTCCCCAGACTCCTCAGCACTATGGCACTCTTCCTTGAACAGTGAAGTGTAGAAGGGTGTCTTTGCTCTCTCCTCCCAAAGGGTAGCCTGCTTGAAGATGGGTTGTCGGGCCCCAAGTTAGAAAAGCATGACTCAGAAAAGCAGTTAAAAGTCACGGGAAGGCCCCTCGTCCACCAGCATGTGCTTGTGTCCTCAGGTCGGCCATTGCGGCGGGACTCCACGGCTACAATGGGGTGCTTGTGGGGCTCCTGATGGCTGTGTTCTCAGACAAGGGCAACTACTACTGGTGGCTGCTGCTCCCTGTCATCGCCATGTCTATGACTTGGTGAGTTTACTTCCGAAACTTATGCACATGCAAGTGCATTCGTGCTTGTGTGCCTGACGTGCTGTCGTGTCAGACAGCATGTCAATGGTTGAGATGAGAGGTTGACCCCCAGTATTGCTATTACTCTCCACCTCGTCTTCTGAGGAAAGGTCTCTCACTGAACCTGACCACTGCTTTAATGAGGCTAGCTGGCCAGAGGTCACTGGATCCCATGGAACCATAGTTATAGATGGTCGTGAGCTGCCATGTGTGTGCAGAGAATCAAGCCCAGGCCCTCTGCAAGAGCACTTTAGTCACTGATCCATCTCCCTAGACCCAATAAAAATACCCTTAAAAAGAAAAGAACTGGCCCTTTGCTACACTTGCCTGGCTCAGCCCCCAGCACGGGGGGTTACAGACACAAGCTGCCATGCCCAGCCTTTTACACGGGTACTGGGATCCAAACTCGGGTCCTGATGTTTGCTTCCTAACCCTACCTTTTAACTGCCACTTTACTTCCGTTTTAAAGTGCTTGTTTGGCATGAATGTCAGAAATACCCACAGGAGGCAGTTACTAACAAACTGCACGTGCCAGGTCACCCGTGTGCAGTACCTCCCCAGCTTATCCTGCTTTAAGATCACAAAGGCGGTTAGTCTTGCCTCACCGGAACATAAAGCAAGAACTTGCCGGCCACGTACAATAAGAACTGCAGAGTCCTACCAGTGTCTGGAAGTCTCATCCCTCCTGCCCTGCCAAGACATTCTCCTTCCCTTAGACTGCTGACCAGACAGAGACAATCTCTCGGGGTAGGCTGAAGGCCAGCCACGAGGCAGAGACCTTGCAGTACCAGGCTTCGCCCTCATTTCCAGAAAATGAAGGGTAGTCTGTCCATGAAATCGGAATCCTTGTCTACTCAAAATGTATTCATGACTGTAATTCTCTCCTTTTCTTCTCCAAAACTTTTCTCACTCCTCCTGCCTAGGGGATAGCGTTCTAGGACTCTTTGGGGAAACCCCAGGGCTCCCCTAAAAGGCACCTTTCTGAGGTTGAACCTTCCCTAGTATCTGTGTCCTGCTCAAGAAAGACCACGGAACAGCTGCCAGCAAGCTGCTTTTCTCTGGGGAAAGTAGGGTTCTTTGCTGCTGTGTGCTCTAGCGCCAAGACAAGCAGCACCTGACATGCATCTTTTGCTCGTTTCCTATACCAGCCCCATCCTTTCCAGTGCCCTGAGCACTGTCTTCAGCAAGTGGGACCTCCCCGTCTTCACTCTGCCCTTCAACATTGCCGTGACCCTGTACCTGGCAGCCACAGGCCACTACAACCTCTTCTTCCCCACAACGCTGCTGCAGCCTGTAGCCGCCACACCCAACATCACCTGGTCGGAAGTCCAAGTGCCTTTGGTAGGTATCATGAAAGAAGGAAGGACGGCATTTCTACAACTTGAGCGGCAAACTGAATTTACTCATTTTGTACATGAGAAACATAAGCAAATGATGGTTATTCACAATTACACAGAACAAGGCGTTCTACACATGTAGCCTGAGAGATACTGCCCTTGTCTCTTCAGAGCTAAAAGTTCTGTTTCTGGTCCCACCCCGTGATAACACAAAGAAAGCAGCCAAAGACAAGTTAAAAGACCCATCCAAGGTTCCACAGTAAATTAATGAAGAACAAAAGTCAAGGCTAGCACTCCCACCCCGACATGTGGCCTGGGCTCTTTGCTGCTTTCCTTTGTTGGAAAGCCTTTTGGATGTTCAAGCCCAGTCTTAAGATACCTATACGGTGTGTTTTCTTTCATTCATTGCACTGAGTCATTAAAGTACACCCAGCACGCCTCTACCCCCTGGCTTAGGAACTCACCGTGGCTTATTCTGTTCTCTCCATGAACCTTGCTCAAGTTTTAAAGCACACATTTTCCTCCATTACAAAACCTAGGTAGCAGAGATTCTCATCTTTTTAAAGTATTTAATTGTATAATGCTGACCTCTGGCAGCCTGCCAAGATAGTGAATTAGAAGCAATACTAAAAGTATTAAACTAGATGGGAAAATATGCTCATTAGGCTTCTTATCTAAGTATGAACTTTTTTCCCCCTAAGACCTCTTACTCTCCATTACATTAAAGGGCTTCCTGTTCCACTCTGTAGCTCAACCTGGGGCATCATTATTGGCAGTTTGTTGCCACAAAGCCATTTGGGCTTATTAAAGGGACTGTGAGAAGTAACGATGCCCAGTGCCTCTCCACATTCTGTGGCGTTGTCAATACACTGCAAATACACTGAGAGGTACCGCTATTCAGACAAGGCGACATTCCTGTCTTACCCTTGGCCATTGTTGTATGAGAGAGAGAGAGCCTCCGTGGGCCAGAGGCCAGAAAAGGGACCGAGTTGGTGAGTCACTCTGCTCAGAGCACCATGAAGCGATAACGTTAGAAAGCATAAACTACTGCTCATTATATTCTCAATTAAAATATTTTAGACTTTTATAGAAATGAAAAATGTTTAATAATCCTATATGAATAGTTTAGACCATCACCACCATCCCCAAAGATTAAGAAAATATCAATTTTTTTATCAGCCATTCTTGAGGAAATAACTTCCTGGGCTATGATAAGGACTTGTGTGTTAAGATTTCCAATTAAAACTTGTACTTTGTGTTAAAAAAAAAAAATGAGCAATGGATATCGGAAAGAGGAGCCAGAGATTCCATCAGTGTTGAACGACCACTGAGGAGACTCCCCACAGGGTACAACTAGGGGATAAAACAGCCATGTATCATTGCCTGTGTGTGTGTGTATGTATGTATATATATATATATATCCTGTCCAAAAAAAAAGTGTTGGTGAGGGGCTTTGATGCAGAGGTGTGAGCTGACTGTCTACTTCTAAACAAGCAAATGACCTTGTCATTCTACAGCTTCTGCGAGCCATCCCAGTTGGGATTGGCCAAGTGTACGGCTGTGACAACCCCTGGACTGGAGGCATCTTCCTCATAGCTCTATTCATATCATCACCTCTCATTTGCTTGCATGCTGCCATTGGATCCACCATAGGGATGTTAGCAGGTCTGTGTCATCACGTTTAATGTCATCCTCTTTAATGAGCTATGGGGGGTTAGGAAAATGATGACCATCTCTCACATCACACCTTGCTGAATCCTGGAAACTTCCTCTTCCCCTCATGCCCATTTTCTGCACTTTCTGTGCTAGCGTCCTCAAGAAAGACTGTACATTAACATTTAACCCTTGGGATGAGTGTAAAGTCTGAGAAAGCTTTAGCCAGATATAGTTAAGGGTGGTCTCCAATGACAAAATGGAGGGTGTGGATCACAGCTGAAGTTTCTTCTGTGTGTGGTGAAGAGAGGACATTCTCTGCACTGTTTAAATCAGACCCATACTCCAAAGGTCTCTTCCCCTCCCAACAGGTCAGCCCCCTAGCCTTCTTACAGGTCTGTCCCTTTATTTTCTTTAGATGGATTGTCACTGAATAAAATTGAAATTCCTCTTTGTGAAAACCTGACAGTGATGATGTCCGATTCTGGCTTGAGGACTGGGGTGTGTTTCTGGAAGGCAGAGGAGCCCTGTAGAATACTCACCGCCTGTGCTTTCCCTCCCCCAGCACTCAGCATCGCCACACCATTTGACTCCATCTACTTTGGCCTGTGTGGCTTCAACAGCACGCTAGCCTGCATTGCCATCGGAGGCATGTTCTATGTCATCACCTGGCAGACCCACCTGCTTGCCATTGCCTGTGGTAGGTACCACTCATAGAACCCCCTCCTGGCCACGGAAAAGACCTGTGCAGACCCCTGCAGAGAAAGCTGCCGCTCCCCCAAGGATAAAAGGCTTTAAAAAGCTTTTGGTTGGTACTGTCCTTTGTGTCTTCAACTCTTTTCATGGCACACCTGATGACTGGCCACTTGGAGGCAGAGATGATTTTGTTGTTGTTCCTCAGAGGCAGTCTCCTGGAACTGCTGCTCTCCTGGCTGTGATGGAGCCGGGAGAACAGCTCTCCAGTGTTAACCCTGGGCAACACACACCTTGCACGGTGGCCAGAGCTAAGCGTCAGGCATTGACTGTACCCCCTTCGGTTGAACGCCTTTGCATATTTGTTCACCATCGCAGGAAGTTAGGATGATGGCCATAGCTCAGCAGATTTATGTATTCTCAACCTATATATTCTCTATCCGCCTTTATTCTTTCATGTTCTACGAATGGAAACAAATAAAACTCTTTTTGACCAAAATATTTAAAACAGAGCTTCTATTTCAGTATAGCCATGGATGCTAAAATGTTGCCAAATAAGGTTCTAGAGAATAAGTTTACAATAAAAAAAAAATTATAGTATTTTTCCTAATACAGAGAAGCTTCCTGAGCCATATACAGTCACATATTTGTTTCTTTAACACAATTTGAAGGGACACTTTCATTTTATGACCACCACTGCAAAGATGGGAGAACTGAATTCTAAAGGGTAAAGCTGGAGGCTTTTTTTTTTCTATCTTCTTAAAAAGTATTTACTGACAGGAGCTCCACAAGGACAGCAACAGAACCAAAAACTCTGGGCAAAGGGGTCTTTTCTGAGACTGATACTCTAAACAAGGACCATTCATGGGGATAACCTAGAACCCTTGCACAGATGTAGCCCATGGTAGCTCAGTATCCAAATGGGTTCCCTAGTAAGGGGAACAGGGACTGTCTCTAACTTGAACTTGGGGGCTGGCTCTTTGATCACCTCTACTTGGGGTGGGGATAGGGGGCAGCCTTCCCAGGCCACAGAGGAAGACAATGCAGCCAGTCCTGATGAGACCTGCTAGGCTAGGATCAGATGGAAAGTCTGTATTATTATTATTATTATTATTATTATTATTATTATTATTATTATCACTCTCTGCAAGGGACATACCCAAGAACAGGGCTAGGACAGCATGACAGAGGTAAGGCAGCTTAGATGGTGCCCAAGGTCAGGGTCATACAGGTGATGACTGACAGATTGCAGGTGCCTCCCTCACCATCTCCAGTGCCGATCTTGTCAAAGAAGTTAAGTGGCTCTGTGTCATATGTGACCCAGTGGTTCTCAGCCAGGGACATTTTAGCAGTGTCTGATAACGCTTTCATTTGTCACACCTGCTCTTAGCATCCTGTCTGGGGTAGTATTAAATATCCCATAGTGCACAGGAGAGACCTGACCCATCGCAGACTGCCTTTGCTACTACAGCTGTGAGACGTGGTACATGGCTTCTCATTTCCTCCCCTTACAATCCTGCAGTATGTGGACATTGTTCCTGTCCCCATTTCGCAGATGGGAAACTAAAGCTAAAATGAACAAAACAAATTGCCCAGCCAGGTTTGTAAAAGCGTGCTCTTAACATGGCTTCCGCTCTTTCCCATAGCCATTTCTCCCACATCAGGGGAAAGGCCCAGAGAAGTAAAGCCTTTTCCGGTAATCACACAGGCCATGGTGGGTTAGACGGGCACGGAGGAAGATTTCTTCCACCGCAGTCCATTCCACCACTTCCCCAGGACAGATTACTCTGCACACACACCTGACAGGCTACAATTTCGGATTCTTCTCTTTATGTTCGACCTCTGACCTCTGCAGTTTTGTGACTGCAAGTGAGCACACACGAGGCTTTTGGGAAATCTTGATATAATGGATCCAAGTTTGACTAAAATAACAGTGGGGCCGAGGGAGCATAGGAATGAATCCTTTGGCTGTGGAGCCCAGGGATCAAGGGGGCAGTTGGGTAGGGCTAGGCTCAGGAAGGCCGCTCTCTGAACCTCTGCTCTTCACAAGCCAAGGCTGGAGCTGCCTGCGGATCATACAACTCCCCTATATTCTGGGGGGGTCTGTGGTACCTGGATTGGCCCCTCTACTGTACTCTTTCTAACCTCATAACATCCTGAGAAGCTGCAGTTCACAGCAGTTAAGAGCTCACCCTTAGAACTAGATGGTCAGGGCTCTGCCGCTGTCCGACACAACCCTAGGCAGTCACCTCAGATCGCAGCGTCTGACACAAGAGGTTCTCACTTTGTGGGACTACTGACAAGGTGAAGGCAGATGAGTGACTGATGCAGGAAGAGTTATCTAGGAAGAGCCTGAGAGATGCCATCCTGGGTACCTATAGTCAAGGAAAGGGTGTCGGGGACTCCGGGTCTTCTAGGGGAAGCAGGCTGCAAGGTGGGACACAGGAAACTGTCGCCTGCTGCAGACTCTGTGTCATATCATCTGTCCCTTAACCTCTTCTGCTTTGTCATCTCAGATCCTTACCTCGAAACAGTGGGCTTCAACTCCTAGCCATGGGGAGCACTGTTATTATTTAATCTGTCTGGTCTTGTTTTGGTTTTATTTATTTGTGTTGTTGTTGGGGGGGGTTGTTTTTTGGTTTTGGTTTTTGTTGTTTTGGGGTGCGTGTGAGTGACAGAGAGAAAGGAGAGTTTGGAGAGAGAGAGAGAGAGAAGGAAGAGAGAGAGAGAGAACACTGCTTAACGAGAAGGAATGCTAAAGAATATGGCTGGTGTTGCCCCTGGCTGGGCATACAGTAACTCTAAGAAAAGTTAGCTATTCTTAGTATTTTAGGGGCAACTGGGACAGTCTCTTTTGAGAATGGGCCCAAAAGCAAAGCCCAGTCATGTTGGTCCATTTTATTGCCTTCCTTTTCCTCCCAGTGCTTGGTTCTCCCCAGGAGTCAACATGTTCGTGGCCTTCCCTGCACAGCCCAAAACACAAAGCCTTTGGCAGGTTTGATGTCCCCAGACTTACAGGATGCTGTTTCTCCTGGAACCCCATGTTATGCTAACAGCTCCCAATGGAATATCCCAACAGGGAATTCCGAGGCTCACTTGCTTTTGCTTCACTGTAAAATTTTCATTTCTGGTCGATACTATTACATGTTCCTTTACTGGAAAGGATGGTGATGGGACCCAAGAGAACTGTCACAGCTAAATGCTGGCCCTTTTTAACAAAGTTCATCTGCTATCTTAGCTGTGCTGGCATTTCCGTGGAATTTAATGCTTTTTAAAGCCTCAAGGCAACAGGAATGAAACTCAGTTTGGGTGAGAGATGCCATCTGAGACATAAAATTAATGAGGAGGGAATATGGAGATGAAGCTGAGCTGCTGTTGCATCTCACTAAGCTACTTGTGCTTGGTTCTTTTTCTAGCACTGTTCGCAGCCTACCTGGGTGCCGCCCTGGCCAACATGCTGTCTGTGGTAAGTCACGTGGGCCACAAACCTCATGCCACCTCCACTTTCCAAATGCTGCATTAAGCCCTCGGTTCTTTGGCTAACATCCTGCTACCCACCTGAATACTGCCAAGAAGGAACTGGGTCTCAATAACTTTTGTGTCAACTCTGGGTGAATCAAATCCATCACCAGAAGACAGTGGAGCACTATGAAGAGTAAACCTTTCAAATATAACTCTATTCTAGTCTGCTATCCTACAGAACTAATTTTAAATCTTTATTATTTAACTTGTGCACATGTGTAAATTATCTGCCCGCCTGGCTTATGGACAGCATACATCTGTATCCCTTAGCAACTAGCATGGTTCATGGAGAGCTCTGGTCCCTGGCAATGGCTTCAGAGAACAGAGACCTGTGATCTAGTCATCCAAAGCGAATCCTAAGCTTATGGGCACAAATTGTTCCCAGAACCTCTTCTTTGCCTTGGGCCCAGTTTAGGATGGTGTGCAAAGCAGGAGCTGCCACTTGGCTCAAACAGGCCCAGCACAGAGTGAGTGCTCAGGGCTTACCTAATGAATCAATCCATCCGAACCCACCAAAGAGTACAAGCACTACTTCACATGGGCAACTGTTACTCAACTTGGAGTAGCGATCTGAATATCCCAAGAAGTCAAGTTTCGCCACCCATTCTTGAAAAGTGAACTTAAAACAACCAAATTAATAATAATAATAATAATAAACAGGAAAAGGAAATGTGTTCAAGAGATCACATCCAAAGACCTTCTAGGTCTCTGTGATCTGGCTGGAATACAAACATGCCTTTAATTCAGGAGACAGAGACAAGCAGATCTGAGTTTCAGGTAAAGAAAAGCTCAGATCCAAGCATAGTGGTACTTGCCTTTAATCTCAAACAATGAAGATAAAGATAGTTTGTAGAAGAAAGCACCCATGTTTGAAAGTGATATCTAGTTGAGTGGCAGAAGCCATGACGAATCAGAGAAAGACTTGACAGAATAAGATATGGCCAACTCTCACAAGAAGAAAGAGGAAAGGGAAGGTGCTTAAGGGGCAATGCAGAGAGGGAGGAGGCAGTTTTTACCAGGACAGTAATGGAGAGACAGGTTGCAAAGAAAGAACACAGGTGAAGATGGAACGAGCCAGAGAATGAGAAGGAGCCAGAAGATTAGAGCTGATTGCTGGAGTTAGAGGCCAAACAGAGCAACTCAGAGGCCAAGAAAAAAGCCAGATCGAATAAGTTAGCTGGGAGAGGAGTTTGAGCCAGAACAGCTGAATTGCACCAGGCATCCCAGAACTCAGAAAGAACAAGAAAGAGTAAGCTTATTCAGCATTAAGTCTCAGAAGCCGAAAACACTCTAGGCCTAGCTTGGATTGTATGGAGGCTAGAAACTTCCAGGACTAGGCCTAGGTTAGCAGAAGAAGGCAGTAACCTCTGAGACAACAATTGAACCAGGAGAATAAAAGTTCCTTTTACACTCAAGCGCATCTTCTTTAGATCCTAAAGATGAAATGAGAGTTTAAAGAGGGCTGGTGCTATACACATGTATAAACAGTCACTACTGAACCATCATTGTCTGGGCTTTAGCCTCATCTGGTAAGATGATGTAACAAGTTGTAAATCTCTCCTGAAGACCAGACCACACCCCCATCTCCATCCTGACATCTTATCCAGAATGAGACTCTTGGGGACATTTCCATTTCTTGAGATCTGTTCTTTCAATATCCCAGTAGATTGGCAGTCACAGGTATCTCTTTAGGGTATATTCAGTTCTACCAGGCTGGTTACCCACGCAGAAAAAGTCACAGCTACAACGTCTGGATTAGACATTCTATACAACACCTGCCTAGGTTCATCCTTCAGCTCTATCGAAAAAGAGGGTGAGGCTTAGCATCAGAAGTCAAATCAGCCTTCCTGATACTGTCCTGTCTCTGTCTGTGGACTGAGTCCCTCTGATGCCTCCATCACACGCTGTGTGTGCCTTCACTACGACACTTGACACATATCATTTGTGACAACTTTAACACTCATGAGTCCTCGTTCAGCTCAGCACAGGTACTGCACCAGAACAGGGCCCTTCCATATCTGAGTCTTAACCTTAGAGTTCTACAACAAGGGGAAAAATGGAAGAGAGCAATACTGAGGGAATGAGGCCCTAAAGGAACGAGCACACACAGCAGGGGATGCTAGAACTGAGGCAAGGGAGCCTCAGAAACACTGAGACAAGAAGATAGATTATGACCTAGCAGGGGCCCATCTGCCCTAGGCTTTCGACATCAGTTCTGGCACCAACATTACCTGACCCATCATTCAGTAAGCATGCCATGTGCCTGCCTGCCTTGGATAGGTCCCTAGAGGAGATACAGGAAGTTGTTCCTCAGATGTAGGTGTTCACAGTGCTGAATGGCCTTCCTCTTGACACTGAGAGGTTATAGACTATGCTATTCCATGTAGACATTCTTCCAAACAAACAAAAAAAGTTGACTTGCTCTGCTGCTGATGGTCAAGGATACAAAAAAAAAAAAAAATTAAAGCAGCTATCAACAATATCCAACTTCATTGAGGAGCACAGTCTAAAGCATTGAGGTACATTCATAAACCCATTCAATGTCTCCTCAGAAAAGCCCTATGAGCCACTATTCTTTGCCTTTCTTTAGCTGGCATATGTGCATGCAAGTCCTGGCCTTCCACAATGCTGCTATCTGCTTGATAATAATGACTGTGCCCTGAGGACTGTTGATTGGGTACTTGGCATGCACTGAGCAACAGCTCTCTGAGTAGGTAGCAGGTCTCGGAAAGATTAAAAAACTATAATAAGATAATCAGAGCTGAGATTTGTCTAGCATTGCAGCTTCAATGGATGCTTCCCAAAACACTTTATTGCATCTTATTAGAGCTTTGGGAAGACTTGTTGAGTGGAATTCATCACTCTTAGATAAGCCTTACAGCCTGAGTTCTGGTGCTCCTCTGATGGTTCCAAGTCTTGCTAACAGTGTGGCCTTTGGACTTCCACAGGACCAGCAGTGTTTGCCCCCTGGCACCACCTGAGGCTTCTATTGATTACAGTAAAATGCTTGATCTGCCTCACAAGTGCATTTGCAGGCTCTCTGCAAACCATTCGCTCAGCTCTCTCAGCTGAGGAATGGGGAAAGTATTAATTGTTGCAGAGTGCCTCCGGGAATACAAGACAGGGCAACATGATGAGAAATAAGTGTGGCCGAGGGAGAACCTTCAAGAAGAGAACCTAACATTCACCTCCCTCTACAAGGACAAACCTACCACCCCTCTGCCTCTCTCCATATCATTTTTATTGTGTCTCTGTAAAAGATTTCTGTTTCTAAAAAGATGACAGTTTCTAAGTGCCATCTACCACCACTTGGTTCTCTAGTTCTTTCAAATCAAGAGCCCTATAGAGACCGCCTCTATGTCTTTTAACTCACATTCTCAAAAGAGAGATTCTATTGGCTCATGCCACATGCCTGTTTGGAATCTGGTGCCTATCTTTAGTCCAATCAACTACAGCCATGTTATTTGCTACAAAATGGCTGCCAAATGCATTCTGTCAAAGGAAGCTGATTGAAGAAGGTATAGAATGCCCATAGTTTCTAGACCTGGAAGTACAGACTGGCCAGGTTCCCCAAGACAACACAAGTCTTGTACATCAGATCACACTGACAACTCTTAAAGTTTTAACGGCTGTATTTTGGAAGGCGTGCTTACCTGTCACAGTATAAGCTAACGGCCTGGTTTCATTATATTGGCTATCAGGTATTACCCTCACCAATCAGCCCTTCCTTTAAGTGGGGCTGCAGGTGGCCAAAACAGTCTAGTTAAGCATTCACATCTGATATAACAAGTTTCTCTTCTCTCCTCTCCCTCCAGTTTGGATTACCACCCTGCACCTGGCCCTTCTGCCTCTCAGCGCTCATCTTCCTTCTCCTTACAACCAACAACCCTGCCATCTACAAGCTCCCGCTCAGCAAAGTCACCTACCCAGAGGCCAACCGCATCTACTTCCTGTCCCAGGAGAAGAACAGAAGGGCATCAACCATAACAAAGTACCAGGCCTACGATGTCTCCTAAACTGTCCTTTCTAAATCATGCTACATACATGCAGTCTCCAGCACACGGGTCTGCACCCCATGCTAAGGTCACTCAACATCCCTTCTGTCTGATATGTATGTGGTCACTAGTTGGAAGCCTCAGTAAGATGCGCAGGACTCATCAAAGCCATGCTAGCTTAGACTAAATACCCACTGATGGCTCTCTGGGAACTCTCTTCACGGGAAACTTGCTAATCACCCCTTTCACTTATTTAGTGGAGCAAAGCATGATGCCAGGAAATCCTCATTAGTCTGCAAGGTAAGAGGGCCTGGTCCTTACCCTGCTCTGCTACTAATGAGTTCCAACAGTTTCAGGCCAGTCCTCTTCCCCCTTCCCCATGTCAGCCATGGGTTTCTTTACGACGAGGAGGAACTCCAAAGTCCTTCTACCTCCGAGATGTTTCTTTGCTATCTCCTATATCTCCCATATACTAATCAACTCAGCATGGCCAGCAAGCAATTGTCCTGAGTTGAGTTACTTAGAGAAGGTTCCCAGAGGACAGAGAGGAAAGTGTTAGTGTCCTCTGGAAGTTTATTTTTAGACATAGGAGATGCTTTCCAGACTTGGGGCTAGACACCTGAATTCATTGAAAATGCCAATGCACCTTCTCTGCGCCACAGGAATATCTCAGAAACATCATAAGGTAAACATTGATCTCTTCCAACAGCCAAATCATAGTGTAAACAAACATCTTTGCCTGTGTAATATTCAAAATCATAATCTCATTAAACTTGAAATTTGCAAGTTGATCTCTGGGTTTTTTTAAAACAGGGCTTACCTGCCCATTCATATAGAGTCCACCAGGGGAGCTTTCATACCCAGGCATGTGTCTGGAAAGAGAACAGGATTAAGGAAGACCTAGAAAGCAGCTGACTTTCCTGTGGAGAGCTACACATAAATGGCCATGCGCACTGTGCCCTGCGGTGTTGGTGCACATCAAACTCACATCACCTTTCAGCACACAGTCTTGGAGCCTTGGGCACCAAGATTGCTAGCCCAGCCCTTCTTGAACGGCCAGCCATGTCTTGCTTAGTAACTCTGAGTGTGCCTCCTACTGTGCCCTTAAGTTACAGTCATCCTTCATAGAAAGCCACTCAGCCCAACATTTCAGCCCTTCTCCAGAGGTGGAAGAAGCTCTTCTAACAAGAGTGAGACCTCCACACCTCTAGTTCAGCATGGTGAGGTGCCAAGATAGCAAGGGAGTCAGGGGCTGTAGGGATGGCTCAGCCAGGAAAGTCCTTGTTACACAAACGAGGGTCTGGGCCTCGAACCGAACACACGTATAAAAAGCTAGACTCGATGGTGTGCACCTGCAGTCTTAGCCATAGGGAGGCAGAGAAGGGCAGATTCCAAGAGCTGGCAGTCCATCGAGTCTTGCCACGTTGGTGGTGCTCAACTTTGACTTCTGGCCTCCATGTGCACCCAGTCACACACTTGTGACATACATGCGTGGCACGGAAGGGCGGCAGGAAAAAACAAGAAAACAGATTTATAAGTGCAGGTTTAAGGAAGAACTACATTTTATCATAATCCATTTTTTTTTACATTTTTTTATGGAGGCCTATAAATTTCTATTTCATTTCTCTGTATGCCAGCAGTCCCAGCCATCTTTTACCACCAGCCCAAGAGCACGGAGATGTATATTTCTCTTCCAGACCCAATCCAACCCTTTATGACTCTTCCAGGAAAATAGAGCACTCCTCCAAGCAGAAAAGTCCTTCACATAGGAAAAGGAAATGACTCACACTCCAGAGCTACCTCTGAGTTTGTGATCACACCTTGAGGCCACGAAGGTCCCAGGCTGTATTTTAATGACCATGGAATTATGGTTCTCTAAGGATCAAGCATTCGGGAATTTTGCCCAAAGGCTGTTTATGCTTGAAGCTTACTCAGCTGCCCCTCAGCCACCATGTGATGACATCTATCCATTAAAGAATGGGTCCTTGTGTATTTCCACCGAAGTTTTATAATCTGATTTTATTAAGAGTAGGAACCCTTCCATGTGTATGCCATTTTGATTACTGACCACTAATAAAATGCTTCAGCTGTTCTGAGTATTTCACTAGCTCACCTATAAAGCAAGCTGAGTTGGCCCAGAATTCCAAACAGGGGGGAAACAGATGGGGCGAAAGAATGCCTATGAAAGTATACGATGTCTATGAGATCCCAAGGTGGACTGTCAAGTCTAGCACTTCAGTGAAGCACTAGAAGTAAAGAGCTGGAGCCAGCTTGGCCAACTCCTAAGAGACAGCTGGGTGAGGGAAGCAGTCCTTCTCCAAGCCATTCAGTGACATCACCCTGATCACTCAAAAACAGCCCTAGTTTTATACCGCAGAAAATGGCAGACACTGCAAATCTGAGCAGACACAAAACAACACTGTTTTAAAGCACATGGGCAAACAAAACAGTATATTATAATATGGGAAGTATGTGACACAGTAAGGTATAAAAATAAAAACACACAGGCTTTCATTCACTCACGAGAAAGTCCTTGCGTGAACAGTGAAGCTGATTTACCCAAGGCTGAGATACACGATTAACTCAACTCCCTCAGGAAAAAAAAAAAAAAAAAAAAAAAAATTGCTTGGGGCAGATGCTGTTCTTTCTGTTGTTTGTCTCCTTCGTTCCTTAAACTAGCCTGTTGATGTCATGTAGTAGCTCTGTGGCATTGTTTATAATTGGCCAACACACATCCCCACTCCCTTGCCTTTGCAGCATTCGCTAACCCATCCGGGATAGAATTTTAACTCTGTTTTATACACAACAAACACTTATGTGCATACACAAGACTTTCCAACAGCCCAGCCCACCCAATCTCACCTCCAGGACTTACTGCCAGAGTCCTCCTTCTAACACATGTGTTCGGTGAACAGTCTGAAGAACAGTCTGTACCAACTGGCTCCAAACTCACCATCAATTCGTGAGCAATAACTGTGAGCCCTGTACAGCCTTCCACAAACATCCTATCCTTACACATTCCCACTGCAGGGTGTGGCTCAGTGGTCATGCACAGTTCCCTTACTGACCTTGAACCCCTAAATCATATGATAGTCTCAGGGGGAGACAGGTAGATGGTATATCAGGGCCAGTTGGGGTCCAGTGTGTGTTTAGAACTGCACAAAACAGAGATGACTATGCTGCCTCTCAGGAGTAGATTCAGCCATGGTAGCAGAGGTGAGAATGGGCCTCTCTGTGACGTCCTTAGGTCATAGACGTTGTGAGTCACACTCTGAGAAACTCATTTACAAATGCCTCCAGGAAACTCTTCCCCTTTCTGTTGCACCCTGCGATGAATTGGCTGGTCATTGTTGTGCACAAAGGAATCATCTATGGAGCTTCCTAAAAATATAGACCCTGAGCCTCAGCCCCAAAGATGCTTGTTCAGCAGATCCAGATGGATTCAAGATTCTGAGCTTTCCCATCATCTCTTGAATGTTATAAATTGTGCTGGATCAAGGTGCACAAGCCATTGAGATCACTGCACAGGTTTATCAGGTAGATGAGCATCATCCAGATCAGCTGCACAAGCCTGTCCTGGACCAAGCAAGTCATCAGCAGTCATGGACATAGGTGTGTTCCTAATGTGCCCAGGGTGTGTTCCAGTGTGCACCCAGGCTTGAAAGCAACTGTGGGTTCTGTTTTCTGAGTCCCAATCTGCTTATATAAGAGTCATTCCTGAAGATTCTTATGTCCTCAGTCCCCATTCTCATGGGGCATAGTGAGGAACACTGGGTACTAACAGGCAGGAGGAAGTGAGAAACTTCCAAAATGAAGTCTCTCTCTCAGCAAGAGTTGGGGGCTAGCTCTGCACTCTAACGGAAACTGAAGAAAAATGAAACCACTAACCAGAAGCATCCGGCTCAAGAAACCAAACAGAGAAGCAAGGTTTTGCATTGTCCCCAGAAGCTGAGTGTGCACAGTGGACCTAAAGGAAAAGCACAACAGAGGAGTAGGCCTCAGCCCCTCCAGCCACACTGCAGAGGCACAGTGGGAGCAGAGGAGGGCATGGCAGTCCTGCTGAGATACAGCAGGCACACCTGTGAGCAGGTAGGATGGAGGGCTGTCCCACGGGTGGAGCTAGAAGACAGGGGGCAGGGAGCTGTGGAGGTGGTGACAGCAGCTGTTACAGGAAAAGGAGCCTGCCCCGTGCAGACAAGCAGGCAGGAAGTCCCAAGCGGGACCGTTTGAGATAAGAAGGAAAAAGATGGAGACAAGCAGGACATAGGAGAAAGACCAAATGCCGCTGGGTTTGTAGTACCAGAATAAGAAAGGAGTCGGGGAGGAAACAGATTGTTGTTATGATGTAAGAGTGAGGGGTTATAATCCCCAGAGCTGCCTGGTTCACAGATCGCCAGCGGAGAAGGGGGTGGCTCTCAGTCCCTTCCCCAGCGCTTAGCTTCTTGAGGGGTCTGTCCGAAGCTTGAGGCACAATGCTGCAGAAACGGTTTGGTCCTGCATAGGCTGGCCTGAGCAGGTACAGACAGGAGTGTTAGGGGACAAGGAGGTAGGCAGCTCGTGTGGGGAGCATGGAAAAACCCTGGTGCTCTGGTCTCAGCCTGGCCCCATCAGAGCACTAGGGTGTGCCCAGGTGTGAACAGGTGTGAACGGTTTGAAGAGCTCCCAGAGGGTGCCGTGTGCAAGAGTGCTGCACACCCTTGGAAGTCGAGCAGCCCCTACACTGTCAACACTGGGAGGGAGTCATCAAGGGCGAGGAGACCAGGCAGCTTGATTTTTTTTAACTGAAAATATTTTTTCCATACACTATATTCTGCTCACAGTTTCCCATCCTCCTTCTCCTCCCAGATCCTCCCCACCTTAATATATAAGCAAAAGAGCAGTAAGGTTTAAAAAATGCCCAAATGAAGCTTTATGAGAAAAAAAATTCCAAAATATCATTGTGTTCACTCGTACTGCTGGCATGGTGCCTGCCCTGGAGTGTAGTTTATATACCGAGTAAGACTCCCCTGAAGAACTGATTTTTCCTTTTCAAGTGGTTGTCAACTAGAGATAGAATCTTGGTTAGGGGTTGAAGTTCAGTCACCACTTCTCCTTATCAGCACTGGGACCAAGTCTGGCTTGGACCGGTGCACGTAGCATGATTTTTGTCAGAGGGAAGTTGTTCCTATCCCTGAGGGTCAGAGATGGACTGAAACTACTAAAGTCTTAAGTTCTGGTGGTAAAAACCTTTCATCTCAGCACTTAATTGGGAGGCAGAGGCAGGAGGATCTCTGTGAGATAGAGCCCATCGGGTCTAATAGTGAATTCCATTACTATAAAGTAAGACTTTGTCGAAAGAAAGAAAGAAAGAAAGAAAGAAAGAAAGAAAGAAAGAAAGAA
>NW_026596040.1:38333794-38333915 GCF_907164565.1 Psammomys obesus | reverse complement strand
AAGAAAGAAAGAAAGAAAGAAAGAAAGAAAGAAAGAAAGAAAGAAAGGGAGAGAGGAAGGTAGGGAGGGAGGAAGAAGGAAGGAAGGAAGGAAGGAAGGAAGGAAGGAAGGAAGGAAGGAA
>NW_026596040.1:38319684-38328794 GCF_907164565.1 Psammomys obesus | reverse complement strand
AGGAAGGAAGGAAGAAAGAAAGAAAGAAAGAAAGAAAGAAAGAAAGAAAGAAAGAAAGAAAGAAAGAAAGAAAGAAAGAAAAGAAAGAAAGAAAGAAAAGGAAGATGGAAAGAAGGAAAGAAAGGAAGAAAAACAGAAAGAAATGGTTTATTTTACCTAATCTGCATTGCCCGTTTCTCCACTTTGGTGCATGCTAGGAAGCTACAAGCAATCACTGGGCTTGGGCGTGCAGCCTGCACTAGAGGGCGCCAAAGTACCTTCAAAAGCCACTTAAAGGCTGGCCCTAGTTCTCAGCATCTAGTGCTCCCTTGTCTGTCCCCACTTGACCGGCAGGGTGATTCTCAAAGGGACACTGGAATGCAGACAAGTGCACAGCTGCTAAGAAATGCCCCTGCTGCTAACTGTGGGGCTGAGGAACCTATGGTTTCCACAGTGAAAGGAGGTTAAGCTCCGTGATGGCTCCCAGCTTGTCTAACACAAGGCAGTGATCTGCATTGCTAAAGAAACCTGGAACTCTGAATCACAAAAGCAATTTTTAACATTATCGCTGTGGTTTTGTTTTGCCTTTCAAGACAGGCTTTCTCTGCTAGCCTTGGATGTCCTGTTGTAGACCAGGCTGGCCTCTATTTCACAGAGATCCACCTGCCTCTGCCTCCCCGAGTGCTGGGATCAAAGGCGTGCGCCACCACGCCAGCTACATTTTCATTATTAATTCATTCTAGGAGGACAATTATAATAGGAAGTCTGGTAGTATGACCAGTGAAAAAGACAGCAGCATTAGTGGTGTGGTGGTGGTGGTGGTGGCAAAGTTGTAATGTAATTGTAAATGGAAGAAATAATAATGATGTTGGCAGATGGCCCATCAGAATAAACCTTGAGCTTGACAGACAAGTTGTTTTCTCTCTCTCTCTCTCTCTCTCTCTCTCTCTCTCTCTCTCTCTCTCTCTCCTCCCGTAGAATACTCTTGAGCTTCAGTTTCAATACACTTTATTTCTCTATTCTTTTCATCTCTTTTTTTCTACCTTCTGCTGTAAGTGCTCCTCTGTCTATGGTCAATACCCAGTTCATGTGTAGCAGAGTTTCCAGTTCTCAAGGCAAAACTGAACACCTCTCTTCAACACATCTCTACCACTTGTATACGCTTCATCTTTAATATTTTACTGGTTTGCTGTTAGAGGGTTGATGGGATCTCATCAGAGATGACCTTTCCGTCTCCTCCCCAAAGACCATTTTTACAGACCTGGCAAATGCCTCATGCTGACCCATCAGACCGTCTCCTATTGTGCTCTGCATTCAGACAGCCTATAGAAAAGGTTTCTGTTTTAATTTGTTGTTGTTGTTTTAACATTTTATTAAAGTATGCTATGCATCTAGCAAAATGAACTAGTTGTAAGTGGTTGTAAGCACTCTGGCAATAAATTCCCCACAAATTAACATATCCGTGTAACTATCCCCCAGGCTGAGAGACTCCAACCAGGCAGATGAGCCTCAACAACTGCACTCACCACTGCATTTCTATTTAAACTTTTGATGTGGAAATGAACGATGAAGTTTCAAATATGTGAGTAGACATAGCAGAAGTAGCTGAAGTCAAAATGTTCTACCTGAGGAAAATTGCTAGCAATGGTTGGAGAGCATCATGCTGATGAGGACAATCCAGCAAAGGCTCATGGGAGTGAGTCCGAGAGCAGCTATGAATGGTTGTCTGCCTGCTGCCTCTTGCTGGTGTCTGGGCTAGGGACCTCACAGGTGCCATCTCTGTGGTGCCACTGAGGTGTCCATCCCATTTAAAGCTAAGGTGACGTTGAACTTATCCTCATTGAAAGGTTATGATGCTGAGAGGTCCCAGTGCCAGGACTTCAGTCATTCAGCCTCTTCCTAGAAGGAATAGCACGGGCTTAGATAGGGATGGGGATAGTTGTCCTGGAACACTTCTCTCCAAAAAACTTGACACTTCCTTGTAAGGTCTCATTGAGAAGTAATTAGAATTAAGAACAGATGAGAAGGGTAGAGGGCAGTCCCTGAGTCAAGGCTGACGTAGCTTTTCATCTACAGCAAATTCTCTGCTGTCATCAGATCATAAGGAAATGGTTGGTTTAGACTCAGGTCCAGAGGTATCAGCATGTGGACGCTTGGCCATACTTCTTTAAGACCTGTAGCAGGGCAGATGACTCTGGGAGGGGTTGAAGCAAAGCTGCTCAGCCCATGGTGGTCAGGGAACAGAGACAGGGGAAGAGAAATGACCAGCTTTCCAACAGCCTCTTCTAGAACAGGCCCTCAATAACCTCACTTCCTTCTCTTGGGCCTCTTGATAGCACAGTGGCCTCACAGCCACATTCTCAATAGTTCCTGGGCCTGTAGGGCACAGTCAAGAGTACAGACTACAGCAGCCGGCCTCTTCCATTCTTCCAGGCACCCCAATCACTTCTTTGCATGACAGTGAGCGTCCATGGTGGAGGTAGAATGAAAGGTGCTTCCTCTGCGTTTCTGATATGCCTTGAATGCTATGCTGGTGTTTCATAGTCCTCCTACCTGGTACTTTCCATCAGAGGAAATGTACGGCTTCTGCTGTTGACACATCGCCTCAGGCGCCAGCACCACATAGGTGTGTAGGATGGTACCTTGACCTTCTGACCTGATGCACTTACGAGCAAAGCACAGTGCTTCACCCACGCAAAGCCGGAGGACAAGCCTGCATTGCTGTCTGAGCGTGTACAGGTGCCCTAATCACATTCACGAAGATGCGCCGTGCAGCACGCTGCCCTCCACTTCTTGGGCTGACCTTCCCAGCCTTTTAGTGGAGCTGACCACACTGGTCGGGAGCCTGGCTGCCCTCTGCCGTCTGGAGCTGTGTGGTCAGAGAGCCCTGCACAGGAAAGGCTGTTCACTCCGTTCAGTCCTCAGCAGTCCTGGACAGTCCACATGTCAATTGTTTCCTTAGCTTTCCTTTGTTTACTTCCATTTGTTTTGTGGAGACAGGACCTCAACCGCCCAGACTGGCCTTGAACACTGTGTGGAAGATCGTTACCTTGAACTGCTGGTGCTCCTGCCTCCACCTCCTAATGCTGGGATTACAGACACGCAGTAGCATGCTTGGTTCTTCCGCTTTTTGAAAGAGAGGCTATCTTAGCATGTGCGAGGCCCTAGATTTGACCCTAGCACTTCTACAAAGAAGAGTTTGGGACAGGGCATTGTCACCTGAATAAATAAAACAGCACCTACCCCCTCCCACCATAAGCTCTGTGGCCAGCAGAGTCAAGTCGCTATGTCAAGGAGCGCTGAAACCGTCGCTAGTGATTTGCCTATTTGCTCATTCCTCCTCCTCTCTGCTTCTCCACTGTTCTTAAGAGACACAGCCTGCTCCCATCTGCCCCGTCATTCTCTGTAAATGAGCCTCAAGTTCAGTGTATGCAGCCGGGAGAGACCCAGACCAAAGCTCAGGCATCTCTAATCACATTCTGGAATCAGCCCACCTCTCCAGACATCTCAAACCATCACCTCAAAACAAACTCCCAGCTGCCTTTGCTGTACTTCCTGCAACTGCCTTTGCTGGAGTCCATGTGGTCATGCTGTTTTTTATAAAGCATGATAGACTTAAACCAAAGTACACCTATCACACATACACAGCCTAATGAATATTCATGAGCCAACACGCCTAGGGAAGCAGTATCTGAATAAAGAAAACATTGCTACCATGAGCCCTTTCAGTAGATTCGAACCTTGACTCCAGTGAGTGAAATGGCGTCCTACAGCCCTCACTCCTCAGCAGCTGACTGTTCTCACTCAGCATTGTGAGAGGCACTCACACCACAGAGCAGAGTTGCAAGCCTTGGTTGTCTTGCTGTCAAATGTCATTATGTAGCCACTGCACTCACTGTTGAGGGCGCTTGGCTTGTTCTCCCTATGACTCTTATGAGTTGTTTGTGCTGGACATTGCTGTACAGTGCTGGACAGGAGCTGCCTGCCCACTGAGCACACAGACGTCCTTTCTAACAGAGACTGCCAGCTATTTTTAAAGGCTACCCCCACTTCCTCACCAATATGCGATTCCATTTTGATTCACCCTTCCTGTGCTCCGTGTCCATCAATAGCCCCTCCCCCCGTTACCTCATGTTCACAGCCCTTTCCCCTATACTGTCTCTCCCCAGGAACTGGGGACCACTCTCACATAATCCCCTTCACATAGCATTCAGCATCACACAGAACTCCACAGCTCCTGCTCTCCGGCCCTTTAGATCCAGGCCTCTCCCTTTGTCCTGTCTTGACATTCTATACACCTCTGGTCAGCAATCAAACAGACCCCATAACTCCTTTCAGGATTCAAGGTTTTAAATTTTTCCCCCAAAGCTTTAATCCCTCCTCTGGTAAGTATGGGATGCCAGCTTTCTCAGCAGGAAAATGGTCCTCTATATTAGCAGCCCTTCAGAACCACCCCACCCCCCAACCCAGCCTGCAGAGACTTAGTGGCAACAGCAGCCCGAACACCTGTCCCAACACCTGTTTTCACAGAAGCCTGAGGTTATAAAGAACTTTTAAGAAATACCAGTGACTTGGCAAGTGTTCTGTGGCTTTCCAAAACTAACCTCTACTTCTTCCCTAGTGGTAACCAGGTTTTGATCTGAAGAACTTTGAACATTAACTGGGTGGGGAGAGAACCAGTAACAAAGAAACATCTCAGGTCCCCACTTTCCAAAGTGCTTCTCCATGAGCTAAAACTCCCCCTCAGGCACAGCCGGCAAGCACCTTCCTCCAGGAGGGAATATTCAAGACCTCCTGTCATACTAGACAGCCAGGGAAATGAGGGTAGGGCAGAGGTGAGGGTGTGGGGGGTATGGGTGGATAAACAGCAAACAGGCTTTTGCTACTTTCACCACACTTTCTGAAGCCAAACAAAACTTTCATGTGGTTTATAATTTATATATAAATTGTTTATAATTTATTATAGTTATTATAATTGTGCTTCTTTATAATTTATTAGCGTTATTACATGAGCATATATATTGCATGAGGGACTCCTAGACATTAATATTACCCATATTTCATCATGATTATTTTTAACTTGATGTTCTTTTTAATGGGGGAGGGGAGTGTTTGTGGTGTTGTCTTACCTGGGCAAGCGACTGGCAAATGCCTTCTGTAAACACCAATTGGTGTTGCTTTCCTGTGGACACAGCAGGGACAAGATTCATGAGCCATGACCCCGCACATCCTGCAGACTGATCACAGGCTGTCAGTGGCCCCACGATGCACTGCTTCTCTGGGCCTATCATCAGGGACTGAGAGGTCGTCCCCTCTAATACCTCCTTCACTCAATGCAACTCAGAAGTGCTGTTTACCACTCAGGTGTGTCTCCACCTCTTCAGATGTTCCTCGTAAAGAACTCTTTAACCCTAACTCACGTCTGCCACAGTTCAGTGCTTCATTGGTCTCATTTGTGAGGACCTGACCCTCTCTGCTTCAAGCCTGGAGAGGGAGGTTCCTCTTAGACTGAGGATATTATAAATCCTCTCTGTGCTAGGCTCTGCTCTATACACAGAATAATCACTGGTCATATAACCTTGACTTTGACACGAGTCCCTGTATCCCCTTGCTATACCAGATGCAAGGGCTGTCTTACACACTTCATCTGCCAGAGGCCAGAATGAGGACTGGACAAATGATGGAAGGGAGCTGCAGCTGGCCTACAGCTGACAAGAGAGCTGAGTCCCAAGCACTAAGAGCTAGTGGGCTGGCCAAGGCTGTCTGAATTTGAAGCCACAACTAGGCTACAAAGGAAAGAGAGGTAGCTGTGTCCTACACCGAGGCATTTGGACTCCAGGCCTCCTGTGTTTGGTTTGGTCTGTGTTTGGGAACTGGGGTTGAAACTATTGTACTATCATATTGATCTACTGAGGAGGCTCTGCAAAGCCGGGCTTCCTTTTTATCTGTCATCCTCAGAATGGCCTAGGTATTGAGGGGCAAGCCAAGGCTGTAGGCACAACAGAGAACTGTGATGACGCTAAAGTATGGCTGCTTGTACCTTAGGCTGACTGACCAAGGCAGAGGCATGGCTCCCTAAAGGACATGTCCTTGGCCTGATGCTCTAAGTTCTTTCTTGGGCCTGTGATATGGAAAAGTCTGCCCCTAGGCTTTGCTTTCTCTCGGTGCTGCACAAAATCTCTTCTAGCCCTTCAAATCCCTCGGAGTCATTCACCCATTTATTCCAGTGACCCAGCAAATAAGTTTCTGAGCATGTCAGGAGCTAGACACTGAACCCAGTACCAAGACTAAGCAATGTGTAAGACCAGTCCAAACTCTGCCCTCTAGGAGGCTTGCAGGCCAATAGGCAAGTATAATAAAGCAAAATTGTATAGCTGTAAATACTGATAAACACTACACTACGGAAAAAAAAATGCAGGCTACTCTGAGTAGCTTATGCCAGTGGTCACAGCTGTAGCGTGAGAGCTAAGCTCTTTCTGATCAGTCTCAATGAGAGACATTGGCCTACCCCTGAGCTCACCCATGTCCTGGGTGTGAGGGGCAACAATTAGGAAGGCAGGTGTAAAACTGCAGAGAATGAGCTCCAGGCAGCTAGAGGTTTTAGTCAAAGGAATGATGCACTGAGATAGGGTAAGAATTACTGCAAGGACCCAGGTTGAGATGTCAAGAAGTACCAAATATATTGGCCAAGCAGTGATGGCACACGCCATAATTCCAACACTCGGGAGGCAGAGGCAGGTGGATCTGTAAATTTGGGTTTGAGTTTGAAGACAGTCTGGTCTGCAAAGCGAGTTCTAGAATAGCCAGGGGTATGCAGAGAAGCCTTGTCTTAAAAAAAGAAAAAAGAAAAAAAGGAAAAGAAAAAAGAAAGAGAGAGAGAGGCAGGAGGAAAAAGGAAATAAAAGAAAATTACAAAAGCAAGAATGGAAGCCACAGAAAGTGCCAGAGAGACCTCAGAGCCCCTGGGGCCACTATTACAATGCAAGTGTCAGTCCTGTGGGTGAGCAGGACATGGAGGCCTCTGGACAGATCACGGGAGCTGCTGCCAGGCTCCCGGGGCTGCAGGAAGCCCTGCTTCTCTGTGTGTGAGTGGCAGCTTTCGTGACCTGTGGTAATCTCTCTCCGTGATTGATGGCCCTGATGCATGCATCAAGCCTAACCAGGCAAGAGCGAGCATGGTGGGGACTTGATGGAATCTAATAGGATAAGGGGATGATGGGCTTTGCCTATAGCACTGCCTTCCACAGGTGTGGCCCAGCCAAAGACAAGATGTTTCTAGTGCCAGCTGGTGTGACTCACCTGAGCTCACCAGTTGTATCTCTAAGCAAGACATTGGAATTTGTAAACTGCTACCACTCCAGGGGCCTGAATTCACTCCTCTGCCAGCCCCCTATCAAGTGTCAAAAAATCTGAGATGCCTTAGAGCAGATTCCAACTTTGACACTAACTCAGGTTCCCTGGGGATGTAGCTGAAAAGCAGGTTCTGATTTAAAAGGCCTTCTGGGACCGAAAAGGCCATGCCCAACAAGTTCCAGGAGCTTCAAAGCTGCTCGGTGGTCGACTACACTTTGAGTAGCAAGAATTGTGAAGAATTCTACTCAGGATGAATAAAACTAAGCCTTCATCCCTGCTTCATAGGGAAGATGTACACCACACCTGGCGGCAGGCATTCTTCTAAGCCTCATAATTTACATATAATGGCACTACCAGTAGATGCATACCTGTGTTCTCACCATGGCCTGCACCCCGGAATTATCACCAACGCTGCACACAGGAATCACGAAGAGTTTTTAAATGCTCACACCTCAAACCAAGTACACAGGGTGGAGGTGGGGAAGCGGCACATTTTTAAAGCTCCCTCGGTCATTGCAATGCACAGCAACCCCAGAGAAATGCTGATTTTTGCCAGGTTGTCCTCTAATAAATGAGGCAATTGAGACCCTGATGGATGAAGTGCCAGCCTTGTCAGAGTCCAAACGAGTACGTCTCCATGCCTACCCTGGGACTCTGTCCAACGAACTAGCTAAACAAAGTGATGTTGCAGGAAGAAGCAGAATGGAAGGAAGATGGGGGTGGGGTTACCAAGGGGAA
Source organism: Psammomys obesus (assembly GCF_907164565.1). Lineage (NCBI taxonomy): Eukaryota > Metazoa > Chordata > Mammalia > Rodentia > Muridae > Psammomys > Psammomys obesus. Next base: position 38,320,724 of record NW_026596040.1, on the reverse strand, counting down.
CTGCAAAGAGAAGAGCTGAGAATTCAAGCCAATGTGAGCTGACAACACACATTTAGGAACTGCAAGATTCAGAGCTGTTCAAAAGTTTGCCAGCCCAAAATCATTAGAATTAAGAACACTCCACCCATCGATGAAATCTCTGGAATTCAGCCCAAAAGACACAGTGGGAGATGAGAGAATAAATAGGGCAAAAATTAAAAAAAAAAAAAATGGTATGGGTTTAAAGGACAAGAAAGTTTTCAAGCCAAGCACAGAAGTCACATTGGGACTGAGCAAAGGGGTAATGCCAGGAGACTACTTCATACGATGCAACCAAAGCAGGATGAGAGTGAGTAACTGCCATTAGGAACCCGTGCTTCAAGACTGTATTTTTAAGATTGGATTATTTGTAAGCAACAAGATGGACTAGACCAACTATGTGAACAGATGAAATAAAGAGCTTAAAATAAGGCTCTTCCAGGGACCTCAGGGCATGGTCTCTTGCATAACTGAGCTAAGAATCTGAGTCTGCAACTATCCTCTCCAATAGAAACCACAGGTATAAGCTGAGATTAGCTTCACACGCTCCACAGCTTCCCTTATGTAACTTCACGTCACCCTTCAAAGACTGTCATGAATATTGTTTTAGAGTGAGCTTCTCCTGTTTAAATATTAGAGATAAAAATTTGTTCCCTAGCTGAGGAAAATTTGCAAGAATTTGTTGAGCTTACATGGTAGCCAAATCTCTTTCTAAGATTATAAAGGCCTAAGATTCCTCAAAAAATGTGACCCCAATGGATCTAGGTCTCTAAATGATGTTGGACATTCAAAGTTTTCCATTAATCTAACAAAATACCTCAGGTTGAAGTGTCTTATAAAGACACCACATCACCAAAGAAATAAGTGGCCCATCCAAGAATTAATGATATAATGAATGATTGGTCTGTTTCTTGGCTGAAAGGCAAGTTCTGCTTTTTCTGGAAGTTCTGCTTTGGTCTTAACTGCAGCTTTGGCGAAGGAAGGAAGGAAGGAAGGAAGGAAGGAAGGAAGGAAGGAAGGAA
>NW_026596040.1:38302998-38319674 GCF_907164565.1 Psammomys obesus | reverse complement strand
GGAAGGAAGGAAGGAAGGAAGGAAGGAAGGAAGGAAGGAAGGAAGGAGAGAGAAAGAGAGAGAGAGAAAGAAAGAAAGAAAGAAAGAAAGAAAGAGAAAGAGAGAGAGAAAGAAAGAGAGAGAAAGAAAGGAGAGAGAGAAAAAAGAAAGAAAGAAGAGAGAGAAAGAAAGAAAGAGAGAGAGAAAGAAAGAGAGAGGGAGAAAGAAAGAAAGAAAGAGAGAAAGAAAGAAAGAGAAAAAAAGGAGGAGGAAGAGAAGCAGGAGGAAGAAACAAAGGAAGGAAAGACAGAGAGAGAGGAGGAGGAGAGGAAGAGACTTTCAACAAGCATGAAGGGTCCTTTAATTCAGGCTGTCCTTCCAGAGGATATTAAACTTAGAGCTGGAATAACCGGGAAGAGCCCAAGCCAGCAACTGCCTCCCTGGCTGCACCCTAACTCACCTCCTTCCCATTTTAGGCAGACCCTGGTGTCCAGAGAGTCCCAATTCTATCCCATTTTCTCTTTCCAAACCAACTATCATGTAAAGCTTCCTCAGCTAGGGGACAGTATTCTTCTTGTGTCTCTCACAACAAGGAACCATCCCAGTGGCTGGTGAGTTACCCTCAATACAGGGCTGAGATATGGGCTGTTTCCTGTCCCTCACTTCCCAAAGTCCTAATCCCTCCCTCAGCTTTGTCTAACAAGATTGAAAACATTCTCCCCCTGCGCTTTCCCCTCTTGCTCTTGATGGGGAAACTGCATTTTAACAACAACAACAACAACAAAACATCAGCAGGACATTGCTGGTTATCGCAGCCCCTCAAGACATGTCTGTGCCATCTGCAGAAATTGTGTTGCAAGAAATACATATATACATAGTTAGTTAGCTAGTTGGTTAGTGATAGCCCCTTAGACTTCGTGCCTTTGTACAATGTACAACTTTCAGAGCTTTAAGCAGTAGGCAAAGTCACTAGAGACTCAACACTGGCCAAGTTGTAATTTTAATGCACTTTGTATCTGATGAAAGCTGTAAGTAGAACTGAGGCTCCTCGCTATTCTGATTTGTGCTGATTGGAACTAACTACTGTAATGGAGAAAAAGAAAAAACTGCAGGAACATCAGTGCCCCTGCCATTGGCACACTCCCCCAGCAGGCTCAGGGACAGGGACAGGCATTAGAGGTGTTGGTGAAACCTTTGCACTGTGAACCTGCTGGCCCCAAGGCACCTTGTCTAGAGAACACCTTCCACAAAGGGAAGCCACGTGGTGTTCTGGGTCAGTAATTGATTTAACTCTCATCTGATGCCTCTTTGCCTGGCTGTTTACCAAGCCCAAATATCCTTGGATCCAAGCATGCTGCAAAGGAATATTCCATTGCAGTCTTTGCTTCTCTTGTTGTGAGGTGGGGGAGAAAGAACGAGAGAGAATGTCCTTCCCTGCCCTTCAGGACAGTGGCACTCGGACACAGAAGAGCCTGTAGAGGCATTCTCTGCAGAATCCCTGTGTGGCCACTGCCCCTACATATGTAGAGCATTTCCAAAGTTAACTGCCTGTAGAGGATGGATATCAAGCCGTGACTTAAAAGAAAAAATAGTGTTGGACTAGGTTCTGAACCAAATGAGTACTTAGAAATATATCTACATGGCTAACATCTTAGGGAAATATTAAACTGTCCCTGGCCAATTTTGTTTTGCCCTCTTCCTATTTCTTCATATAGTCTTCCTCCCCTCTCACATTATATATTTAATGAACTTTCCCAAAATCCTTTTGGAAAGACAACTAAATCACGAATAAAAAGCACTGTTGCATCCAATCTTGTCCAGCCCCTTCCAGCCCAGGTGGGACTTGGCAACATTTCAAAGGTGGGAATGTTTGAGATAGAGTATCATTAGGTAACCCAGGGCGACCTCAAACTGACAGTCTCCCTGCCTCAGTGTCCCAAGTGCTGTAATTACAGGAGTGTCCGGCCACACCCAGGAAGTACTTAGAAGACAATACCCAGGAAGCATTTAGAGACCAATACCAGAACAGCTGCTGGATGCGTGTTTTTTACCTGGCCACCAGGGAATAGATAATAGATTGTTTTAAGTTCATGAGAATTCGGTGAGAAATTCGAATAGATTTGGGCAGAGTGTGGGTAGGAAGAGACTAGAGAGAACTTTCTGGAGCAGAAACTCCAGGGAAAAAGGAGAGCGGGGAAGCTCTGTGTCGCTTGTGTTTGTAGCCGTGTAGCAGGAGAGAAGGTGGGTTTGAAAACAGAGATGGGATTGGGGCTAGAGGAAGGTAAGGGAGGCATGGCCAGGACAGCACTGGGGAGAGACTCAGCTACCTGGTCAATGGCACTGGGAGACATTGCAGAGAGTACAGTTAAGGCATTGAGCTGTTCAATGGGCTGTCTTAAGACACCAGAAATATACAACAGACTCCCGGTGGCTCCCAGTGGCTCCCAGTGGCTCCCAGTGGCTCCCAGCTGTCTCTGATTTTCTGCTGGGGCTCTCCCCAAAGCCACGGCATCTGGAGAAGACAGACCTTGCAGATTAGAACATAAAAACCCCAGTTATTCTCCAAAAACTTTAGTTTCCTTTTTTGTTTTGTTTTTTTTTTTTTTGGGGGGGGAGGGGTGTTTTTGTGTTAGTTTGAGGTTTGAGACAAGGTCTGTGTGTGTGTGTGTGTGTGTGTGTATCCTTGACTGTCCTAGAACTCACCATGTAGAGCAGGCTGCCTCACACTCACAGAGATTCACCTGCCCCTGCCTATTCAGTGCTGGGATGAAAGGTAGGAGCCACCACACCTGGCAACTTTGATGCTTTTTGACATTATTCTCAGACTTCACCCAGTCTGAGGTCAAGAGAGAACCAAAGGGATCCTGGAGACCACACCAGCCCTAATAGAGATGGGTAAGCAGAGCAGGATACCCTATGCCTCAGCAGCAAAGCCTTACCTGCACCATCCTTCATCACAATCGCTAAAGGATAGAAGTCACCCATTTCACAGCTCGGAAAGGATGACGCATCTAAGGTGACAAAGCGACAAATTCAAACCCAGGTTTGGTTGCTTTGGAAACACAGATCCTTTGTATTGCTTGACTCAGGGCTCCATTTTGTGACCTGCACTTAAGGTGTGTCCGGCTTTACAGGGCTGGAGCAGAGGCCAGGGAGGAAGGGAGTGCAGGGGAAAGTGGCCATCTCCAAAAAGACCTGAGACTTGCTGCCTCCACTCACCCAACCTGCCAACAGCCAGAGAGAGAAGGCTGTATGGGTGCTGAGAGGGGCAGCTCTGGTCAGGACAACAGCACAATCATGATGACTGACTTCGTGAATGGATTAAGCAAACATAAGGCAGAGGTTGGCAGTAGGGGACAGTGCTTGAGCAGCTGCAGTCCAGACTTCAGACAGGTTGCTTCAGCTGCCTCACTTGCAAAATGGGAATAATGACACCATGGAGGGTTTTGCTTACTTTTCTGTTGTTTCATAGAATATTCAGCACTGTTTGTTTGTTTGTTTGTTTGTTTGTTTGAGGGATGTTTGTTTTTTTGTGTTTTTGTGTTTTTTTTTGCAGTCCTAGGACGCAGGGCCGGATGGATGAAAGGCAAGCACTCTACCAGTGTTTAGCCCTGCATTCCATATAGGGATTTTGAGGTGATTAAATGACTCATGCCTGCCAGGTGCTGAGCACAATGCTAGCAACCAGAGGAAACACTCAACCCCTTTTAGGTCATTCTTATCATTTTTATCACTACCGTGTATCATTATTGTTATTATTATTAGAAATTGTACTTCATTTGCATAACGGACACCAGAAAAGACTAGAATGAGTCCTTTCATTCCCAAGCTGCCCCACAGCAGCTGCAGGGCGACCAGAAGGGTTCATTTTCTACCTGTTTTACCAGGGAAAAGAGAGTGACAGAGACCTGCCTGCCTTGCAAAGTTCTCGTAGTGAATCTGGGCCCAGAGGCTCCCTCCTGGGATGAGCCCCAGGCACTGACCAGCCCCCTGCAGAGAAGGAGCCCAGAGGTCTGGCTCGGGTCCAGCGGGCGGAGCCCGAGAGCCCTGCGCTGGCCGCCTGAAGGAGGGCCGATAAGGGCAATGGGCACATCTGCACATCAGTCCGTGTGTAGGGAAGACCTCTGACAGCAGGGAGGGTTTCTCCCTAATTCCGTATTCACAGAGGTGCCCCCGACTTTACCATATTCCTACCATAAAGGAACAAGCCACAAAGCTGAAATCGAAGAAGAATAGGGAAGAAAGGAACTTTTCATTTCAATGCCAGAATCTGCTCTGGGTGTTTATGGGTTAACATTATAAAGGCAGTGCAGTCCATCCTGGGGTTTTCACCTGGAAAGAGGAAAAAACAGAGAAACCTTTGTGGTTTTGGTTTTCCTGCACGGGCAACAGGTAGCTAGTTTCCAGAAATAACTTGTATCCACTCGTCCTCACAGCCTCATGGGTCTTCCTGTCCTAACATCAGGGCAGGAATGTCAGCCCCAAGCAGCTTCCATCGCAAGGACACTTCACTGCAAACCTGTGCCTCTGTGGTTTGTCGTTTAAATGGCACTGTGTGGACTTTTTTTCTTGGTTACAAATCTTGCCAGAAACATTTCAGGTTGAGGCTAGGAAATGGCATAGAAGAGAAAAGGTGAATTTGAGTTTGGTTATCACTAAGTAAAGACCCTGCTATGCTGTGAAGGACACAACAAAACCCTTGGCACCATGTCAAGAGAAAAGAGTGCAAGGGAGAGACATGAGGTACTGAAGCGGGGCCACCCCCTAGCCCCACCCCCATTGCTCTGGTGCGGGTGGCTTAAGTGGGAGGAGAAAGCCAGTTCACAGACCTGAAGAGCCGACTGTGGGTATAAAAGGGTGAGGTGCCTCTGGTGCACCAACTCTCCACAGCGCTGGCCTGTTTGAGAGAGCCTGGCTGCTCCTTATCAGGCACTGCCTTCTGCCGTGGGGAAGCCAGCTGGAGGGTAAGGACCATCCTCGTTTCTGTTAATTGTCAGTTAGCTTTTGTGGAGGTGGCCCTCCTTTCCTTCAATCTTGCGCCCTCCCCTTTCTTTTTAAAGACAGAACACAGGTTTGAACTTAGATGTGTCTGACTCCAGATCCTATACTTTCTAGTATTGTTGTTGTTGTAATGATTATTACTGCTAGTGTTATTATTGTTATCTATTTTAATGATACCAGTTAAAGGACTTCCTGCAACATTGCATACATGCATGGATTATGTCTTGGTCCTGCTCCTTCTCTTCTTGCCTCTCTTGCCTTCCTGTCTCCAATTCTGCTCTCTTTTAAATAGTGAAATGTGTCGCTGACTGTTGGAACCGAATAGTTGGAGCTCTGGTGGACTGGAAGGCTGTTCACCAAAGCCACAGTCTTCTCCCCAGATTAAAAGTAATGCCTTTGTTATGATTCCTGGAGAGGGTGGAAACCGCCCTGGGCTGGTGTGGAAGGGAGCTTGGACACGGTGCCCACTCTGTATGCTAAAGGGCGCTGACGAATCAAGATGATGAGAAGTTTCAGCAGAGTGTGCTTTTGAAAAACTAAGCAAAGCTAGAGATGGCATCTTTGTGATTCACAAGAAAATGTGCAGTACTGGGAACAGCCCTTCCCGGTTATGGGCTTAGGGCTCCTGTGCGTGTGCTGTCCTGCTGAAGGGAGTGTGCGTGCTGTGTGCCCATCTGGAACTCCGATCAGTCACAAGCGTAGCTGGAGATTTGGTGGCTTCCTGCAGCACTCTGTCCCTACATAGTTCAAGGCTCCCAGGAGCAGTGTCTGCTGCCCAGGGAAGTGTTTGAATCGGCAGGCAGGATTACCTGACCGCAGTTCTTTGTTTCTGATTATAGCTCTACAGAGAACTGAGCAGTTTTACCCTTGTGATCAAAAAGAACCTAAAATAAAGATTAGACAAAGTAGCAAATAAATGTCAGCGCAGAGTCTTTTTATTGTGACAGAACACGAAAACCTTTCAAGAAACACAGATCTAACTCTTGGTATTATTTAAAGCGATACTGAATGGAAATTTGAGGACTTTCTAGTCTCTCCAATTGTACCAATCACTAATACACACTGCAATACAATGAGTTTCATTGTGTGCAAGAAAATAGAGAAGACAATTGAAGTGAGACCTTCACATTTGCCTCAGACTAAAATACTGAGCGCTGCCCACTTCACTGTGATCTGGGCTCTGAGCCACACTTCCCAGACCCTGCTAGGAGGCTTACCATGCACAACTTGGAGAGTATTCTCGGGTGCTCGCTTGCAGCCACATCAGTGATGCGTGGGAGAGGCTGGCTTTGAGGAACCTCTGGCATTGTTTTTAAAGGTAGTAACTGATCCCAGAGAGGGCACAGAGGCCTTTCTTTCTTGTTCAACCCCATACTCCAGAGTTACTGCAGGGTGACAGTGAACTCAGGCTGCTGTACCCTGCCACCCCCTTTAGACCCTGCCATGCAGAAGCTGCTGCTGTCATTTGTTGGCTTCACTGAGATCCGGGTGACACTGACTTGCCTGGCCCCAACTGAGAAGACAGAGAACACAGGGTTTACGGCTTGTGTGGCTATGCCCACCCCTAGCACCACAGAGCCCCACTTTTCTATGACATGAAAGTTTCAACCCTGTGGTCTAAAGCCCACCTCATTCACATATCTGTCTATTTCTGTCTCTAAGAAAATAGTGATTCTGAGCTTGCGGCAGTGGATCTGCGGGTGACTGATGTGTAAGGAGGAAGGCAGAGAAGGGGCAAACAGTAGGCGCTTGTCCTGAGGGACCCCTCCCCTTGTGTCCCTTACGTTTTTCCCTTTCCTTTTGCTTTCATCCCTTTTTCCTCGCCTTTAGCACAGTATAAGATTCTTGCCTTGAGACTGCTTGTTGTTCTTTCTTACCAACCCAAACCGTTCATATTGCAAACACCAGGGATGTCAGCTTGCTTTACAACCAGCCAAATGGCTTACCATGAGTACACACATACGCACAAACACACATATACACACACACACACTTTTTCCTATAAGGTATGTCAGAAATATTTTCCCTAACTGTGGGTTCTTTAAGTCGCTTTGGGTAAAGTTTTCAGGTTTCAGACCAACTCAGTAGAAGAATGTGAAAATAAAATAAGTGAAAGAGGAAGAGAAAAATACCACACATAGAATATTCTAGAACTTCTGAATGAATAACTATTTTTGAATGCAATGGAAAGAAAGGGAGGGGGGGATGAAAGGATAATGAGAGGGAAAGGAGGGAAGAATGAGGAAATTATTAAAATCTGACACTTGTTAAATTTAAGAATTGTTTCTTGTTAGCAGACTGACAGTTAATATTTAGTGATTATTACTCAGATGTAAGAGAAATGGCATTTGTCAGTATTCCAGAATGAGCTTTGGCTGGGTGTGGAGAGTGTCTCTTGTATATTACTGAAGGAAGTGGAACCCAGGAGCTCCCTTTTCTTCTGTTTCATAAGAAACAAGGCTGAGATACTCTTTGTCTGGCAGCTGGTCCCCAACACAGGGCACAACAGCTTGCCCAAGTGCTTCAGAACCTTAAGCTGCCCTCCCTCTCTGCAGCAGGTTTCAGATGGGTCTCCTCCTGCCAGTCACACAGAGCAGCGCCCCTACTCTCCTCTGTGCTCTTTTCAGCATGGTTTGCCACCATTTCTTAAGAAAAGAAAAATGAGCTTGATCTCCATAGCCAGTGCGTCCTCTTTCCTTCCTCCCACTGCAAGCTCTGTGATGAAGGGGCCCTCTGCTTTAGAGACCCAGGACAGAGAACATCTTCCCTTAGAAGTCTGCCTTTTCCTGGGCTCCCCAGAGCCAGGACACATCCTGCTGATTCACATCTCTTTACCCTTTGTCATGTATGGAGAAAAAGGAAGGATGAATGGACAGTCATTGATTGGTGGCACTGATGACGCCCATCACGGTCCCCTTTGGATAGATCCTTTTGGAAATAAAGCCGGTGAGGCAGCGCCAGGAGGCTTCAGACGGCTAAGCTTGGCCCTGGCGCACAGGTGGCAAGAACAGGTAGGCTCCCTTCCAGCAGCTTGTTCCTTGGGGAACCTGAGAGCCTGTTCCCAGCTTGGTGTCTTTTCTGAGCAGAGGGCATGGGTGGTAAGCAAGCTCTGCTGAGCATGGTGCTTTGGCATGAGCTACTCCCAGAGGCTTAGAGGCTGGATCACTGAGCTAGGGCAATTACACAGCCTCCAAGAAATGAGGAAAGCACAATTGGGAACCTTAAGATTCTCCCACTTCTCTTAGGTTAAGGCTTCCTCTGTTGTCCTCTCCTCTCCATGGAAACGCAATGGCATCAGCTAGCAGGGTCATCTCCTGGATGCTGCATCCAAGTTCCTAAAAGAGACACAAATTTTCTAGCATGATAACATTCTAGAGTAAACTAGATTTAAACTACTGGCTTCCCTAACCAGCTCTCAGGCTGGAGTTCTCGAATAGGTGTTGGGGATTCCAGGAGCTACAGGAAGATCAGCAGCTCAGAATAAATGGACCCCGAGGCCTCTGGGATGTAGCCACTGTCTGCTCAGTCTCTGCGGTGTGGGATAGTGGGGAACAATGTTACCATCCCTCCCCCCAAATCTCAACACAAGAACATTGGAAACATGGTTCTAGGTTGGGCTGTTGATTTGGACAAAGGTAATTTAGTCTTAACTTGGGGTGGTTCCAAAGGGACACAGGCCATTCAGGTTCCCAGTCATGTCTGGCCAGTCATACTATCAGGTTTCGAATCTCTAGGGTGGCATGGTATTCGAAACTCTCTAAAATAAATACAAGCTGGAAGTTTTGAGAACATGCACTTGTGTATTCTGGAGTCAAAATCTGTGATGGAAACTGCCACTTTCAGGGCTCGGCACATTCGGTTACAGCAACTCAGGACAATTGTCCTTTGAGCTTCTTCTTGTTATGTTCTAGACTCAAGCCTGGCCTCTTTGTTAACTTGGCGTGTCTTTGAAAATGGATCTCTGTCACTGAGGAAGGGGCTAACTATATATATTTGCATATGCAGTTATGAGATCTGAAGAGGGAAAAGTCAGAAATAAGTGATAGCCATTGCTTGGATTATAAAATAAAAGTTTTATTTATTCATTTATTTATTTATTTATTTATTTATTTATTTATATTCTTAGGAAATAAAAATTTTTCATACACCAGGTTAGTTAAACAGATTTGTGAATTTTAAGTACGAAGGAAAGCAAACTGAGTTATTTGGGCTTGGTTTAGGTTCCATGCCTCCAGAAAAAAAATCCCAACACAAAGATTCACTGAAAGACTCGCAAATATTGGTGTCAGATAGAAGGTTGCCAAGATAGAATGACCTCGGTCTGGAATGCATTGTAGAAATAGCTCCAACTCTGTGAGATGATTAATGGTATACCATGGCTTAAAAACCGGAATGATAGCCAGGCGTGGTTGCACATACCTGTAATCCCAGCACTTGGGTGGCAGAGGCAGGAGGATCATAGCAAGTTCAAGGTCAGCCTATGCTATAGTGAGAAGTAAAACTGTTGTATAGTAATAAATCAGTAATAAAACATTGATTGCTCTACTAGGGTTAACGTAAGTCAAAACTAGAGTCCAGGTGTTTTTAGAAGACATAGTTTTATTAGCCGTTAATAGCTAGCTTTTGGATGTGGTAAATAGAGCAATGATGGGACCAGAAGCAGCCAGAATTTAAGGAGGAACTCAAGTCCATAGCCTTGCTGTGAGGAGAGATGAGCTGGCTTATCCATGCAGCTTTGGGCATTTCCTGGGTCTTGCCTTTCATGACAGTCTCCGCTGAAGCCTTCTAAGGCTGATGACGGAGCTGCCCTCTTCCTACTCACCTTTCTATGCTCTGAGCCTTTTCTTTCAACCAGGGTGACTCGGCTGTTGTCTTTGTCCCAGTGTCTACCTCTAGCAGTACATCTTTGGGAGCCCTTACATCTGTGCAGCACCATGAAACAAACCTTCACATTGTGTTGAAGTGTTCCAAATTCAGGGATGTTAGTTCTCTCCTGTTACACACTTACCATGAGAGTTAGCCAGCCCTGTAGTCAACACACATTATCGTTATAGTGTTTGAATTCTGTCACGACATTCCGGCTATAGTAAAACCCTGTGCAGTCTTGCACTATGCAATATTTGCATCACACTCTTTGGCTTCTGACAGCATTGTCCATTTCCACCTTTCTCAGTTACAAAGGTCAGAGGTCATGAACCACAGGTTAAGAAACACTGTTCTACACCTCTGTGGTGTATCTTTCTTGCTTTTTTTTTTATGCATTTACATGACAGTTTCCAAGTTATAGAATATCTGAGGCAACTGTATGACATAAGAATGAATTCAAGCAATCTTGTTCTTGGAGACCAGGGCCCAGGGATTGTTAGGCTGTCAACACACACAGACTATTTTAAAAATCTCTTCATTTTCAAAGAATTCTTAAATAAAAGCAGTAGTTTGGATGTGTTTTGTTTTGTTTTAATGTTGGTGTTTTGCTTCTCTAAGGCAGAATCTCATGTAACCCAGGTTGTGCTTGAACTATGTTGCTTAGAATGGCCTTGAACTTCTGATCCTCCCACTTTTGACTCTTAAGGGCTAGCATCACAGGTATTTGCTACCACTCCTGCTTACAACTACTATTTTGTGAAAAAAAGAAAAAATATAAACTTTAAGGTTACTTACTTTAGCTTTTTCTTTTTTATTTGACTTGTTATGTTGATGTTAACTGTTTTTCTTCCTTCTTAACACTAAGTTCTTTGAGTGCAGAGAACACTAAGTTCTTTTGAGTGCATGTATTTGTCAGACTAGAAACTGAGCCTTATGAGGGTATAGACAGGAAACTTCTCGTGGTAGCATTAAAGACATCGAGGACAAAGGTTGTGTGGTGCTTGGGTCTGGATAATGAGTTCCTCAGTGATACTCCAGGAGGAGTGACTGCATTCACAGACCCATGACACTCATAGTCTATAACAGTGGTTCTTAACATGTGAGTCGTGACCACTTTGGAGGTCAAACGACCCTTTCACAGGGGTCACCTAAGACCATCAGAAAACACAGATATCTACATTATGATTCACAACAGTAGCAAAATTACAGTTATGAAGCAGCAACAAAATAAATTTATGGGCTGGAGATCAACACAACACAAGGAGCTATGTCAGCGGGTCACAGAATCAGGAGGGTTGATTGGTCCAGGTGGTTGCTTCACTGGTCATGGTGGCTGCTATGGCACCGATAGCCGCCTAAGCTAGCCAACCACAGAGTTCTGGTTCAGGACGCTTACAAACCCTGTCCTTCCCTCAAGGAGCCAGAGGAAGAGTTGGCCATGGAAGACAGTCCCGCCATGGTTAAAGTAGACCGGGGTGAAAATGAGATTTCATCATGTCGGGGGAGAAGGTGTGGCTTCCGAGTGTTTGGCTGTGTCACCGGTGATATGAAAGAGTTTGCCAACTGGCTTAAAGGTATGTAAACATCCATTCCTTGAAGGGTTAGGGGAAGCAGCTTTGAGGAGGGTCTTTGTCTGTGTTTCTACCTAAGCATTTAGCTCTATTCCCCAGGCCTCACTTTTTAGTTTTCTGTTTTGCATCTTCGGTCTTGCAAGCCTCTTCACATCTTTTTCATGGAAATACTAGGCCGGGGGCAGGACCCTTTCATATAAAATGAAAGGAGAATCTCAGTACTTAACAAAGAAAGTTTGACTGCTGATAATTCATTCCTTTGGCTTGTCTGTACCTCTGAGCATGAGAAACAGGTGCATGAGCCGTTTCCTGAAGCTTGGATCCCAGTAGGGGCAGTGTGGACTTACTAAACAAACTAAGGGGTCAAAGGAAGGCTTCAAAACACGTCTGAAAGTTTCACCTCCTACGTCACCAGGGCGGACTTTGCAGTTATCCCATCTCTTCTTTAACTCTGCTCACCTCTTCTCTCCAGACAAGCCTGTGGTTCTGCAGTTCGTGGACTGGATTCTTCGTGGCATATCCCAGGTGGTGTTCGTGAGCAACCCCATCAGTGGAATCCTGATTCTGGTGGGACTTCTGGTCCAAAACCCATGGTGGGCTCTCTGTGGCTCTGTAGGAACTGTGGTCTCCACTCTGACCGCCCTCTTGCTTAGCCAAGACAGGTAGGCAAAGCCTCACATGCCAGCCTTCACTCTTTCTGAGACACTAGCTGGGCAGCGGCCATGGGCAGCCATGATAAAGCCACACCTTCCCAGGCAAAAACAACCTTTATTCCACAAAGCCCTCTATTTGCCTTTAGTAAGAGGCCAGAGAATCACAGATAGTCTCTTATTCTTCTCGTCTGATAAGGGGCCAGTCTGGGTCCTGCCCGCTGTGTATGGAAACCAGAGCTCCTGTATCACCAGGAGGGAGACTACTGGAGTCTCCGTTAGTGATAGAATTGTTTATTACAACGTTAAGCAAAACGCTTCTGGGTTCTTGGAAAGACTTAGAGGCTTAGCAACCTCCTTTATATCCTGCGTTCATCTTTAGTTTAGCATGCTATCTCCTTTCATAGGCAATGCAAAAGCCAGCACAGCTCCTGCGCTGATGAGAAGCCACCTCATAGGATTAGCCCCTCATTGGTTTTGATGCTATGAAGCATGGTTATGGGCTAGGTGTGCAGTTCGGTGGTAGAGCACTTGTCTGGAATGTACAAGGGCCTGCATTTCATCCCTGGTATGGGGCTCCTCCTTTTCTTGGTAATTCTTAGTATTTAGACGACAAGTCATCTTTTAAAAATATTTGCATGTGTTACTGCTCAACTTTTGCTTACTTTCTCGTAGTTCTAAAAAGAAATAAAAGGAAAGAAATGTAAAAATTACAATTCCAGCTAAGTGACCAGTTCTTCCTGCGACTGGAACTATGGCATCCACCTCTTGATTTGTAGATCTTGCCATTCATTAGCCACTGACAAACAGTATTGGGGGAGGCAGTCTACAGAGCCCTCCACAGTCGTCATGTGTAACTTCAATTTCTGGGGGATTGCTGAAGAAAGACAAAGGGCTTTGATCCTAGAGTCCAACCCCTGATGTCCTCAGCCCAGTGAAGAGATATGACAGCAGCTTGTTGGCTGCACCTGAGCCTTGGCACGCAGGCAGATAAAAAGCCAAAACCCTCACACCAGCTGCAGCGTGCTCACTGGCTGCAGCCCCTTCCCTCAGGCCCTGCGCTTGACCTAACCATCTCATGTCACCCTCCTTACCTCACAGGTCCCCACTGTCAATGCCTGTAAGGGTCAGGCTAGGAGCGAACTCTGTCATTCTTCATGACACCATCTATGTCCAAATGGGGAGCTTGCCAGACTAGGGGATTCTTCTACAGAAATGTTCCCCTTGCTCTCCTAGGTTTCTAGCTCCGGTATAGTTCCTGACGTAGATTCTAGTCCAGCCAGGGTAGAAGCTGACATATAAGACAGGCTTTGGGAGTGAAGCTAAATGCCAAGGACAAGGTGGGTGCATTGGTCAGGGTTCTCTAGACAAAAACAGGGCGACAGGCTGACTACCATCACAGAGGGGTTTCAACAAGTGGACCTGAGTGTGCACGTAATTAAATAGGTGCCTGGCCAAGTCAAAATCTTCATTTTCCTCTGCAATAACTGGAGATGTACGTTAGAGAGAGCAGAGTAGAACCATAAGAACGTGGAAATGTACCCTAAGTTGAAGTTGGCTGTTTCTGAAGACACTGAATAGATTTGCCTTCCAGAAATTGTATGTCTCTCACTGAGGAATCAGAGGTAACACTGTTTCAAACCACTGAAAGCCCTGTTCCAGTCAAATCCTTAACGATTCTAAAGAAAGAAGAATTTTCTCAGCGAAGGCTGAACAAAGAGTAGATTACCTTGCACAGGCCCCTCTCCCTCGCCAGATGCCATCCTTCCTGTGGCTGGTGACATTCCTTGGAGAGAGCTGTTCCGTGAACACATTTCAGAGTTTTATCTATGATATTTCACTGTGCAATTTAGTTGAATCTATGTGGTTCCTAAAAGGCCTAGAGACACATGCCCAGGTATGCTTGCATTCTAAAGGGGATCTAGAAGTTACAGCTGTTGTTTGTGCTCGCTCCTAAGTATGTCCACCCAGGCAACGTTTGTGCTGTCCCTCCTGCCTGCAGGTCAGCGATAGCTGCTGGGCTCCAGGGCTACAATGCCACGCTGGTGGGAATACTCATGGCTGTCTTCTCAGACAAGGGCGACTATTTCTGGTGGCTGATATTCCCTGTTTCAGCTATGTCTATGACTTGGTAAGTTCTAGCTGGTTCTCAAGGTGCCTGTGGAGCATGGAGGGGATGAGGAGCCAGTGTTTAATGAGCATACCTTTGCCAGGTGAAGACTATTCTCTGAGTCAATGGCAGTTGTGTAACACCATGAATGTGTCCTTGAACTTCACGCTTTAAAATAGTTAAGTGGGCTGGCAAGTTGATTTGTCAGATAGAGACACCAGTGTTATCCAGGAACCCACGTGGTAGGAGAAAACCGACCCCCAGGTTTTCCTCTGACCTCCATGCATGCTCCTCTACATCGGCCACACATGCATGCTCAGCCCCACAAACACGAACTAGACGGAAAATGAAATGAACATGGTTAAATGGTGCCAGCTGTGGTGGCATCTATAATCCCTGCATTTTGGAGGGTAAGTGAAGAGGAGTGCTGTAAGCATGAGGCCAGCCTGGGCTTCTAGGCTGATCTGTCTACAGAGACAAAACAACAACATAATAATAAATGGCAATTTTTATGTTATGTGTCTTTTACCACAAATTTAAAAAAAATAGTTAAAGGAATTAGAACTAGGTTCTGCCTTATAGAAACTAAAGCAACTGCCTTAAGAGGTCTGGATTTCCTTACAGCCAGTTATTTGTCCTTATGTCAAAGTCCGCTGCGTGTCCCCTTCATCCAGGGGAATGAAGCACGCTTAGCACACACAACTGCTCTGGGCTGTTGCCTAAATGTTTCGTTTTTTAAATCTCCCTAGGTGGTTCTAAAGTATAGCTGAGCCTGTCCCCCACCCCCACCCCATCAGTGGAATCGCCTTAAAGGAGCTACCCACCTCCTTTTTATTTTTTTTCCTAAATTTAATCCCATCGCTTCAAAACCTGGATTTGTCTTCCATATCATATCTAAAGTATAAAGTACCAACATGCTCACAAAGGAACGTGAGCCCACCACAGGCACCGCCTGCAGGAGGACCCCGCTCTGCTTGCACCTGTGGGTGTACTGAGGTCCTGCCCATAGAACCATCCTCCCCCAGGCAGTTGGGAATGGCTCTGAATGGGGCAGGGACACTCCCCAACTAGAGGGCCTGTTCTGATCTTACAATGAGGCTTCTCCATTGGGTCAACAAGCAAGAGTGACACAGGGTCCAGGAAACTGTTGCACTGTCCAAAGCAAGCCTAAGTTTGCACACCAAGGAATGAGGAAGTGGTAGTGTCTGGGGTCACAAGCCAATGGCTCAAAGACACTTTATAAGACCCTTTTTTCCAAGCTCGTACCACCTGAATCCTTAGTTCTTTTCTTCTCCAAAACAGATACATTTATAGAAGACAGGCAGAGTGATGTCTCCCGGATTCAGGACGGTGGTGTGGCAGTGGTGGGGAGGAAGGAGATTTCTCGGCATTAACTATGTAGATAAGATTTCACCTTATTAAGAGCTCCAAACCTATTTTTTAAACCGTGATTATACTCACTCCGAGCCACCTCACTTTTTTTTTTTTTTTTTTTTTTTTTTTTTTTTTTTTTTTTTTTTTTGGTTTTTGTTTTCAAAAACCAACTAAGAGCTGATCTTGCGGTGTGATTTAGAGTTGTCTCTGTGATGGGATTAAAACAGGTCCCCCCTCCCCCATCTCCCATTCCCCCCTACGTCACACCCACCCCACACCTCCCCTCACCTGCCCTGGCCCCCCCAACACCCTCTCCCGCACCACTGTGGAAGGTTGGCTAGCCAAATTTCAGAGCATGTTAGCAACTGCAACAGATTCTCCATCCCCATGGAGAGGCCGAGGGAGGGGGCTCAGCTGGCTGCTGATTCTTGTTCTCTGGTTTTGTTCCTTTAGCCCGGTTTTCTCAAGTGCGTTGAGCTCCGTGCTCAGCAAGTGGGACCTGCCTGTCTTCACTCTCCCCTTCAACATGGCACTGTCACTGTACCTCTCAGCCACAGGACATTACAATACATTCTTTCCAAGTAAACTCTTCACACCTGTCACCTCCGTGCCCAATATCACGTGGTCTGAGCTCAGCTCCCTGGAGGTAAAACACTAACTTTTTTTTCCCCTGAAACTCTGCAATGACAGTTCCAGAGGACAGCTCATTGGAAGTCAGACATGGTGGGAAGCTTAGCCCTAGTTTGGGTGGGTGAGACTACTCTCGAGGCAGGCAGCCGATCACTCGGGGGTTAGTGCGTTCAGGATCCGGATGTTGTAGTTTCGGGGCTGTGTAGTGTTCTGCCTCCTTACAGAATACAAAGTTCAGGGTTCTAGTAGGGCCTGGAAACCTGTATCAACAAACTCCTCCAAGCTGTGCTGGAGGACAGAGCGAGCGGTCTGCGGGGACACGTGGCGTGGACATGTGCGTCTCCTCTCAGACAGGCTCAGAGAGAGTCGGGCTCTCCCAAGCCTCTCCCAATTTGAATTCCAGCTCTTCCCACCTATGTTGCTAGAGGAATTTTGCAGGTTTCTTGGTTTCGTGTGTGTGTGTGTGTGTGTGTGTGTGTGTGTGTGTGTGTGTGT
>NW_026596040.1:38263953-38302988 GCF_907164565.1 Psammomys obesus | reverse complement strand
GTGTGTGTGTGTGTGTGTGTGTGTGTGTGTGTGTGTGTGTGTGTTTACAAAACGCAGTAGAGACTGGAGCATGTCTACCACCAAGCTGCAGCTCAGCCCCTTGCTTACTATTTCTAAGAAGAAGATAAGGAATCAAAGAAGACAAAAGAGGCTTTGCTGGGGTTATTTTTGTTTTTTGTTTGTTTGTTTATATGCAAAAGACTGGCTCTTCAACTGTCAGGTTAGGTGTGCCCTTTTGCCATTTTCTCTACTGAATGAGGAAAACAGTCTCTACAAAGCCTTTGCTTTAGCTTTGACCCAGAAAGCAAATAGGAGCGGGAACTCTAGGAACCAGCTCAAAATAAAAGACAACTAAAAAAGTAACATTCGAAAATTGTATCACTCTCTAGGACTACATTGTTTCATATGAGAGCCAGTAACTCCAGGTAGTTATTTAAATTTAAATGCAAATTCACAACTCAGTTTCTCAATTTCACCAGCCACATATCAGATACTCAGTAGCAGACACTAGTACCTGCTGTAGCTCAGATAGGAACTATCATGATGAAGGTTTTGAACGTCAGCTGACCTCTTCGCTTCCTGAACTTGTTTATACACTAGCTCACTCAACTTAACCCACTCCTCTCCCTACTCCCTACCCCACCCCTGGCCACCCAAGGGATGCTTGGAATACTAAGTTCAGAGATAAAGAGCCTTCTCCATCCTTACCTGTGTAAAGTTCCCGGTCTAGAAGAGATGGGAAATGACTACACATAGACAAGACTGGATCCAGGAAGCATTCAGAGCCCATGTCAAGGTGGACTGGGTCTCACCATGGTCCAGGGTCCTGAATACAGGCCAAGCCAGTGTTTGGACGCCCAACCTGGGACTTGCCCTGCCAATCGGCATCCTTGCTTCTAGCTAGGTCCTTGTCAAAAGATACTTGAGAAGTTAGAGAGGCCATCATCTCTCAGGAAACATTTTGCTCAAAGCGGGAAGCCATGTGTGAATGTTTGTCATCTTGTTCCAACCAAAAGTTTTACTATATGGAAATATTACTTGTTTGAGCCAAATCCTGTGACCTCCTGAGAACTGTCATTCTCTAAACACTTTAGTTAGATTTGGGCCTCTGTCAGAAAACAGAACTGTAAAGTTTGTGTTTTCATGTTTTGAGATCTGATGACAAATGTTAATAACTAAAATAAGTTAAAGGTATTTTTGCTAAATGATGCATGTTTTGCTAAATCATACATGTCCTGCTTACTATCAGGACAAAAGTGGTCCTGATTCATCAAGTTGGCTATAATTGTTTCTAAATTATGGATGAGATAATCTTATTCAGTTCATTGGTCTTTTAGTCTGGGCAGGCAACTCAATTGCAATAGCGTTTCTACAGCCCGTGGAAGGGCATTGAGTGACTGCCAGCACTGATGGAGAACAGGAAGCAACTGAAGCATGACCTGTGTCCCTGCCACCCTAGGGAAGATCAGTAGGTCCTCAGAGCCAGACCTAGAGAGAAAACACTGGAAGCCCCACACTGCTCAAGTACCAGAGCTGATGGGAAAGCTATTGAGTGCAAGAGGTTTGGAGGAGCCTTGCTCGGCGTTCACCTGTATTAATTAATAAAGCGTTGACTCTGATCTTGAAGGATAAAATATGCTAATTCTAAAATTTCTAAAATTCGCGTTGTATAAGGTCACAGTGTCCTGTGGACTGCCTGTCTGTTGTTTGAGTGGCTACAATTTTGTACTTTCTATTATAGCTGTTGAAGTCCCTTCCTGTGGGAGTTGGTCAGATATATGGCTGTGATAACCCGTGGACGGGAGGCATCTTCCTGTGTGCCATCCTGCTCTCCTCCCCACTCATGTGCCTGCACGCTGCTATTGGATCCTTGCTGGGTGTCATCGCAGGTGAGCATAAGATTTCAACCCAACACAAGCATCATCCAGGTCTCAGGCAGCTTCTGTACTACACAGCTTTCTGGAGATCTCTGAGCAAGGGGAGCTCTTGGGATGTTTGCCCTAACCCAACAACTCATTGCAGAGTATCCTGCCTGTAGTCCCAAGCTCTGACCACTCTTGTTTTCATATAATAGGACTCAGTCTTGCAGCTCCGTTTAAAGACATCTACTTTGGCCTCTGGGGTTTCAACAGTTCTCTGGCCTGCATTGCGATTGGGGGCATGTTCATGGCGCTCACCTGGCAGACCCACCTCCTGGCTCTTGCTTGTGGTGAGTACCCTACAAATGGCGTTGAAGATGGGGTCCCTAGGAGGACTCTGCCAAAATCAGGGGCAAGCAGGAAATGATTGCATAAAAATTGTAAATGGATCCTATGAGGAATTCAAGCTGCGACTGGAGTTTGGGTTTACTGCTAGCTAACTGTCTGAGCAGGCCAAGTGCTGCTCCTTGGCTGGGAGAATTAAAGTCCTCTTTGCCTGTTTCATTGGTTGTTGTGAAGGAAGAGCCTGGAGTCCAGTAGCCGTTCCATTTGATATATATTTGGGGGCATAGATCCCTGACCTGTACTGTGTATTTTTGTGCTTATTGTTAACTACCCCCCCCAAAAAAAAACCAAAAAGAAATAAGCTAAATATAAAGCTATGCTGCTTGATGAACCAGATAGGATTCCATAACGTCCTTTGAGAGTCACTTTAATTTTCTGTTTTCAAACCTGAACATGCACCGGAATCACCTGGAAAATTGCTGAAAACACAGATCTCTCCCTCAGCCTCTGATACAGAGTTAGAGGTGGAGGGAGAAGCTTGCATCTCTGGCAGGGAGGCATGCAGAACCGATTTGTTAACCCGTCATGAGAACCAGGAGACCCCACCTGCTGAGCTGACCCTCGCACCCGCAGATCCAGCCTTCTTGTTGAACTTGGGTTAGGGACGTGCTGAAACACCTAAAGTCCAAGAAGATTAAATCTAGACCTAGAAGCTATATCTGCCACTGTGCCCCACCCTGGGCTGCTTTCTGCCTGTAGCTTTCCAGCCCTAGGTTGGCTCCTTAAAGTAAGGTCAGCCACAAGGGCTTTGGACTTGAAAGCTGGTGGGTTCCCCAAGCTGATGGTGAGGGACAGACATTCACCCACAGCCTCTGTCATCCCTAGTTTAATGGACGTAAACACATTAAAGATCGTTCTAGAAGGACTGGCAGACACCCTTGGGGACAAAAAGGTAAGGGAACACTGGACTGTAGAGAACTTATTTTTAACCTCATGTAATATATGTCTAAAGCCATTTTATCACCAGGTGGTTCAACATCAGCTATCTAACAAGTTGTCAACTGGTAGACCATGCAGTAGGCAGGATCTGGAGTAGGGGAGGTGAGCCAAATCTAAGGGTTTGTAGGTACTGTTCTGTTTGGGGGTTTATGCCATGGTGAGGCTAACAGATCTCAAGCTGCTGTGTGCTACTGAAGTGTCATTTTTGTCTTTTTGTTTGAAGTGACTCAGCTGAGCTCTGTCAATATTTATTACTCTACTTTGTGTATTCCCAAGTTCAGGGCAAAGCAGGCAGATGGGGTAGATTCTGAAGCGTAATTGGGATCAGGTCTCTCATCCTCCCAGGTCCCGGCTTTATCCTAAGATTGCTTTCACACTTTTATTAGGAACGCATACTTCATGTTCCTATGTATGCAGTAGCAACAAATTCATGGAGTGAATTTAGATTTTCATGATGTACCCTGTATATCCTAGGAAGACAAAGGGTGAGAGGCTTTGGTTCCCTATGACTCCTGAGCAGAGAGCACAGGAGTAGAAAGTAGGAGCTGGGTGATTTAGGAGGGATCCTGAGGGAGGCTCTCAAGGTTTGTACTAGAACAAGAAAAAAAAAATCCATAGTACAGGATCTGTTGGTGGGTATAGTTAGGATTATCAGGATGGGCTGCCCAGAGAAGGTGGCTATTCTGTGAGCCCTAGCACAGGAGAGGAGTCCATTTGGTAAAAGAGATGGTACCAGTTGGTGTGGGGCCTGCATTAAGCAGAAAGCATTTTGATCATATGAAAAGTAGATTTGGTCTGGCAGGTTATTGAAAAGGATGACGCCTAAGACCTTTGCAAGCGTTTCCCCCAAAGGTGGATGTTTTCATTACTATTTTATTGTAGTAATAGGACAGTTTCATTGTTCAGTCTGAACAAAGTACAAAGAGGTGTAAGGTAGAGAGCAAAAGACTGTCTTCCTGCCTCAGGCAGCTTTGTAACCTCCTTCCATGTGTGTGATGACATGGACCTACTCACATTATCCTTGACAATCTTTCTGTTTAAGACTTTAACCTAACTGCGATTGCAAGATTTTCATAATCACAGATTCTGGGGATGTGTTCCAATAGGGAACCATTTTCTACCTGTCATGCTTACTTTGCCTTGGCTACAACTTCGGAAGGTGAGGCAGCAGGGCCATAAGTTCTACTACACAATAAGGCCTTGACTCGAGAAAGACAAACAAACAGCAAAACCCAATCGTGACTTTGTTGCCAGATTACCTGGAACTTAATTCCAACAGAGTTCTTAACCTTTCTGGGTCTAGATTTCCCCATTTAAAAAGAGGTGTTTCAGTGCCCCATAGAATTTGTCTAGGATTAAACAGTGTGCACATGAAACTTGGCTGCTATCCAGCACGTGTTCATAGCGTTTAAGGGTACGGAAAACATTTTTTTTCCTGGTGGCTTTGTATAACTTATTAAGAATTATTTACTATTCCCTCTCAGTGTCTTTATCCAATGCCTTTATCTTCTCTCCAAGTATAAACAATAGATACCTCAGCCTGTGTCGGCCTCCAGTGGGAGGCCCACACCCAGCAACCATTGGAACCAATTTGCTACTATATAGGATTTTCACTTCAGATCTGCGTAAACAGGCACGTTCATACTTCCTTGTGAAGGAACTGCCGCCTTTGGTGACACATGTGTTCACCCTGCCCTGCAGCTCACACTGCCCCGTCATAGCGCTTCCTCTTCAGAGACAGTTTTGCTGGGGGGCCCCTAAGACCCTGCATGCCTGAGGACAGCTTCAGCTCATGTCTCCCTGGTTTATGTGTTCGCGCCACTGTCTGAAAACAAAGCTAGATTTAAGGATTTTTTTTCCCCTCTCCCAAACCATCATTAAGTCTTCTAAAAAGAACCCAATTCTTATTAAAGGGTAATTTTGCTTTTCTCTCTGGACATTTAGAATTTTATCTTTGCATATGAGTTATTTTTCTGTTGCCTGTCTAGACGGGAGGGTTCCCCATTAAATCCTTTCGGTGTGAGCACTCCTGTCTTTCTTTAATTCGGAGATTTTGTTTGTTTTTAATTTGTCAAATATTCTCTCCAAATATTCCTTTCCTTGTGGGTTAGTTCTATGTAAGCTTTTCCATGGCTGTGGACTTTTCCTTATTACTTTCTCCTCTTCATCCCTTCGCAAGCTTCATCTGCAGTGTTTGCTCCAACTGCGTCTATCTTCCCTGGCATTTGCTCTCCTTGGATGTCCCCTCTCTTTGCCCTGAGAGCTTGTTTTCCATGGTATTCCAGCTGTTTAAGCTGCAGTTCTCAGTGGGGGTTGGAGACCACGGCTCCGCCTCTCAGGATGCAGGCCTCTGCTGGTTGAGGTAATAGGGAAGCTTTAGATATGACAAGCTTGCCATGCCGAGAGGTAGTTACAGGGCTTCTAGTTTGGAGCCCTTAAAAACCCTGCTCCGTTGAACACTTTTGGTATAACTATCCAAATGTGCATTATACTAATATTTCTAAAAACAAAATTGGTGATTTGAAGGGAATGGCAGTTCTAATGTCCACAGATGTTGAGCTCCTCCCCAGGGAGACTTAACAGGTCCTCTGAGGCTGACACTATGAGAGAGTCAGGTCCATCCCCACTGTATCCCAGCAGACTTTTTTAATACCCACACATGAACTCTTGAGACAGACCTCCAGCCCCTCTTGCAATGCAAGCCTTTCACGTAAAATGCCATAGCAAGTTTCAGCTTGCCCATGTTGCCCTGCCACTGACAAACAAAAGCCCGAGCTTGTCTACCAAGGCAAATAAATAGCAGAGACCGACTACAGAACTGTTCTTTTCTTCAGTCCATATGTCTCTACCTGGAAGAGGACCTGGGAACCTGTGATGGCATCTGACAGGGCTGCCTGCCTTACCTGTAGATCAGGAGCTGCCCAGCCAAGGACTAGCCTTGTCTCTTTCCTACAGAAGTTAGAAACCTGTTTGGTGCCATTTACCAATATTTCATTACTATGGCAGGACTCTCCCATGACAGTACCCTGACACGGAATTATCCATGAAACCCAGGGTCTCGTTGAGGTGTAAGGGCCTTTTCTAATGCAGTCAGGGAATCGCCCCCGTGCAGATGTGCAGAATGCGAAAGCTTCAGTGGTATGAGCCAGTCCCAGCCCTGCACTGCAAGTCTTAACGGATGGGCAGCCTGCCATGTATTAGTCTGACTCTCACTGTAAAGAACAGAGCAACTTGCACTTAGAGATTATCCCAAAGCATATAACAGAAAAAAACTTACAAGTGCCGGAAGCACGCCTTAGAAATATGTTGGGCCTTTGAAGGAGATAAGAGACAATAATGTCTGGTGTGCTCAGAAGAAATAAAGAGACAGCACTCAATAGAACAGGCTAGAATGCTTCGCAGAATACCAGGGAATAGATGCTGGATGAGAGAGTTAGATCTTGAGAATGAATGAAATTGATGAAAGCAAAGAAGAAAATTCCTCCCACCCAAGCCATGAGCACCCTTCTTCTCAGAGTAGTATTCTGGCACCCTGCCAAGAAGGAAGGGTTCACAGCTGCCCCAGGGTGGATGTAAAATTTCACTTGAGATTTCATTGTCTACCTCCCTAAAGCAGACCTTCAAGTTCTGAATAACCAAAAAGGGGGGAGGGGGAGGACCCTGAGTTCGTTCATTATACGGTGAATAAAGGAAGAGCTGGAATTGAAAGCAGAACTGTTTCTGCAGACTAACCCTCATTAGCAGGAGAAACTAAGCTGAGAGAGAGCTCACTGCACTGTTTAAGGACCATGGTGCCAAGCACAAAATACGGATGAAATGACAGTCTTTAGTCAATGAGGATGAGAGAGCCCTCTCATCATTTCTGCCATACCTTTAAGACAGCACGTGTGATGGTAGATGATTGACTGTCTAACTCTGTGGACATTAGAGGAAAGTCACTGACCCTGGAAAACCTGAGGATATTCCCCACCCTCTGCCTCCTCCTCAGCTAGGACAGAGAAATTGATGATGTGATTAGCTGGTTGAGCCCTTTGTTCCTGTTGCTTTACATGTAGAAGACATCCGCATGGTCAAAATGTGCCATTTGCTGTGTTGTTTTTTTTTCTCCAAGTAAATAGAAATATCAGATGTTTATTAATTATGATTATTAATTTAAAATACCATTAAAAAGACATGCCCAATTTAGTATATGAAAGGCATTATTCAAGAAGGTCCCAGGGCTGTGTTCTGCTTCTGCCATGCTCCAAACAACGTGTCCCCTTCTTATTTTTACATTCTACAGTTTTTGTAGGTATGAATTCAAACCATTAATGTGAAGATTGTAGACGCAGTGAGATGGTAGAGAACTCACGCTGTCTCATCTAAATTCAGTCACGTGTTTAGAGAACAGCATGGCAGTGCATTTGCTGTGGAAAGCCTTTCCCTAAAGTATTACTACAACAATGGCAGGGGTATCACACCACAAGACTGAACACTTACTGTGTGCTGAATATATGTTACTTCCTGGTCCTGTTACTTCTGTTGTTCAAACGAGGAGACAGAGTATAGGGGTGAGGCCAGTGAGCTCTGTAAGAGTGGGCCATGATCTGAACTCGAAGCTTCTGAGTCTAAATTCACATGTATACCTAGGGAACTGAGTGGCAAGTAGAACCCAGAAGTATGCATACCATCTAGGATGCTGATGAAAAGTACATCTAACAAATAGTGCTCTTTCCTCTTTCCGTAGCCCTGTTCACTGCCTACTTCGGAGCCTGTATGACACACATCATGGCTGTGGTGAGTCTTCTTTGGTTGTATTTCGTTCTCAGCCTGACTTGTCAGTGAAAGTCCAGGGATGCCCACCTGAGCAGCACCTGGTAACAGGGTCTCTATGACCATGATCTCCATCGCTCTGCCATGTACTGGCTCTCAGCTGCTCCCACCTGCTAACATCACAGCAAACTCTAGTCCAAACTGCAATCACCAGGCTTGTTACAAATGTCAGATTGCTCAGTTTCGGTTTAAAGAATAACTTTAACAATAGCTTTATCAATAACTAGATAACATATTATCATATTCGTGGTCCAACTGTGGTGTCAAGACATTAACTTTGGAATATAGTTTACTTATTAAGAAAATTACACCCATGAAGTAGTTGAGAAATCAGAAAAGAGTAGACAAGGATAACTGACTAAAGAAGCAGGTATTATTTAAAATCCTGCCAATTTTTTTATATCACTAGTCTTCAATGCATTCTTACCCACTCATCAATGAAGCTTTTCAGACCTAGGTTCTACTTGTGTTATTTTTAGGAAAATCTTTGCTCGTTAGCTCTACCCCACCATGCTTTCTCTTCAGTCCAGGCTGGCCTTAAACCCACTGTGGCACTGTCTGCCACCCTGTGACCTACCCTCGCCCCACCTCCCAGAAGCCAAATATACCCTACCTAGACTGGGTCCCTTTACTTCCTAATGCCTGAATCTTGATCTCCTCCTCTCCTGTCAGGTAGTGTGGAACTCAGACAATGTTGAGGTGTTCGTGGTTGCTTTGTGGGTCCCAGTAGTGTCTGACTCTCCCAGCAGTTCACAGAGGTTTTATCTGAGAAGGTCTCTATGGAGATGCAGCATCTTTGTGGTGGGAACTCAAGATTCTATTGTAGGTCCGAAAAATGAAGGTCAAAGTCCATGACCATGATCACCCCTGCTCCTCCGTATGCTGGATCTCAGCTACTCTCACCCTCTGACAAAGCAAACTCTAGTCCAAACTGTGGTCACCAGACTTGTTATGAGAACATTACGGAGTCCTTCACACCCCAACAAAGAAATTCAAATGTATCATCAGTCTGTGAACTGACTGATTCTACCACTGAGTTAGCTAGGGAGACTGGGAAACTTCAGGTCCGGAGGCCCCATCTCTTGATTTGAAGATAAAGAAGCTCTTGTAGGAAGATTGGGCATTTTAGCTCTTCAGATTGCCCCAGGTGATTCTGATGCTCAGTCAGGTTTTGGTACCCTTCTCCCATCACACTCTTGAGACCCATACAAAAGGCTAAAGCTAACTAACGCAGAACTATGTGAGTTGCCATGGCAGCACTGAAGCATGTCACCTATCCTCTATTAGAGGAGAAAATAGAAAGAAATAAAACAAGTAGAGTTCAATACTGGGGAGAAGCCAGGCTCAGAAAGGTCACTCTGACTGGCCAATCAGAGAAGCCCTTTGTGCGTGTGATCAGGGGATCGTAGCAGTTTGCTGTCACCCTGTGTGTCCAGTGTCATCCTGGCATGTCATATATAGGAAGTCTAAATACATGCGAAAACTGGACAGACATACAAAGGAGACAAAACTGACCACTGTAAAAGACAAGTGAAAATGGCAGATCGTAGACATGATTCTGTGGGCCCAAGCAGAACCCAGAGCAATGCCCTCACCAACTCATCCCCTGGGGTAAAAGTTCAGGTGGCCACTCCCTTTCAGGTGGAACCTCAAAAGAATGTGCGGCTTGCCTCTTCTTCCCAGGTCCAACTGCCAGCTTGTACTTGGTCTTTCTGTTTGGCCACGCTACTGTTTCTCTTGCTGACCACGAAAAACCCCAGTATCTACAGGATGCCCCTCAGCAAAGTCACCTACGCTGAAGAGAACCGCATCTTCTACCTACAAAACAAGAAAAGGATGGCCGAAAGCCCCCTCTAAGAGCAGCCTCACCGCACAGTCGTGGTCATGGGTCGTTTCTATGTGCAGCTCCAGTTGGCTTCCGGGTTCTCACCAACTGCTTTTCTTCAAAGGGAACAACTTTAATGCTATCAGTGACACATTTTTTTGCATGCTTTGTGGTTTTTGTTTGTTTGTTTGTTTGTTTTGACTGTGTACTGTCAAGCATATGAGAGCCATGGCCAGGCAATGATCTCTAGAATGGAATTTAAATTCCGCTGTGTGTTGGGGAGGAGCACTAAGATTGTAATATATTTATAAAGTCAAAATGTTCCAAGAGAAAGAAGAAACGGAAGCAGAATAATTGCTGTTATTTAAAGCTACCTTTGATGTCAGTATTAAAAATTAAGCTTTGTAAACCAGGTAAGCCTTACAGAATTCACAGGCACCAAAACAGAGGAGCCCAGAGTTCTAGGATAAAGAGTTTGCTTTCAGAATCAGCAAGTTATCATAGCAACTGTGGCCAACATTGCAGTTGGGGCAGGCTGACCTCAGGGCAGGTCCCCAGCTTACCAGTAGAGTGGTGGCATTCTCTTAATGAGGATGGTTAGGTCTTTTCCAAGCGACAGAGCTGTGGGAAGGACTTCGCTGGTCAAAATAGTTTTGTATTGCCACTCAAGAAATTTGCAAAATTCAGGTAGAGTTTATTTATTCTTATAAAAAAAGTATTTTTTCACTGGTATAAGTTTGCAGGTAGCCAGTTCCTAGACATTAAATTTAAATGTATATGTGTAAAACACTTAGCATAGTTGCTTTTGCTTTAATTATTGTATTATTTTTTACTTTTTAGTTTTGTGGGAGTACTTGACATAGGGCCTTGCAATGTAGCCCAGGCTAGCCTAGAGCTCAGCATCTGTATTTCCACTTCCTAAGTACTGGGACTATATATTGGGTTTTTAAGTGCTTCAAATATATGGCAACTTTATTAACCTCAAGAGCCTTTTAAATCCACAATTGTAATGAATTGAGGATATCTTCTAAACTCTGGCAGTCAAATCACATTCACAGTCTTCAAGAGTTTTAAATTTCTTTAAAAAAAAAAAAAGACATTATTTTCTGCACACAATATTCTGTCTAGGAAACTAGGAATTGGGAACTGAAAGAAATACCGTAGGGAATACCCCAGGTTTTGTTTTTTGTTTTGTTTTGTTTTGTTGGGTTTCTTCGTTTTGTTTTGTTATTTAAAAGTTGTGGTTTCTCTAAAAATTTGATGCCCAAAAATGCTGAAGAGGGCAGCAGAAGGCTGTGCTCACTGCCTGCCACCCGTCCAGTGAAATTTAATTATTTGGAGGTTGGAAAGTGAACATTTTAAATCTTAATTTTTTTTTTTCCTGTTGAGTATGTTGTTCACTTGGGAGACTGAGGCAGGAGGACAGCTTTAAGAGCAGCCTGGGCTACACTCAATGGCCCTATCTCAGAACAAAAGAACAAACAAAAGAAACGATTTCCCCTCTGTTGATAGTCAGTGTTAACCAGGAGCTCCAGGGCTGGGGAGGCAGAGGCAGGAGGATCTCTGAGTTTGAGGCCAGACTCGTCTACAGAGTGAGTTCCAGGACAGCCAGGACCACATAGAGAAACCCTGTCTGGAAAACCAAAAGCAGAAGATAGTCAGTGCTGAGAAGACAATACCAGCTTGCTAAAGTCGGGCAAGAGGGAAGTCTATGCAAACACCTTAGGCAGCCAGCCACGCTCCCTCTTCTCAGGAAAACAAAATGAGAATTATGACCATTTTAAATCTTGTGACTGAAGCTCTTCGAAGCCATGGATTTGTAACTACCATGGATTCCTGAGTTGTCCTATAAAAACTCTGAATTTTCAGTGTTTGCACTTAAATTTTTCTGTTTGGAATTTGTGAAATAAGTACTGGGGGCAGCAAGAAGTGTGCAAAGACCGCCCCCTCCCCAGAGGTGAAGAAGCTGGACCCTAGCAGAGCAGACCCTAGCAGAGCATCTACAGGGTAGCTCAGCCCACTCCAGTAGCAGCGCTGAGCTCACCTAAGGCAGCCTCGTCTCTGATCTGCAAATGGGAACAAGCTAAAACCTTCTGTATCATCTTACTTATATAATATCAATGTCTTCAAGGTATTTTTGTTACTAAGTATTATCCTCAAGTTAAGTGAAAACTCTTGGGGTTCATTTGTACAGTTTTGTTTTGTTTTGTTGCTATTTTCTGTGTAACAGGTTCCTGTGTAAACATATGAATAAATTATATTAACATCTCAGTTCAGTCTCATGTGTCTTTACAGTTATTAATGTGATTGTATATAAACACTCACATACATAAGTATGTATCACGTATATTTCCGAGTTAGAACTATACCTGGCTTGACAAGAAAAAGGAAATATTCTAAAGCCAGAGACATGTGTGCCTCCCCCCACCCCTTTGACTAGCAATCTATGGGCTCCAAAGGATTAAAATTTTCCTTTCCCTGTATCATGCTGGGGAAGGGAAAGGGTGAGCCTGGTGCCAGTCAGAGGAGGAGATGGCTTCCCCGGAAGAAACTTCAGTAATCACATCGCATTAGGCCACGTTGCAGGACAGACTGATGCCCAGACAATGACACATAGAACCATACCTGGCCAGGAGTGCTTGGTTCTGTGTATTTCTTACCTTCTGTTTACACCTCAACCTCATGTCAGCGTCCCTCAGATGGACTTGGAGGCCATTGGACCTCTTTCTTCCTCTTCCCTGTGTGGTCACTTTAAACAGGTCTCCTTGCATTGCCTTCCACTCTTACTCTCCATTCTCTGGTTGGCATCCTGGGGAGATCGGGCATGCTTATCTTACCGAGACTTCCAGAGAATGGGCCTTGACCCTAAGACCTCAGGTAACAGAATCAGGTGGGGAGCTGATCAAACTCTCAATTACAGATTGACAAGTCCATCCCATCTTCTCAACCATCCATTGTTCTCCCAACTCCGGTACGAGACGGATGTACTGAGGGTAGTTTCACATGTTTGGGACAAGCTCCTAACTAAGCCTGTGAGGTCAATGTCCTGGGAGCCATAAGTCCAGAGTAGTGTCCCCATCAGGGCCAGCCCTAGAGTCAGTGCTCTGAGAAAGCTGCTTCTCAGAATGGATGCCACGGGGAGATGTTCTTCCACTCAGGCTTGCCTCTGTTCCTGACAGTCCTTCTCTCCCTCCTCCTTTTGCTTTGGTTATCACATCTGAAAAACATGATGACAATGAAAATTTGCCTCCACAAGTCTCAGTGATGGCTTTGAAACAATTCCAAACAGAATGTTAAAGGCTCCCCCACCAAAATGCCTTCTGTTTGCAACAAAATTTCTATTGTATCAAAACATTTTTCTGATGTGATATTGTCAGACAATGTCCCTTGCATCTGAGAGAGAAAAGATGAGATGTTTTGAGGCCCCAGATACTGTAAACCTTTAGAAGCTATGGGTACCAATTTGCATGTTACCCACTTAAATGCCTTCTCCAAACTGTATTAGGAAATTAATCCCCAACACAGTAGGGTTGTGAGGTGAAGCCTTTAAGAGATTAGTCATGCGGATTCTACCTTCACAGATGAATTAATGTCCTGGAGTAACTGAGTTTCCACATGAGTGGATTCTTAACAAAAGGATGAGATTCATAACCCTGCCCTTCCCAAAATGCTTTAAGTTATGCGTATTTAGAATCTTTTGCCTGATCCTGGCTTCAAGGGTTCAGGAAAGCCTATGTATGGTATTGTCAGTTTTCAATGCAATGAGTGAGCTCTATCATACTGAGAAAAATAGACAAAAGCTATTTGACAGACAGACAATGTGTCTGGCAAATGGCATAACGAAACTCCATATGTCATATGGCACCTATGTGTCCATGCTGGCCGTGGTCATGCAGTGTCACATGGTACCTATGTGCCCATGCTGCATGTAGGGATGTGGTGCCAGACAAGACAGTCTGTTTCAGAGCATACAGAGGAATTTGAGAAAGAGGCCTACAGCAAACCTATTTACAAATAGATTAATTATGGAATACTTGCTGGAATGTTTCCCAGAGTACGCTGGGATGCCCCAGCCTCACAAAAAGATTCTGTACCTTCTTACTAACAAATTAGAAGCAAAGGATGTGACTTGGTAATGACCAGATAAGGAAAGTATAGGGCCAACTCATACTCTAAGTAGTTATCTTTAAGAAATAACATTCATTTATTTATGCGCAAGAGAGAGAGGGAGGGAGGGAGAGAGAGAACCACAGTGCATGTGAGGATCAGAGGACAACTTGTGGGTAATGTCTTCTCCTTCCACTATGTGGGCTCCACTCAGATCCTCAGGGTCGGCAGTAAGCATGTTTGCCCACTGAGGCACCTCAAAGGCCCTCATCTTGATCTAATAGTTGAAGAATCTAAATCATTCCACATCAAGAAACCTTTGGAAATTGTTGCATTTCGTTTCATTTGCAGCTCAACCAAGCACTGAAAACAAGTGTCCAACATTTTCTGGTTCGTGGTCTCAAATAAACAATGAGAAATCCCATTTCCTGTTTGGGTTGGGTCCATTGGATTCCAGCCCAACAAAGCTTTGAATTTCATTGCAGTGACATGCAAGGACTTGGAAGGGAAGAAATGAGGCACAGAGGAAAGTTGGAACAGTTCCAGGAAACCTGGCTAAAATTAAGCCTCAGAGGAAATAATGGCAGCTAGGTCATGAGTCAGTGTCCCAGAGGCCAAGGCATCTTGAAGCAATCAGAGCACACAGTGTACAGGACTGGCCAGGCCAACAAAGGGGCCTTTCTCCTTCTGAGCCCCTCTCCCCATGTTGGGCTCTCAGTGACAGTTTGCCCCATCTGATGGATTACAGTAGCAATGGGCAATGTGAATAACCTGGAATAGAAATTGGTCCCAGTTGAAATTTACTTCAAATGTAAAGAACATGCTGGATTTCAAACACTTAATGGAAAAAAAGGGTTAAAATATCAGCAAATTTGAATGATTAAATGTTAAGGTAGAAACACTTTAGGTTCACAGAAATAAAATAATTTAAGTGAGCATCATTTGAATATTTTGGACTGGCAGCATATTTTTTATTAAAGTTGAATTATATCACTTTCCTCCATTCCTTTTCCTTCCTCCATCTGCTCTCCTATCCCATTAATTCCCAAATTCCTGACCCCCCCATCCTTAATTGTTTTTTATATATAATATATACATGTAAATGTATAAATACAACCTACTGAGTCCATTCTGTGTAGCATGTATGTGATTTCAAGGCTGACCTCTCAATATTAGATAACCAGTTGGGGGCTTTTCCATGAGGGAAGACTGTTTCTCCCACTCTCAGCTTATCTTAGTTAACTGCAGCTCTTTATCTAGATTTCCTCCTTTTGCATGCTTCTGGTGTTGTCCATGTTAAGGTCTTCTTTAGGCAGCCATATTATTGTATCCTAGGTGAAGCTTCCCTGTCACTTCTAGGAGACACAATCTCACAACAGATTTTCTGGTCTTCTGGTTCTCACAATCTTTCCACTCCCCCTTTCCTCGGTGTTCCCTGAGCTTTAGGTGCACGAGTTGTATTGCAGTTGTATTTGATAGGGCTGGATACCACATGATCAGTTGTTCTCTGCATTTTAACCAATTGTGTTTTTCTTTGTTTTTGATTGTTTCAAAGAGAAGCTTCTTTAAAGAAGGTTGGCAGATACACTTATCTGTAGGTATAAAGATAAAGACTTAGAATGCAGCTAGGAATTATGCTGCCTTAGTGAAGTGCTGGCAGTAGATCCGTGACATCACCAGTCCCGGGTAGCTGGTTATGTTTTCAGTACTGGACGTGATTCCTCTCCTGCTGAGAGAACCCTAGATCCACTCAGACGGCTGTTGTCTACTGCCAAGATAGGAGCGCCGCTGTTACACCTTTAGGGAGCTCTCGCCATGCTAGCTGTCGCTGTGGTTCATAGACTCACAGCTGCGAAGAGCTCTGTGTCCCTTCCCTCTCTGGTTCCCTCTCTAGTCCACAGGGAGAAAGCTCTCACATCCAGCTTGGCTCCTCTGAGTCCTGCTCCTAAAGTATGTGGTGTCTGCAGCAATAGGGCAGCAGCAATTGTTTTAGGAGTCGCTTGGACCCTCCTGACCAACAACTTACTCAGTTGAGGGCTCTTTCCCTTTCCTACCCATGATGTTCCCTTGGGGTTGCCAGCCTCAACTCTCTACAAGCAGAGAGTGGAGTCAGATAACACAGACCTTGTCAATCAGAGCCCTCTCATCCCCGGCCACATGGTAGGTCAGAGGGACGACTGCCTGACTCAAACCAAGTCTGTCATATGCTATCCTAAGAGAAATTGGAATTGAAGTAGACACCACTGACTAGAAGGAGACCAAAGTTGTGTCTAACTGTGATCTGGAAGTAGGTTGTAAGGTCTTCATGGTTTGACTACTACTTGAAGTCTCCAAATGAAGTCAGTGAGGGTATGAGGCCTGAGAAAGCCTAGGCTGAGGAAACAGGAGTTTGAGGCTGTTGATTATAAAAGTGACCTCCGAGGCCTAGCGGCCATGCTGGGGTAGAATGAGCCTGGCATTCCTTGGAGCTGGATAAGCTGAAGGTTCCAGAAATCAAGGACACCACACTGGCTGATCACTCAATCATGCTAAGGGCAGTGAGCTGACAAATGCATTTGCCCAAGTTCTCTGCACTCCTTGACAGGTGTGTTTTCCTCGGCCACCTCCTGTATACTTTGCTCTTTCAGAGATGAGAGTTTCTATTGTTCTTCCTTCCCCCGAACTGTGGTCACACATTGGCTGCATTGCGGTGACATGTCTATCCCTTTGTAAGGCCATGGGAAACACATCCAGACCCAACAGAGAAAGGGAAGACGCATTCAGAAGACTCTTCCAAGTGGGGAGAGGTGTGAGCAATGCGGTAATGTTATTGCCATAAACAGGAACACTTTGAGATTGTGGTGATTGGAAAGAAGGAGCTATTACTTTTGGCCAGTCTGTGGTCATGCCAACCTTGACCCTTTCAGTCATATGCTTGGAACCCTTGACTACAGAGAGGAGCTCATGAGGCAGGATGGAGCAATCATTACACTGAGAGGTCTGATAGCCTCAAAGCCCCTGAGAGACCCCCAGAAGAGCCCCTCAGGTTGTTTGGCTAACCTGACTCCATAACAGGCGTCATTTTTAACTTTGCTTGACTAGACCTGAGTTTCTGCTTCTCAGAATATAGAAAATAATTCCTGGAAAAACTGCAGTTTTTAGGCAGTGAATTAGCTTAAAAGTCAACAAATGGGTTAAGCAAAACTCAATGATTCAACAAAGCCCCTAGCAACTCTGAAAAATTCCTAAGAGTTTAGCCAATCCTGAATCCCTCCCATACCTTCTGAGGCACTACCTAATCAATCAAATTAAAGGTTACCTCACACACTCTGGGAATCCCCCATTTGCCTTTAAATTGAGCCTGTGCGTTCACTTCAGGGTCACTGCTATTTTGGAAAAGGTAGTGATCCCTGCATGCTGGAATTTCTGCAGAAAAAGTGCTCTCTGCTTTTGCACACTGCTTGAGTCAGCGGTCTTTCTTCAGTGATTCTTGGACCCTTACACACTCTGCCTCAACCAATTCCCATTTAGAAAGGGAATGTGGCCAGGTGATGGTGGCAGCATACACCTTAAATCCCAACACTCACAAGTGGATCTCTGTGAGTTCTGGGACAGCCATGGCTACACAAAAAAAATCCTGTCTCAAACAAACAAACAAAAGCCAATGGAAATGTACCAATCTGTTATGATGCCTGAAGCTGCTTGGAAAAAAATTCCTTTCTTGATGGAGCAGCTGTCAGACTGTGAGCCCAGTACTCTCCATGACTCTGTTCCCTAGTATGTCAAGGAAGATCATGGGGACTAGGATTCCAGTTACTGAGGTCCCCAGAAAGTCACTAGTCCTGTGGTTTTGCTTTGATTGTCTGAATAGCCTCAGTTTTCCTCATAATCTAACGTGCATAAAACTACTAATGGGCAACAGAGGAGCCCTTGAAACCAGTCCAGCAAACCTTAACATTTCAGTTAAGCTTTTTAAAGGATTTGTGTGTGTGTGTGTGTGTGTGTGTGTGTGTGTGTGTGTGTACATGTGGAAGCCTGCAGAGGCCAGAACAGTGTCTGATACTTGGAGCTAGAGTTAGAGGCAGATGTGAGCCATCCAATGATGGTGCTGGGATTTGAACTTTGGTCCTCGAAAGAGGATAGCATTCTTAACTGTTGAGTTATCACTACAGCCCCCCTTCATTCTGTTTGCATATATTCTTCCAGCCAAATAAATTTAATTTCACCTTATTCATTTTTATTGTGGGTATGTGAATGTGCGCATGCACACAGAAGAATGAAGCTAAATATATATTTTCACCCTGTACAAAATCAACTCAAAGTGAATCAAAACATTAATATAAAACCAGAAATACCGAACAGCTAGAGGGAAACATAGGGAATGCTCCTCAAGGGGCAGGTTCAGGCAAAGATGTTCTGAACAGCATGCCCATAGCATAGGCACCAACACCAACAATCAACAATGGGACTCCGTGGAACAGCAAAGATTCTGTACAGCAGAAGAAGCTATAAGTAATGGCAACAACAACAACAAAACAAACAAACAAAAAAAAACAGTCAACGATAGATTAGTGAAGTGAACAGATAGTTTTTGAAAGAAGAAACACAACTTGTTGATAAGTTTTTGTGTTTGGCTTTGTTTTTTTTCCATTTTGTTTTGTTTTGTTTTGTTTTGTTTTGTTTTGTTTTGTTTTGTAGATCCTTAGTCAATGAGGAGATCCCAGCTCACCCCAGTGAGAATAGCTACGCTACCATCAGGAACTTTGACATCAAATGCTGATGAGGATGGGAAAGGAGGACAATTATTCACGGCTGTTGGGAGTACAAACTAGCCCAGCCTTATGGCAATCAGCATGGAGATTCCTAAAAAATAGAACTACCTTATAACCCAGCTATACCACTCCTGGACATATAAGATATTCTCTTCTACCACAGAGATGCTTGCACATCCATGTTTTGTTCACAACAGCTGGGAAATGGAGCCAGCTTAGGTACCCATCAAAAGACAAATGAATAATGAAAATGTGGTACATTATACAACAGGACTTTATCCAGCTGTAAAGAAAAATGAAATCATGAAATTTGTAATGGATGGGTCTGGAAAATATAATATTATGCAAGGTGATCCAAACCCAGAAAGACAAAACTGCATGTTCTCCCTCACATGCAGATCCTAGTCTGACACACATGGTATATACAGTGCATACATATTTGTATGCAAAGGAGAGTGAATGTGCGTAGTCTAAATAGCTAGAAAAGAGATCATCAAGAGAGGGTCAATCAGGAGATGAGGAAAGTCAGGCTGGGTGAAAGGAGACATAGGGTGCAAAAGAGAAAAATGGGACAGAAGGGTGGGTTACAAAGTAGGTTGGGGGTTGTCAGGTTAGCATGGATGTGCGGAAGGTAAAGGGGGAGGAAAATCTCTAAAGTCCACTTCGTTCATCAGTGCCACAATATCTAATGGTTGGTAGGCTACTTTTAAAAGTAAAACTAAGGAGAGAAAACAATAGATATAATACACAATGGGCTTGTATCATGCAAGAGAGGAGGTCTATAAATGAATGAAATAAGCCAGGGGAGATCTCGGCAGAGAAACAGGCAGGAAAGCTGAGAAGAACCATAGTCCTGCCTGCCCTCCTGCCTACCAGCCCCTTGCCTGCCTGCCTTCTAGCCCCCATGGCTGCCCACCTGCCACCTGCCCACCCTCCTGTCTGCCTGCTCACTCCTCTGCCTGAACCACTAGGAAGGATTTACAGCCATCCATCTCACACACACCAGGGTCCTAAGAACACTGACCCTGAAGAATCTAAAGACTCTCTCACCCAGCACCACCTGGAGCCTGCTAGAGCCAGAGGACTTTACCTTCCTTCATAGAGCAAATGGACTTAACAGATATCTATAGGACATCTCATCCCAATGCTACAGAACACACTTTCTTCTCAACAGCCCATGGAACTTACTCTGAAATAGATCATATATTAAGACACAAATCAAGACGCAACAAATATGGGAAAATAGAAATATTTTCTTATATCCTACCTGATCACTGTGGGTAAAAGTCATAGGGGTGAGGTGATCCTTTAGGTGAAGTTTAACTACAATTGCTTTTCTTCTAAACTACATCTGAAATGTTGGGGAGAATTTTCCTGATTCTGATTGGTTGTTTCCAGGGGAATTATTTCTTATTTTCTACCAAGTGTTTATTCTGTGATATTTCCTGGAAGCTGTTGCTAGGAGAGTTAACTCTGTTTTCTGCCAAGTATATATTCTGTGATTTTTCCTGGTACTTTAGTTCAGCCCCTGGTCACAGGTGTGAACAAGATGGCTTCTCATCTCAAAATGGAGTCACCCAAGCTAACTTAAGCTCTTCACTGTAAGGCAGGAAAGTGGGGAGATAAAAAAAAAAAAGAAGGCTGGGAAAGCAGACTCTTATCTCCCAGGGTTCTATGAAGAGTCATAGCTCTTGGGTGGTTTCTGTACTTTGTCCCTTTTATCCAGATCCCATGAACTCTCAAGGCAGGTACTTGAATAGCAATTCATCCTCTCAGGGAGGATGGGCTCTGGGGCTGATAGAATGACAGTCTGGATCTGAGCACACGTCTGCATACATTGAGCTATCTTCTCGTGCTTTTAGTGACCCCCCCTTTACCTTCCGCACATCCATGCTAACCTGACAACCCCCAACCTACTTTGTAACCCACCCTTCTGTCCCATTTTTCTCTTTTGCACCCTATGTCTCCTTTCACCCAGCCTGACTTTCCTCATCTCCTGATTGACCCTCTCTTGATGATCTCTTTTCTAGCTATTTAGTGACCCCCCCAAACTGTTCGATCCTCTCATAGCTTCTACCATCCATACCTACCCCCACCTGTGGCTGTGGCTCTTGCTCCAATCGGTGTCCACTCAAGTCCTACACAGCACCGTACATGGTACTAGGGTCAGAAGTCCCACCATGGCAATGTAATGTGGAGCCGGAGGGAATGGAAGCTGAAGAGTATCACGTGAGACTTGCCCTTTCAGCCAAGTAAGTAGTGAAATGTCTTTCTGTATTAAAAACCAACATGAGCACATTAAAAACCATCGCTGAGCAAAGCACACACACACAGCACACATACACATGGACACACATACACAGAACACCCACAACACGAATTTCTGAAATAAAGCTTGAGATTTCTGTTCATCTATGGTTTGGAATGTTTTGGTGGAGAAGTGTAAAAAGAATCCAGCAAATAAGATAAAGGGCTTAGGATGGAATTTCAGAACTTCTCATGCGGCCTGCTTGCCCTCCGGGCTCGGCTCAGCACCTTACCCTCAGAAACTCCTCAATACCCCAGTGCACTCTTCCACCTCCCTTCCTCATCGCTTTGCTTTCCCTACAGCCCAGAATTTCCTTCCTCTGTTAAGGTAAAGGCATACTTTCCTGGCATATTAGTTGGGCTTCTCTAAAGGAACAGAACTGCTAGGACAAAACATGTACATTCGAAGGTTGTGAAGAAAAGGAAATTTATTAGCGGGCTTACAGGCTGTAGTCTGGAATCCCAACAATGTCTGCCTTGTGATGGAAAGGCCAATAATCTAGTAGTTGTTCAGTCTGCAGGGCTGGATGTCTCAGTCATCCCAATCTGGCCCTGGGGCCCTAGAGGATTCTGGGACAGCTGCTGATCTTCAGTCCACATTGGAATCCTGAAGAAGTTCTAATATATGCGAAGAACTGCTTCAGCAGCAGGGTAAATGAACTTGCCAGTGAGAGTGAGGGCAAGGATGAAAGTCAAGCTTCCTTCTCTCATATTCGTTTATGTGGACGGCCATGAGAACATGTGGTCTTGACCTAGGATGCGTCTTCCCTCCTCAAATAACCCAATCAAAAATATTCCTCACAGGCATGCCCAGCAGCTTAAGTTTGTATTGATTCCAGATGTAATCAAGTTGACACCCAACATTAGCTATCACAGGTACCATGAAGTCTTCTAGGATCACATCATCTCCCTTGCACTAGCCCTCGCCCCAGCTACTGGGCGTGATGCCAGCCATCTGTGGTGTTAGGCTTGTCTCCTAAGATACAGGGACTGTATCTGCTACATCTTTGCTCCCTCATGCATGGGGTAGATATTATTTCCAAAGAAACACATTATAGGTTTAATGCGCACTTCCAGGTGTGATGTCACTTAAACCTCATTAGAACCCCACAAGGAAGGTTTCCCATTCTACAGATGTGAAGGCTGAGTGACTCTTGTAAGGCCACACAGGTAGGGAAAGACAGAACCGTTGAGCCCCAGGGCCCGTGCTTGCAACATAGCAGGAATGTTTTCTTCCTCCTCCGAAAGGATGGTAGGGATCACAAAATAACTGTCATGGGTGCACAGGCAGAAGCGTGCAGATGAGCCCCAATGCCACCTAACTCTCAAAACCATTAGGTGTAATAAATACTTGTTGATTCCACTTACGGAGTGCTTGGGGGAGGGGAGGGGTTCCTAAACTGCAGCAGCAAGCCAGGTACCCTTGCTCAGTCCAGAACAGCCGCCATTCTCTTTGTTGATGCTCCTCGCCAAGCAGCAGTGTCCTCTGCCACAGTCAACTGTCTTCCTGTAGGCCGTCTCTCAGACTCCCTCCCTCAACACGCCCCTGAGCTTAGACTCCTTCTGCATCTGCCTTTCTCCCTTCTGTCATTCGTGCCAATAAGATCTGCGTCTTTTTACATTTCACATTTTAAAATTCCAAATAACCTCTAAAATGAAGGCAAAGGACAGGCTAATTTAGCATTTGAGAGCGTACCTTGCTAATCCTGGGTACTTCTCCTCCACCTTCTGTTCATACCTTTGCGTATTTGCCAGGAGATGACCATCAATTTTATACCAGATGTGAGACCGCCATTCACACTCTGCCCCTTCCTCAGCAGAAGGACTTTATTAATACTTCATTCCTTCTGAATAATAAATGAAAACACCAGTGTGTGTGGAGCTGGAGAGATGTCTCTTCGGCTAAAAGCACTTGCTGCTGTTACAGATGCCTCTGGTTCTGTCCGCAGCACCCACTTGGTAGATCACAACTGAATATAGCTCCACCCCCATGATTTCCAAAGCTCTCTTCTTGCAGCCTCCTCAGGAACCAGGCATACGATACAGGTAAACACTCATACACATAAAATTTTAAAAATAATTATTTTTAAAAACATCTCCCTCCACTAAGATCCTATATTAAACTAGCACTTGCCCAGCTACTATGCAGTGATGTCTGTCTGCAATAATAAGTTGGTCTCCTAAAGCTGCTTGATAATGGAGACTAAGTGCTACATTTGAAGAAAGGACACTCATACACGTCAGTCCTCCCTGGTAATGCTCTCTCTTATGATGCTCTCAACACATCCCATACTTGCCTCCCAGGCCTGCTCTTGTTACCCATCAAAACTAAGCTTTCTTTCACCCCCACCTAGCTGGAGTTTGACTCAGCTATTAACCATGTACCAACAGCTTCCTTAATTAAAAAAAAAAAAAAAGACCACCTCAAGAAGACAAATGCCACTATTATGAGGCTGTTTATAAAAGCTTTAATAGCTTCCTGATTCCTGGTGTGTGCTACCCATATCATGTGCCATTTCCCAGGGGTTCTGGACGAAGCAGAAAAGCCAGAGCCTTTGGGTTTCATCACTATGTCTTTGTTCTAGGTCTCAGGTGGGGCCCAACAGTGAAGCAAGGTCACACATCCTGTGGCCTTCCCAAGGCCGTTCATCACCCAAAATACAAAAAATAGGACTCTGCTGGAGATGAGGTGTCACATTTTGACACACATTTTCCACCCGTGTGAGTATTTCCTTCTCCCACCTAGATTATACCTTTCTTATATTTATGGCTGTGAGCTTAGCCTTTAATAGCGGAGCCATCTCTCCAGCCCAGTTATACCTTTCTTTACCTCATTTCCTTCTTTCTTCCAATCTGGACAGAGCTGACTCTCGACCAAACCCCACCATCTTTCTGAAGTCAGTGCTGGCCACTTAACTGACTCTTGTTCAGACCTTCACTGCTCATCATGCATTGGGTCTGAGGCATTCCTGGACACGCCTCCAAAGTGGTGGACTGAAATGGCTTGCACACTTTGTCTGTGCTCTTTGTCTTCCCTTCCCAACATTATCTTTAGGCTCCTGGAGGGAAGAATGTGCATGGTGTCCATGTTTGGATGTCCCACAATGCCTATTAAGGAACAATGTAGACATAAAACTCAGGATTATCATATGATGAGCAAAGGAGAAGGGAACTGCATCATTTAGTGATCTGTTAATTGTAATATTAGTTGCTACTTATCTTATTTGGGTTGCTATTTCTGTGATCAAACACCACACCCAAAAAGCTGGTTCACTCACACTTCCATATAACAAATCATTATGAAAAGCAGTGAGGACAGGAACTCAAGCAGTTCAGAAACCTGGAGGCAGGAGCTGAGGCAGAGGCCATGGAGGAGTGCTGCTTACTGGCTTGCTCCTCATGTCTGACTCAGCCTGCTTTTTTATAGAACCCAGGATACCAGCCCAGGGATGGCACCACCTACAATGGGCTGGACCCTTCCCTCTCACTAATTAAAAAAATGTTTACACACTTGCGTACAGCCCCATCTTCTCAACTGATGCTCCCTCCTCTCTGATGACTCTAGCTTGTGTTAAGTCAACATAAAACTAGCCAATCCGCTATTAGTAAATTATTAAAGACGCAGTAATATCCCGCCCGTAAGCCAAAAATCTGAGAGAACGCAACAGGCCTAAGAAATCATTCTTCAGCGGGATATTGTATTTGTTTGTGCACTGGACAAGTCTGAGCTTCCCTGAGAACCTCCAGGTTGACAGAGCTGTTGGGCTGAAACCAACCAGAAGGCTTTGTATGGAGCTTTACATTGAGCAGGAGGAGGTCAGGGGAAGAGATAAGGTAAAGCCCTGAGGTACTGGAAGTGAAGAGCCAAGTGGCGCTATCTGCAAAGAACTTACAGAATTAGCCACTTGTAGGTTTCCCATGCTCTATTTGAGGGTCCCTTACCCATGCACATATGGGACATCACTAGCTGGACTTAACTGTCTTAAAAAAGGACATAAAGTTGGGAAGGAACAGGGAGGATATAAGGATGGATATAATAATATTTCATTGTATATGTTTATGAATTTATCAAATAATATTTTTATTATTATTTTAAAATTTTACTCTCGCAGGAGCTAAAGAAAGATGGCTGAGAGCAGTGGTTCTTGACCTTCCTAATGCTGCGACCCTTCAATACAGTTCCTCATGTTGTGGTGACCCCCAACCATAAAATTATTTTCATTGCTATTTCATGACTGTATTTTGCCACTGTTATGAATTGTAATGTAAATATGTGAATTTTTTGATATCTGATGTGCAATCCCTGTGAAAAGGTCATTCAACCCCAAAGGGGTCATGATCCACAGGCTGAAAACCACTGGCTTAGAGATCAAGAGTACTGACTGTTCTTCCAGAGGTCCTGAGTTCATGCACACGGTGGCTCACAACCATCTGTAACACCAGTGCTAGATGATATGACACTTTTCTGGCTTCCATGGGCAGTAGGCACACAAGTAGCACACAGATACACACACAGGCAAAATACCCAAACGCATAAAATAGTAATAAAAAATAAACAAATCTTTACTCTTACAGATGTTTTCTATTGGGTTAAACTGTTGACTTCTTTAAGAATCTGTTGACTTAAGAATCGATAGGAAGTGTCATTTCTAATGTAAACTGGTCCAGTTTCTTTACTTTGTGGGTCGCAAAAGCCAAGCCAAGATCCTGGGGTTTCCAGGGATTAGGAAATGACAGCTCAGCTAGGAAAGGGCATAGAAGCTCTGGTTGTTCAAGTTGGCTTTGTGGCTTGGCTGGTGCACTTCCACTCTGTTCATCTGAATGTAAACTAGAGAGCAGAGGTTCTCAAAGGGATCCCCAGACCAGCAAGATTGATACCACCTCAGAATGTATTGGAAATGCAAACTACAGGCCTAATCCCAGATCCAGCAAATCAGAAACTCAGAAAGGAGCCCAGCAGTCTGTCTTTTGTTGTTGTTTGTTTGTCTGTGTGAGATTGTATTTTAATTTTAACATCTCTCCCTTCTCTTTCCTGCCTTCAATCCCTCTCATATACTCCTTCCCATTCTCCTTCAAATTCATGGCCCCCTTTTTACCAATTATTATTTCATACATATATGTGTTTGTATATACATGTGTATTCCCAAGTATTGCCTGTTTAGTTCATATAATGTTACATGTATGTGTGTGTTTCAGGGCTAGTCTTTTGGCACTAGACAACCAATTCATTGCTCTTTGCTGGGGAGGGCTACCTCTCCCACTCACATCTTTGCTCAGTTGCCTGTAGTTCTTTGTCTAGGGTTGAGGCCTCATGGACTTTT
The DNA here is from genome assembly GCF_907164565.1 of Psammomys obesus. NCBI lineage: Eukaryota > Metazoa > Chordata > Mammalia > Rodentia > Muridae > Psammomys > Psammomys obesus. The sequence continues at coordinate 38,276,662 of NW_026596040.1, read as the reverse complement.
CTCCACGCAGTTTGCCGTCTTTATTGGTTTCTTCCTTGTTCAGCTCACATTTGGACAGTCACATTGGTGAGACTTTACAGGTATGGCTTCTGATATTATTAGAAGACACCATCCCGCAGAAAAGTCCCTGATCCTCTGGCTCTTACTGTCTTCCCTGAGCCTTAAGTATAGGACTGTTTTGCAAATGTATTCACGGGGACTGGGCTCCATAACTGCATTTTGATTGGTTGTGGTTTTTTTTATAATGGTCTCCATCTGTTGCAAAAGAAATTTTCTTAATGAGGGGTGAATACTACACTTATCTATGGATAAAATAACAAATGTTTATTGATTGTTGTTAGGGGTTATTCTGGTTTGAAAAGTTAGCGGTTGTAGATTTTCCATCGATAGCCATAATTTCACTAGCACTAAGTAGTTAGCTGGTTTCCAGTATCATACTGGTAGCCTCCTTGTGGAGTGGGTCTTAAGTCCAAGTAGAGAGCCATTGGTTACCACCAGAGTGTGTGCCAATACTGCACCCCATAGGGTTGCTGTGTTATCTTATAATTGATGTGGTTCATAGCTGTCATATCTGGGTGATCAGTCTGTGTTTTGACAAACCTTGAGGTGATTCTGATTCATGTTCAAGCTTACCAAACTATTGCACTAAATAATCCTGAGGCACCCATCATAAAGACCAGCTATTTATTAGTGTGTTCACACCAGAATCTCACTACCCTGGTGCTCATGTGATTGACCATTGTTGTAAGTCAATGTACTCTTCAAAATCTTTAATCGTTAGGTTAATGTTCTTCATATTATAAGTCCCCAATGGCTACCTGATCATCACTGCTTATTACTGCCAGTAATTCTTTACATAACTACATTATGTAAAATGCATTACATAACCCAAGTTTCCTCATATCTGTTAGCCCATCTGAGCCTCTCTACGATCCTATGAACTATGTTCAAATAGATATCATTTTAATTACTTTCACAACTGAGAAATAACTTATAGATTCTAATTTGCTTTCTGTATGTACTTATATCTGTAATAACTGTTTAGTGTCTCCCCATGTAAAGCCGTGCGATAAGCATACAAAGATGTAAAAGGCATCTGTGGTGTAATTACAAGTTAAAACAGCTGTTCCGTTCCTGAGTGGATCAACCGATTAAGGCTCTAAAAGATCAATAAACAAAGTAGACACAGGTGGAAGAACAAAGAAACATGAGTGTTGAAGAGGAAGGATTCGTGAGAGTAACTTTGCATAGATGGGAGAAGGGTAGCCCCCAGAAGAAGAGAATATATTTAGAGTGAACAGAGACAGGAAGCTGTAACTGAGAGGTGTGCTACATACACCACTGAAAGAGGTGGGATTTCATATCTGCATTCTTTAGCGAGCTCTCTTGACATCACAGAGTATACTTGGCATATAAAACTTGAAAGCTAATGGGATACTATTGGAGGTAGTATCTCACTGTGACCCCAGTGGCCTCACGCTCCTGCCTCTGTCTCCTAGGTGCTGTGTTTCCAATGTGTGCTATGATTTATGAAACACGGATGGTAACTTTGCCTTTCTCCAAACTAATGTAAGGACCTTAGAGCACTCTTAATTCATTTACTGTCTCATAATAATTAATGTTATCAGATTTTTGTTTCTTTTCTGAGACAATGTTTCACAGGTTAGCCCAGGCTGGCCTCAAACGGGTGACCTTTCTGCCTCAGCCTACACAATGCTGGAATGACAGGTGTTAGCCATCAAGTCTGCCTTGCTTAATTCTATGTTTTATACCTAACTGGAAAGGAAAGCAAGATGGCTAACGACTGTCACCTAGCATTCAGGAGGCTAAAGTAAATAAATAAACAAATACTGCTAGACAATATTATTTTCATTCTCATCACTGTCATCATTTATATTCACCTTTATAGTTTCCATTTTCATCCTTCTTCATTTTTTATTTCAGCTCCAAGCTTCCATCTGGGATCACTTTCTCTTGACCCAAAGAATATCTTTTATAATTTTCATCAATGCAGGTTTTCTAGCCTCTACTTCCCATTTCCTGGGAACAACTTCATTTACCACTGTTTCTGAGAGATGTTTCTACAGGGTGAAGAGTTCTATGTGGATTTTTTTTTTCAATAAACAAAAACATTCTTTCTTTTTCCACTTCTTATGTTGAGAAGTCTTCCTTATTTCTGTTTTCTCTTTTGCACCTCCATCTGCTTTCAGGGTTTTCCTCTGCTTTTGATCTTCTGAAATCTGACTATGATGTGTATAGGTCTGAGTGTCATATTTATCCTGATTGACATTCATATGACTCTTATCAACTTGGGGAAATTCTTAACCACTTCCTCTTCTCCTATGCCCCACTCCCCACCCTTTCCTTCCATTCTTCCATTTGGAACTCTGTTTGAACATAACACACATTACTGGTGCTTTTGATTTGTGTCTTACCCTTTTGTCCTCTTTCTGTACTGTTTGGAAAGTTACTTTTTGACCTGTCTTCAAGTTCGATTGTTTTATGCTAAGCACATCCCCCTGGAATCTATTATTTATTTTATCTTTTCTCAATTAGAGAGGCTAGAGAGTTTATCAAATCTCTAAGAATATTTTATAACTTACAGACCTTACTGAACTTTAAGTTTCACCTTTCCTGTTCTCTAATATACAGTAAGCAGAGTTGCTTTAAAGTTTGGACATGGCAGGCCTATGTTATGAATAACCTGAGCACTCTTTTGCCCTGGGCCTGGGTTTGGTTCTGTCTGCCCAGCTTGAGCATTTCATCCGCTGCTAGTGGCAATGCAGACTGGTCCAGATGTTACAGAAATCAGTATGGCAACTTCTGGAAAGACTAAAATTAGAACCACCATATGGCCCAGCTGTGCCACTCCTAAGTGTACAACAACAAAGAAATGGATAAGAAAAATGTGGTGTATGTATAATGGAATTTTTCTGCTCTTGTAATGTTTTTAAAAACTGTGGATGCTCGTGTACACATATGTGGGAGGATGCAATCATCTGTGCACAAGTGTGGATATTGGGGTTCTCTGTTTCTCTCCACATTATTCCTTTGGCACAGGTCTCTTGTTAAACCTGAAGTCTGCCATGTTTTGGATTACAGTTGAACGTGGCCAGGCTTGGCTTTTTACCCAGGTGCTGGGGCTCAGGAGCCAAGTCCTCGTGCTTGTACACCAGGCTCTTTTCATTCACTGAGCCGTCTCTCTAGCCATCACAGAAGATTGTTTTCAGCCATAGAGAACAAAGTTATGTCACTAACTAGAAAATTAATATAACTGGTGATGATCATTCAGTGAATTGAACCAGTCTCAGAAAGACACATGTTATTTTTTTTTTCTTTCATTTGTGGTTCCTAGACTTTATATAGATACATAAAATCACAACTTGAAAGTAGAAGTAAGGCTTCTGGAGGGGCATGAATGAAAGATTAACAGGAGTAGGAGGGGTGAGAGAATAGAGGAGAGGAGGTTTGGGGAGGAAATACCGTCCATGTGCAATGTTTGCAGTGTGCAGATGTAACAATTAATTCAAAGAGAATTTTGAAAAAGAAGAGGAGGAGGAGCCTGAGCACTCTCGTACCTCTTGTACGTGCTGGTTCTTACTTATCTGTGTCCTCCTTCTCATTTGCTTATTTTTATTGTGATTTGGGTATGAGGCTTGAAAATTCTTCTGTAGAAGTTATCTGAGACCTAGGTTACCCTCTTCTTCCAGGTAGGAGCTTCCTTTGCTCTGGCAGGCACCTAGGAGAACTGCACTGTCTGTAATCCAAGTTCAAGGCTTCAGTGATACCTCAAGAACAGAGTGAAAGCAGTGAAACCAAGGCTCTCTCTGACAGCGGTTTACTTTGAGTTTTTGTTGGACCCACAACACAGCCCTGTAGGGTGTTGGCTCTAAGTGCTAAGAAGTTTTTCAGAGCAACCCCCTCGCCACCATCCTAAAAAGAAAGTGAACAACAGATTGCAACAGAAAGTGGATGTTGAATCCCAGCCACCTGTAATTTTCAAAAGTAACTCATTTCTCAGCCTCCTCTTCAGATCAACAAATACCCCTTGGACAAGAGTAATCCTAAATGCCAAGTTTTACATGCTGCAGTGAGCCATGCTTGTAACGCCACATCCCATCAGTACTTCTAATCCTAGTTAAGCCCCTGACATTTCAGAAGCCAGGCCACATTGTCTGACTTACTCAATTGCTTCCTTGTTGAGGAACCTCCCATTGCAACTACAGAGTCTGCCAAGAGGAAAGGGAAACCTAAACGGTCCTCCACAGATTCCCCCTGAACTCCTGGAACACTGAACCACTGTCCCTGCCCAGGGGCCACTCTAAGCCATGCTGGGGCTGAGGGGAAGTTCAGAAGGTGGGCTACACTGCTGAGGCAGGTGGAGCTAGCTCCCTGGCTGCCTGCCTTTCTTGCAAAGGTTGCAGGTGCTAGAGCTTCTGAGGAGTAGGGGTGGTGGCATGTAGCGGGCATGAGGTCAGACCTGCTGCCTGGCCAAAAACCCTTCTTCCTCCTTCAGGTTTTTTGCTGTGAAGCTGAAAGAGGCAGTCATTCTCTAGCTCAATCTCCCTGCATCTTTCAGTGGCCGTAATTCAATACCGGACAGCAAAATACAGTTTGAGAATTGATTAAGACCATTCTGGGAAAGTTCAGTTTTCTTAATAAGAGCCCCTGAAGGTAGACATGGTGGTGTACACCTGCAGAGCCAGCGTTCTGGAGGCAGGAAAAGTATATGATTGAATCAGTCAGACTCTATGGATAAAGGGGAGGAGAGTGGAGGACACGGGAGGGAAAGGAAGATGAGGGGAGAGGGGAAGACAGAAAAAGACAAGGGAATAGAGAGAAAAGGAGGAAAGGTCTCGAAGTACCAAGCACTGTAGGTGCTCTCAACCTAGAGGGAGGACACAGTTCAATACAAATGAAATATCGTGGTCAAATGTTAAAGAAGCCTTTAAGAACACGCACAGGAGTATCGAAGCAGATGCTGAGACTCATAGCCAAACTTCAGGCAGAGTGCAGGGAATTTTATTATACTCCAACCATGGTCCATTCATGAAGATAACCTAGAACCCCTGCACAGATGTAGCCCATGGCAGCTCAGTGTCCAAGTGGGTTCCATAGTAATGGGAACAGGGACTGTCTCTGACATAAACTGATTGGCCTGCTCTTTGATCACCTTCCTCTGAGAGGGGTGCAACCTTACCAGGCCACAGAGGAAGACAATGCAGTCACTCCTGGTGAGACCTGATAGACTAGGATCAGATGGAAGAGGAGGAGGACCTCCCCTATCAGTGGACTGAGGGAGGATGGGATTGGGAGGGGAAGATGGAAGGAGATACAGGTGGGATACAAAGGGAATAAACTGTAATTAATAATAAATAAAAATAAAATATTATTTAAAAAGAACATGTACAGATTTTACTTACCATATTATTCCAACTAAACCCCATATAGAAACTAAGTGTATAACACATAAAAAAATCAGTTTTATTTTAAGAAGAGTTGTTACCTAGAAACCTCTCTCAAATGCCCCCTCTATGTCTTAGATGACGAATGCCTTTGGTTGATGTATCCCTGCATATGATTTGACACTTGAAGAAACTAGGGTCTCCTTGGCAGAATTGAAGAAGCTTACTCCAGGAGATGTGCTAAGTCCATGTACTTAAAAATATCCACATCCTCAGGATCATGCTCATTGATCTGTTTCTTCACAGACAGGTACAAGAAGGGAGTAAACAATTAAGTGTTAAAATGCTTTGCAGTAGCAACAATAGGTGCATGAGACTAAAGACAGACATTGGCATGAGCAGAAGTAACTGAGGCAAACTCTTGGACAATGTGGTCATAAGAGAAATAAAATTTCAAAGAGATCAGGGGTTCCATTCCCAGGAGACATTTGGCAATGTCTAGCTAGAGTTGCTTTGGATATAACAGCCTAAGGTGGGTATAGCGGATAGTAGTGGAAACCAGGGTGCTGCTGGAAGCCTTCCAGGGCACAGGGAAGTTCCTGCAACATAGACTTATTCAGTCAGTAGTGTCAGTAGTGCCCAACTTCAGAAAGCCTGGCACCAACAGAGAGAAGGCTAGACCGAGGGAATGGTGTGAGCAGATGTACGACGCAGGTAGAAAGGAACGCTGAGACCTGAGAGCAGAGCCTGAGTGTCTTATCTCTGCATGACCATCCTGGGGCAGTGGCTCCCTGTAGGAAATTAGTTATAAGATGAATTACTGCATTCTTGCCATCCTTGAATAATGGCCCAAGCTCTCTGGCAAAAATAAAGAAAAGAAAAGAGCCCCCCAAAGCAAGCAAGTCCTAAAGGCCCCACAACCTAGGGCAGAGACACCGCTCAGTACAAGTGAACTCTCCCTGGCTTGCCCCTCTGAGAAGAGGCAAGAAAGTGCTCTTCTCAAAGCAAGTGAAGAGGTCAGCGCAGCAGCATCAATAACTTCTTGTTCTGATGTCTGCTAGGCCTTCACCTTGCTCCAAGTTTCACGAAACAATGGAACTCTTACTCAGTTCTTAAACTCACTGACACTCTCATACCCACTCTGCCCTCAGTCCTCACTAAACACCTGCTAAGAGCACCATCCTTCCTAGGAATTACACAAGGAGTCAGACCTAACCCCCAAGGAGAAGGCAGGTGGCGGGCACTAGGAAACTGTGCCCATTTGTATCCACAATCATCAGGTGTTGGGGACTTTACCAGCAGACCAGACTCCTAGCCCCAATACATGTGACTAGGAGGATGTTTGGAGTTCCTTATTCTTCTGGTGCTTATGGCCCCCAGGACAGACTCCCAAGCCCCCTATGGGTCCCACCCTCTTCATCAATAAATTATAGGTACGAGGAGGCCTGTGTCCATTGCACACCTTTTTATGTACATTTCGCTAGAGGACATGATGAGATCCATTTGCTACCCTGACCTCAACACTTTGCATTTTATTGTACACAAAGAATAGTCAGTGGAACAACAAATGTGAACTTGGGATAAGCCTCAAGATGTGTGGTTTGGTAAACAGTGTATCCAAGAAACAGTAACGAATTAAACAACCATCAGAGGACCCAAAGCCAGAACACTGACCACAATGGACCAACTGGACTCCACCCTATCTTATGGTCCTTAACCCACCCCAGACCCAGCCCTGCCCTGCCCCACCCTATGTCCTCCTTCAGTCTCTGCTGCCCTGTTCCTGTGCTTCTTAAATGTTTTCAGAAGATTGGCTGTCAGTCACTGACATCTCAGTATAGTGCTCCATATCTCAAGAAGAGGAGATAAAGGTGTATTTTGACAAACTCATTCTGGACTCTGGAGTGCAGGTAAAGGTGTAGTCTGCATGGTACTTGTGATGATGTGTGGGCAGGTCATCACTCCTGAGACTGCTGAACATCTGCCCTCTCCGATCACCTTCTCTCCGTTCCTCAGATGAAGGCCAACATCCATGATATTCAGGATCACAGAACTACAAGAAAAGTAGTGGGGCCAAAGAACACAAAAGTATGTACACATGTGAAAACCCACTCATGTTTTTAATAATAGATTTTAATAAGGTGCATGGAAATGTATAAGTGCCTTCAGCTGGATTCATATGCACACAGATAGACAAAGTCAGTTTGGAGGCCTGGAGGTCCGTCCCCTAATGGATGTGCATTAAAGCCTAGGTGAGGAGATGAACGCCATTGTTTTAGTTACTTGGAATGCTGGGTTGGGAAGATTGCTTGATCACAGGAGTTTGTAGACAGCCTGGGCAATGTAGCAAGACTTCTATCTCAAACATGATAATTCCAGATACAGTAAACAGAGACAGAGATAAACAATGGTCATCATGGGTCAAGTTCTACTAAAATCATAGAAACAGATAAGATAGTTACAAAATAGAGACAACAAAAAGAGAGACCAATGTGGCTTTGTAGGTGTCTAATTCTGAAGAAAAGAATTCATTAAAGCTTGGGAAGGTTAACCTTGGAAGGCAGTGATTTCTCCCCTACTGCTGGAAGTAGATTTTAAAATGCTGTAAGGAGATAAATATAAGGAGAAAGAAAGAAAACATCGCATACAAAAACAATTAATTTTAAAAAAGGTTGTGAATTTGAAGGAGTAAAGGGAGTGGTGTCTGAGAGGGTTTGGAGAGGGGAGAAAGAAATACAATTATAATATAATCTCAAAAAATAAAAATAATAAATATTAAAATATTTTTGAGTAGGGGAATTACATTTTTTTACATTTTTTCTTTCTTGGTCACTTCTGCATGTCTATCCTTTATACCTAACATATATTGCTTTTACAACGACATACATACATTTCAAAATGAAAGGCAATTCAAAATTAGAAGGAGTTCTCTTGAAAGTTAATACTTAAATTCTAAGACTGCTGTAAGAATATTCCAAAGACCTTAATGAACACAACTTGTAGAAAAAGTCCCCAGATGGGCCAATAAAGGTATTTTTATACATAGCCAAGAACCAGGGAAGGGAGGGCCTATGGCCTGAAGGAGGCTCTCATGGTAAGGGGCGGCACAGAGGCAGCAGAGCACCTTGGCAGCACACAGCTTCACCACTCTGGGAAGATGCCCAGACGATTCCAAGTGTAACACAGCATAGTAGAGGATTCCAGCATGTAAATGACAGGAAGCATCTGTCGCCCAAGGGCGGGCATTACAGGCACACTTTACCTTTGCTTCGTCGTGTCCTTAAATTTACCCTAGGGAATACTTGATAAATTACAGAAAACAGGACATATAGCCAGAGGCATGTATTTTCTTAAGGGGGATGAGTAGTGCTTTGAAAGACCCTCTGGGAAATCCTCAGTGATCCCAGTGCAAAGGCTGAGCCCCACTGACTCTTCCACACAAGCTCTTCCTTCTAGGGAAGCCTGTTTGAATGGAGGACGGCCATTGTCTACCCCTCTTCAAGTCAGACCAGGTCTTCCTGACAAGAAGCCTGCTGCAAATGCATCCCGGGGATGCAGGCTTCTGCTCAGCCCTGGACAGCTCCTCTTTCCCATGAGGGGAAAGGATAGCAACAGTGTGCATTCCAATGACCCCCAAAGAGCAGAGGGCAGGGCAGCCTCAGTGGACCTCTGACATAGGGAGTAGCAGAGGGCAGTGCAGGAATAATACCGTGAACAAGTCATAGTCCTTGTCCATAATAAAAACCAACCCTGACTAATTGAGTCGGAAAAAGAACACACTGGTAAGATGACAACAGAAAGGCTGGGCAACTAGGTGTGGCAAGCCAGCTAAGCAAGGGAGACTGGGTGACGGTGCGGCCTCAGGGTCACACACTAGATTCCTCTTCACCTTCAGTGATAAGGAATCCCAATCTGTCCCTCCCAGGTTCACAGTTCAGGTGGGACCCTAGGGTCACAAGCACACCCTGACCTAACAAGGTACAGAGAGGAGCTGACCCTTGGAAAGTGAACTCCTACCTCCCACTAGGTCCCACAAACGGAGGGTTCCTCCCCAAGAGAGATGGAACTGACAAGCAGACACAAAGAAAACAACATGAAATGGGACCAAATTTTTGCATCACCATCTTTACCATGGAGATTGGTTTATAATTTTCTATTTTGTATATTATGTCTTTATCTGCTTTTGTCACAGGATCTGTAAATTCGGTAAAAACAAGTCTGGTAGCATTCCTTCCTTTTCTATTTTATGCAATAATTTGAAAAGCATTAATACTATTTCTTTTTTTTTAAATATGTTTATTATTATACAGTGTGTTATGTGATAGAAAAATTGCATCTACAACTTATACACAGTGGGAATGCAAAGTATCAACCACTTTGGATGGACATTTGGTGCTTAACAATGCTGTTTCTGACAATACTTCCTATAGAAATAAGATTGCCACAGGTGGTGGAGGGAGACTAACCAAAAATGAAGAGTGCATTTAAAAAAAAAAAAAAGCTATATGGAAATCTAAAAATCTTGCAGCACAAGCAAAAAATGCAACTAGAAGGGACAGTGGGACACAGGTGACGTAAAAGAAAATGGTGAAGGATACTTGGGCTAAAGGTTTAAATGGATGTGAGGACAGGGGATAAAGAACAGCAAGGTGTAGGACATGAGTAACCAAAGCTAAGGCTATAACAATGGGTATCGGAAGTTTGGGTTTCTTTAGAAACTGGGTTATGTTATGTAAACATGTTTTTGTTGTGTGAGATCCCAAGTGTGAGATGTGGGAATGCTTTTAGTTTATCCACAGCTGATAACAGCCCCATGATCTTTGTCAGCTGGAAACTGCCTTGTGTGAGGGGGAGGGGGCGTGGTTTTTGCCAGCTGGAAAATATCCTTGAAATAGGAGCCCAGAGAGGGAGAAAGAGAGAGAGAGAGACAGAGAGAGCAATAAAGGATGCTTCGAGAAGCTACTAGACAGAAATGCTCCAGAGGCTTCGAGGAGGCTGCTGCTGATTTGTTCCATTGCTACTGCTGTATGCTGTTTGCTGTTTGGCTGGACTGCTGAAATTGTGACAACAAAGAATGGAATCATCCCAAGGAACTAAGTTTAAAGAGGTCTACATCCCCTGTCCTTACTAACCTTCTTTTCCTCCTACCTAGGGTCAGGGGGTTGAAGGGAGGTGTTTAGACCCCAAATAAAGTAGGTTTAAAAACTTAAAGCCTACAAAGATGCTTCATGAAATTTTACTCATTTCTAAGCTAATTAAAAAAAAAAAAAATGAAGCTTAAGCAGTGGGTGAACAACACTGGTCCCTGAAAACGTAGGTTGTTTGATGGTAATCTAGTGCCAGGCATGGAATACCTCTCTGTGAGTCAATGGTTAGGGAGGCCTCAGAGGCACCCAAAAAAGCACAGGCTTTTTTCCATGACTTGTTTGCCCATCATAACTAAATGGTAAGATCCTATTGCTGAAGATACTATACACTTTGGTTGCAGGACATTAAAAAATCAAAATTGGGCTGGCAAGATGTCTCAAAGGTTAAGAGCACTGGCTATTCTTCCAAAGGTCCTGAGTTCAATCCCCAGCCACCACATGGTGGCTCATAACCATCTATAGTGATATCTGGTGCCCTCTTCTGGTGTGCAGGCACACATGCAGGCAGAATGCTGTATACATAATAAATAAATAAATAAATAAATAAATAAATAAATAAATAAATAAATCTTAAAAAAAAAAAAAGAATCAAAATCAATCTGGCCAGTAAACTCCCTGCTGGCCCCCTGGTTTTCACAGTGCTGGAAAGTGTTATGCAGGGTATTGGGTAAGAAAAGACACCAATGGTTTTACCAGTACTTGGCCCTGAATGCTATAACACTGATCTGCCAGGCAAGTTGTGCCCACTGGTACAACAGTGTCATGACTGTTATAGGGTAACCAACTACCTTCTGATTGGCTCTCAGGCTTGCTCCACAGGAGGGATTTCATGTCTAATACTGTAAAATGGGTCAAATGCCCATGGCTGGCAAGATCATAAGCCCTAGTGGGGAAATCTACTGTTTTTCATTAAATGATTTTGTTGTCAAATCACCTTCCTAATACATTCGTTTATGAGTATAGAGCCACTGAGTGGAGAATGGTCAGGACTAAGTGGATTTAGAAGGCTAATAACAGTGTAAGAGGACAGAGGACACGACACTGAGAGGAAGATGAATTGGTGGGTTCTGGGGTGAGTTAGAGGGAGATAATGGAAGGATGGCTCAAAATATAATGTATAACTATATGAAATTTTCAAGGTCTAAATAAAAGTATAATTTTAAAAAGATTGCCAGCACATAAGACTTGGGTTTCATAACACTTGCTGCTGCATTTGTTCATAGGGGAGTAAAATAGAAGCAGATTTGCCACTAATAGAAAAACAATTAAATAAAACTTGGTATAACCACATGATGAAATATTATGCCATTAATCGAAAGCATGAGGTATATATAATATGATTGGATACATGATTTGCACCAATATTTATGTTGGAATTAGGATGCCATTATAGTGGTGTAGGAAGTAAGGCCAGAGATGCTTAGGTTGTTAGGACAAAGTTAGTTACTGCCTGAGGGGACTACCTCAGAGCAAAGCAGCCCCGTGTGTTTCTTTTTTACCACATGTCTTTAAAAATTACCTAGTCTCAGGTATTTTGCTATAGCAACCATAGACTAAGACAACATGGCATCAGTCCTATACTTCAATGTCAAAGACCAGCTTGGACAATCCAGCTGGGAGCAAACTGAGGCAGGGCATAGATCCTGTGGCTGGCTGCCTGGCTGCTGACCCAGCAGACTTTTTCTGAGGGTAATTTTCCAGGGCCAGAACTGATGGTTACTGACCGTGGCTGACGGTGGCAAACTGAGGGGCCAGAATTAAACTGCTGGCAGTGGGCCAGTGCTGATAGCTTCCTGGCGGGGGCTTACAGCTACCATGTAAGCGGTGGCTAGGGCTGTTGGCTCCTAGAAGGTGCTTCCACTGATTGTGGCAAGCAGAGACTTACACCTGTTATGGTAAGCAGAGGGAGACTAAGGCTGTTGGCTCCTAGTGGGGGCCACTGGTGTGGCAAGTATCCAAGAAGAGAAGGAAAGCAGGAGAGAAGATCACACACACACATTTACATTTGGTGATGAAGTAAGACACACACCAGCAAGTAGGTTCCAACAAGCTTCTTTCTTTACTTTTCTTTATTTAGCTTCTCTTACAGGCTTCTTCTATTTTACACATACATACATACATACATACATACATACATACATACATACATACATACAT
>NW_026596040.1:38246578-38263943 GCF_907164565.1 Psammomys obesus | reverse complement strand
CATACATACATACATACATACATACATACATACATACATACATACATGCATGCATACACATCCACATATTGGGTGGATGAAGCAAACTCCAAAGAGTGAGGTCCAACCTTACATACATACATCTCGGTGGATGGAACAAACTCCAGAGAGCAGGTTCCACCCTGCATGCACACATCTCGGTGGATGGAACAAACTCCAGAGAGCAGGTTCCAAACCACACTTTTACTTTTTTCCCCCACAGCTTACATATCCCAGCAAAATCTTTCAAGCAGCACAAAAGTCACAGTGTGGTTACATTCTATTTTCTTTAAGTGAATGATTACAATCAGTATATGTAAGAAAAATATGTTCCCCAATACCTTCACACAACCAAATGTTTTACGTATTATGGGTGAAAAACAAATATGAAAAGTACGTTATTTCCAAGAACCCATATACATTTGTAACTAAGCAACCTGTTTCTAAATTAACAAGGTGAGCAAGCAAGGTAATTCCTCAGCTGGCTTTTCTTTACTGGCAGGCTGCAGTTTGCAGTCACAAAGAAAGAATCAATTATCTTAGAAAAATAATCTTATAAAAATCTTAAAAGAATCACAAATCTAAACCTTTATATGAAAAATAATCAGCCATTTCTACTTTAAATCTTTAAGGTGCACATCTACTCATTAATAATTTTTATTAAATCATAACAGGAAGCTGAAGCAAAAATGGGTACAAGAAATTAATCACCTTTTTTCTTTTTCTTTTTTCTTCACAATTTATTCATTATATATCCCAATTGAAGCCCCCTCCCTCAACTCCTCCCAGTCCCACCCTCTTTCCCTCTCCCCCCATCCCCTTCCCCTAGTCCACTGAAAGGGGGAGTTCTCCTCCTTTGCCATCTGTCCATAGCTTTTCAAGTCTCATCAGGACTGCCTTGGAACCTCTTCCTCTGTGGCCTGGTAAGGCCTCATCGCCATGGGCAAGTGATCAAAGAGTAGGCAACTGAGTTCATGACAGAGGCAGCCCCTGCTCTTCTTACTTGGGGATCCACATGAAGACTGAACTGCCAATCAGCTACATCTGCGCAGGGGGTCTAGGTCCTCTTCACGTATGGTCATTGGTTGGTGCATCAGTCTCTGCAGGACCCCCCTGGGCTCAGATTCTTTGTTGGTCTCCTTGTGAGGGTCCTGTCCCCTCAATGTCCTTCTATCCTCGCTCCCCCTGCCTTCTTCCTTCTTCTGTGAGACTCCCAGCACTCTGCCCAAAGTTTGGCTGAGACTCAGCATCTGCTTTGATCCCCTGTTGGGTGGAGCCTTTCAGAGAACCCTCTATAGTAGGCTCCCTTCCTGTTTCCTCTCTTCCTCTGCTTCTGGTGTCTATCCTGTTTGCCATTCTGAATGAGATTTAAGCATCCTTCCAAAAAGCCTTCTTAGTGTTTAGCTTCTTTAGGTCTGTAGGTTTTAGTATGTTTATCCTATATTATATGGCTAATATCTGCTTATTAGTGAGTATACACTATGTGTGTCTTTCTGCTTCTGGGTTACCTCACCAAGGATGTTCTTTTCTAGTTCCATCCATTTGCCTGCAAATTTCATGATTTCCTTGTTTTTAATAGCTGAGTAGTATTCCATTGTGTAAAGGTAGCACAATTTCTGTATCCATTCCTCCATTGAGGGACATCTACGTTGTTCCAGATTCTGGTGATTATAAATAAAGCGGCCATGAACATAGTTGAGCAAATGTCCTTATTGAATGGTGGGACATCTTTTCTGTATATGCCCAGGAGTGGTATAGCTCTTTGAGGTAGTGCTATTCCCAATTTTCTGAGCAAGCGCCAGATTGATTTCCAAAGTGGTTGTACAAGTTTGCACTCCCACCAGCAATGCAACCTTTCTCCACATCCTCTCTGGCACAGGTAGTCACTTGAGTTTTTGATCTTAGCCATTCTGATTGGTGTAAGATGGAATCTCAGAGTTGTTTTGATTTGCATTTCCCTCATGATTAAGGATGTTGAACATTTCTTTAAGTGTTCCTCTGCCATTCAATGTTTCTCTGTTGAAGAATTATCTGCTTAGTTCTGTACCCCGTTTCTAATTGGATTATTTAGTTTGTTGGTATCTAATTTCTTCAGTTCTTTATATATTCTGGATATTATCCTTCTAGTGGATGTATGGTTGGTAAAGATCTTTTCCCATTCGGTGGCTCTTGTTTTGTTCTGTTGACAGTGTCCTTTGCTTTATAAAAGCTTTTCAGTTTCACAAGGTCCCATTTATTGTTGATCTTAGAGCCTGAGCTGTTGATGTTCTGTTCAGGAAATTGTCTCCTGTGCCACTGAGTCTGAGGTTCTTCCCCACTTTTTCATCCAACAGATTTAGTGTATATGGTTTTATGTTGAGATCTTTGATCCACTTGGACTTTAATTTTATGCAGGGTGATAAATATGGGTCGATTTGCACAGCTAATAAACACCTTCAGCAAAGTGGTTGGATATAAAATTAACTCAAAAAAATCTAAAGCCCTCCTGTATACTGAAAGGGTTAGACTAACTTTGTAACCTATATGTCTTCTAAAGCCTATAGTTTTGAGTTTTAGGTCCAGGGTAAGCCAAAGCCTCTTAGTACCTTTCCAGAGAACAGAGGAATGTAACCCTATCTGTGAGGACAGATATAAAAAAAGCAAGTAAGCAAGCAATGACCTTCACTCAGAAAAAAGAAGGACCAGACCCTTGTCTTTGAGATAGCATTTCTTAGCAACCAACCCGACTTGTTCTGAGTAGCTTTTGACCTGCAGTCAAAAGTCCGCAGCCCCTAAGCTTCAAGGATGAGCTAACCACCCCTTTAATTGCAGCTGCAACCACACTTGGCAGGACTGGCCAAGCTTGAGCACCTAAGACTAACCAATTATCTTAATTTATAGCTTCCTCATCCAATCCTAAGTTGCCAAAACTGCAACTTTAAATTTCCCACAATTTTTCTTTTAAAAACGTAAGGCCTTTGTCTCCCGGGGCCACTCTTTGCTGACTGGCAGGGGTGACCCCATTGCGCAATGGTTAAATTAAACCTCTTGCTTTTGCAATGAGTTTCATGGTCTGTGAGAGTGTCTGGAAAGGGCACGATCTTGAATTCCTGAGCTGTGAGACCCCAGGTCTTACAATACAAAATACAAATGGGTAAAGAAAGAAATTAGGGAAACAATACCCTTCACAATAGCCACAAAAAAAAAACGTAAAATATCTTGGTGTAACTCTAACCAAGCAAGTGAAAGACTTGTATGAAAATAACTTCAAGTCTCTGAAGAAATAGAAATTGAAGAAGATACCAGAAGATGGAATGATCTGCCATGCTCATGGATTGGCAGAATTAACATAGTAAAAATGGCTATCTAACCAAAAGCAATCTACAGAGTCAATGCAATTCCCATCAAATTACCAACACAATTCTTACAGACCTTGAAAGAAAAATTCTCAACTTCATATGGAATAACAAAAAAACAAAACAGCTAAAACAATCCTCTATAATAAAAAGATCTTCTGGAAGTGTCTCCATCCCTGATCTCAAGCTGTACTACAAAGCAATAATAATAAAAACTGTATGATACTAGCATTGAAACAGCCTGCTGGATCAATGGAATCAAATAGAAGACCCAGTAATAAACCCACACACCTACAGACACCTGATTTTTGACAAAGAAGCCAAAACCATACAATGGAAAAAATACAGCATCTTCAACAAATGGTGCTGGTCTAATTGGATGTTCACGCATAGAAATTAATCACCTCGAAGCCCAGCTTCAGTGAGAGAGTCATGTCAGATAGTTCTAATTGGGGTATTGTTCTTGCTCACCAACCTCAAAATGTCCCTAGCTTTACTATTAAAGAGTGTACTCTCCTGAACTTCAAACTGTTCTCTAAAATTTTCTTTATCAGAGCCCTGTGGAGAACTGCTTGTTTTCATCCCGGCCTTCACCTGGAGACAGAGATAGGCAGGTTATTTTGCCAAGTCCACTTCCTTTTG
The DNA here is from genome assembly GCF_907164565.1 of Psammomys obesus. Taxonomy (NCBI): domain Eukaryota; kingdom Metazoa; phylum Chordata; class Mammalia; order Rodentia; family Muridae; genus Psammomys; species Psammomys obesus. The sequence continues at coordinate 38,259,948 of NW_026596040.1, read as the reverse complement.
TTTGTGTGAGGATCACTCAGACAAGCAGTCAAAGTAAACAAGTTTGACCTCTCAGTGAACCCATTCATTGTATCGAGGCTCTTTGCTCTGACTATAAAAAGGAATTGTGGAATAAACCAGGCCGGACACTTTCTTCTGGCCGCCCTCTCAAACTGATCTTGTGCGCAGGGTGTGTTTGTGTGTGTTTATTTTTGTTTTGTTTTTTATTGTTGTTTTGTCTTTTCTTTCAATCTTCACTCCCCGCTCAGGAACTGTTTGACTCTGCCAGTGGGCTCCAGCAGATCCTCTAGCAAAACCGTCTTTACTTAACCTTGCTAAACAATCTATTTTTTCCCTAAGATTTTCTGTCAGAGCCACTGGTAAAAACATCTTTAATGTAACCTTGCTAAACAATCAGTGTTTCCTAATTCTTTCTAAGGGTAGTGGCCATTTCGAACAGTCTACATCTGCAGGTTCTTTTCAAGGGTGGTGGTTAAATCATCAATCTGCTCCAGCAACCAAGCCTGAAAGAGATCAGGCATTGTTAATTGTAAGTGCTAGATATACTACCCAGTGAGGGGCTGACAGCCCCCAGAGGCTTTTCATACAACTCGTATATTATGAGGGATGTGGTAACCTCAAGGAGCACATGCAGAGCTCTGCTCCACAACAGCATGAAGTCTGCAGGACATGTCCGTCTTGGGGTTATACCTCTCCAAGACAAACTCATCATGATTGTGCTAAGCGGTGAGTGCACTCTGCGAGTTCTAGAGCTGTTTTGCTGCTGCTCCTGCATGGCTCCCAACACATCAGATCTCCAAAAAGCTTGCTGGGGTACACAAGGAAGCCCTGGTTACGTGGTTAAAACTCAATCTATCTTAATAAGTTTTTAATCTCCAAATAATGGATCGATAAATGTTTGTGTAAAAGTATACATATTTACACACTATATAAACACATATCCATGACTGTGGTATCACATCTCATGAAGAAATATGGCCAGAAGGCAGTCACCATAAAAAGGAGGGTGGGGGCAAGAGAGTGATAGGAAATGAAGAAGGTAAGATAACCAAACACAAACAAAAAGAATAATAAAGGAAGAAAAACACTGCATATAGATGAGCATGTGTGTGGCTACTCAAGTCTGTGTCTGTGCTAGATCAACTGTCCTGGAATATTAAATTTTGTGGGCTTTGAATATAGCTCAGTGGCAGAATGCTTGCCGAGAATGCATGAGGCCCTAGGTTCAAGCCCCAATGCCAAAAGGGAAAAGTGTCTTGTTTTCTCAGGACAGAAGAACTGAGTTGTCTCAGCTTAGAAGCCACACAGCATGACTTAAGCTTTTCTCTGCCTCCCACCACCTGTGTGCCTTTGGGCACCTTCCTGAACCCTTCTGAGCCATTGTCTCTGTCTCCCAGAGCCATTAGAGTTGCATAACACACACAAAACACTGAGAACAAAAGCCACGAAGGATTTGTGGGTGCTCCTGTGATAGTTAATGGTGCCACTATTTTGGAAAAAGATTCAAAACGCTAGTCTTGGTAGGAGGGCAGGGGGTAAGTGAGACTTTCCTTGTGATCAGAGCAACAAAGGGGACTTTCCAGACAGCAAAAAAAAACCTCTTAAAATAAGCCAAATTTCCATCTGCTGTTGGTGGGAATGCCAGCTGGATCAAACAACAGGGAGACTGACTTAAATGTAGGGACTGGGTTCATGATGGGCAGAAGGGATGGAAATAGGGACAGACTGGGTCTGATCATACGAAGAGCATGCGTATTTCAGAGTCACATAAAGCAGTGAAAAGACCATTGGAAGACACAGATATTTACACTACAGCTCATAGCAGTAGCAAAATTACAGTTATGAGGCAGCAACAAAAATAATTTTATGGTTGGAGGTCACCACAACATGAGGAACTGTATCAGAGGGTTGCAGCATCAGGAAGGCTGAGAACCACTGAGTAACTTAGAAGTGAGAATGACTCAGAGAGTCAAGAAATGAGCAGGATCTGCACATAAACAGGCACACACTTTGGACAGGGTGTCATTACCAGGATGCTGCTAGCTGAGCACAACGGCTCACCGGGATTCCCAGCACTGGAGAGGTGGAGGCAGAAGGATTAGTCTTGGCTACAGAGTAGTCTGAGGCCAACCTGGGCCATATGACATTGCCTCAAAGCTACTTTTTAAATTAAAAATAAAGAAATAAAATGATAGATACATGGTGGTTTTTTTTTTCCTTGAGAAAAAATTCTATCAGTGTAGAGTTAAATCTAAGGCCCTGGTGCATAGTTATTGTATATAAGTTTAATAAATACATTTTCATTCAAATAGATCATCTACTTTGACCTTCTTTATCTTCTATATTCCCTTCCCTTCTTTCAGACAGTCTTGCTTTCAGTCTCATGTCATACGAATACATGATCTTATACATTTCTGTAAAATCTAGGATCCAAATATGAAAGAAAACATGATATTTGCCTTTCTGAGTCTCACTCACTTCACTTAGTGTGACCTCCGTTTTCTGAAAATTACATCCTTTCATCCTTCTTTATGGTCAAGTAAGAATCCATTGTGTATACTGTGATGAGTCTTTCTGAGTGACTCCAGGGAAGTGGAGACTCAGTTGAGGGATTGCCTATATCGGAGTGGCCTGTGGGCATGTATGTGGGGCATGGTCTTGATTGCTAATTGATGGAGGAGGGTCTAGCTCATTGAGGGCAGTATCACCCTCAGGTATGTGGTTCTGGATGTATAAGGAAGATGAATAGAAGCAGGAAAGTAAGCCAATAAGTTCTTCCATGGCTTCTACTTCAATTCCTGCCTCCAGCTTCATGACTTGGCTTTCCTGAGTGATGGCTATGACATGAAAGTATAAGCCAAACAAACCTTTTCCTCTCCCCAAGTTGCTTTCGGTCATGTTGCTTATCAAAACAGAAAGTAAATTAGTTTATTCAGCTATTAAGAAAAACAGAATTATGAAACGCGTAGGAAAACAAGTGAAGTTGGAAACAGTAAGTCTGGGTGGGGTAACCCAGACCCAGAAAGACAATGTTGCATGTTTCTCTTATTTGTGGATGTTACTTTGAATTTTCATATATGTGTGTTTCACTTGGAATACCTATAGAGGTCAATAAATTACTAAGAGGCAAAGAAGACTGGGTTTTCAAGGGTTGAGAAACAGAGCACATTGGTATAAAGGCAATAATCGCAAAGATCTTTAAAAAATTCATATGGAAGCATACATACTATTGTATATAAAGAGAGTATGTTAAAACGATGTTACTTTATCATAGAGCAACAATGACCTTCTACATAACACAGGCTAATAAAAAAAAAAAAAAAAACCCCACTGCCAGGAATGAGTTACCTGTTTTGGAGTTTTAGCACCATAGACACTTGGGCATTTTTGTCTGATATTTGTCAGGATATTGCCAATGTTCTTATTTATCCTCTGGCTTGACTGTAGGTCCCTGTTGCTGAAGACACCACATATTTGAGTCATAGGGGAAACCAAGCTGGAACTCACCTGGAAACCTCATTCCTAGGGCTAACTGTCATAGTACTAGAAAGCACAGGCATGCCATCAGTGGAGAAAAGAAATCATCAGTCTCATACAGCTCTGAACCTCAAGAGCTACAATAATGACTGGGAAGGCATGCCCACTGGCACAATAGTGACACTGACATCATGGGAGTAGGCAACCACTTTCTGTTTGGGTTTAAGTACCACTTCACAGGATAGAGCCCATACCTGACAACATTATCGGGGCCAAAATGAACCTCTAACGAGACAGGTCATGGGATCTAGAAAGAACCTACTGCAATCATTTTGCTAAATGGGCTCAATATTAAACCAGCTCCTAAATGGCTTATTATACCCATAGATTAATGCCTCTCTCAAGCCTCATCAGAGAACTTTCATTTTGTAATGGATGGTGATTAACACAGAGAATCACAATAGGTTCAGGTGCAAAGAGTCAGTAGAATACTCCGGCCTAAAAGGGATATCTATATTCTCCTCCTCCTCCCAAAGCTCAGGGATCTCTTGTAGCCCAGGCTGGCCTTGAACTCTTGATCCTCCTGCTTCTGTTTCTTGGAGGCTGCGATTATAGGGGTGTGCTACCATACCAGTTCAGTAATGTCATGTTTATGATGTTTGGATCACACCCTCTTTTACACTGCTTTTGGTTTATCCCCTCCCTTGGGAGTGGAGTGGGGAAGTTGATTTGGTTTAAGGCAGTCTCAAGGCTAGTCTTGAATTCATAATCCTTCTCTCTCAAGCTTCCCTGTACTGGGATTATAGGTATGTGGTTTGTTGCCTGGTTCTTTTCTCATCCTCTAAGCTCCATGCTCCTGTCCTTGGACTGTTTTAACCCACCTAAAGGCCCTCACCCACAAGAGAAACAGATGTAGGCCAGCATGCTTCCCTTTGGAGGCCAGGCTTAGCTGAGGGAGAGAAGCCAAGCTTCCAGGACTTCAGGTAGTAGCTTCCGTTCCCAGGGGAAAACGTGAGCGCTGGTGGCAGTGTCCTCACCAGGAGCACACTTTACAAGAATTCCCTCTAGTTCCTGTCTACCCAACCCTCAGCTCAGTGGTAGAGGATTAATGAAGAGAAGTGAGGGGCCTCACTCTCCAAAATCTGGTCCTTCTTGTCTCTGACTTCCCTGTTCCTGACTACTGGTCCACATGACACATCCTGTGATGAGAGCTGAAAGTGGACTAGCTTTGTTCCTGAAGATTTATGAAACAAGAACGTTCCTCCACAAGGAGAGCAACAGAACTAAAAAATATGGGCCCAGGGGTATTTTCTGAGACTGATACTCTAACCAAGGACCATTCATGGAGATAACCTAGAACTCCTGCACAGATGTAGGCCATGGCAGCTCAGTCTCCAAGTGGGTTTCCTATAAATTGGAACAGGAACTGTCTCTGACATGAACTCAGTAGCTGGTGCTTTGATCCCCTCCTTCTGATGGATGGAGCAGCCTTACCAGGCCACAGAGGAAGACAGTGCAGACAGTTCTGATGAGACCTGCTAGGCTAGGGTCAAAGGGAAAGGGAGGAGAACCTCCCCTATCAGTGGACTGGAGAGGGGCATAGGAGGAGATGAGGGAGGGTGGGTAGGATCGTGAGGGAATGAAAGAGGGGGCTACAGCTGGGACACAAAGTGAATAAACTGTAATTAATAATAAATAAATTTTAGAAAATTAAAAAGAGTATAATCTATGGCCATAGCTAACTCAGAAGAACGGGATGCTATTTTAATGGAGTCCTCTCAACTGCCCAAAGCTTCTAAATGCTGGCATGAAGCTTTGAAACTCAGGTCCCCCATCCACTCACAAGTAGTCAACCCCCACCCCATTAACCAGAGAAGGGAGGAGAGATATAAACATAGTAAGGTCCAATTGTATTCAGCACCTCTAGCCTTTCCCCACCTGGTCCTAGTACTCTTCTCACCATCCATCCCAAGCCATGCTTTTCACGACTGAGTGACTCAACTCGTTTCTAATCATATCCTAGAATCTCATGCCCTCCTAACGGTAAACAAGCAAGAACAGAAGATGCCTCCCAATGACCTCGTAAGTCAAGTTCAAATCTTTTCCAAATCAGAGTCCACTTGTTAGAAATCTGTCCAAGTCACAGCCAAACATTATCAGGTAGGCCGATCACTTGGTCACTTCCTCCGGTGTCTTAAGCCACAGTGAGTCACTTCATGGGGGCTGGCTTCGTTCATCATGAGTCACCGGTCCTGTGTTTGTATACATAGTCATTATTTTCTGTTATCTAAAGTGGGAAATAATGTTGTAAGTTAAAAAGCAATGACAAAAACCTCCCTTCTCTAAAGATACCACCAGCCATACATAGTATCTGAAAACTCACTATTTGAAGCATTTTTTCAGTGCAGTATTCTGTCATAGAATATTTGATGAAGCCAGAACAGCATCCGGATAAGTGATATCAATACATGTCAGTGGTTATCAGGACCTCCATGTGTTAAAGTGCTTGTAATGCAAGCCTGACATACTGCGTTTGAACCTCCAAACCCATGGGAATTATGTGGTTTGCTGTAATCTCAGAGAGATGGGAGATGGAGACAGGAAAATTGAGACCTGGTAGCAAAAACAGCAAAGGAGGCCTCAGAAATAAGACGGAAAGAGAGAATCAGCTCCCAGAAAGTTGTCTTCTGACTCCCCTATCCCCAACACACACACACATTGAATAATTTCAAAAAGTTTTTTCCAGGAGCTGAGCCAGATGCAATGCACACCTGTAATTCCAGTGCTCAAGAAGTTGGGAAGGAAGATTGTGAGTTCAAAGCCAGCCTGATCTCCATGGCTTAAAGCCATCTCAAAAAGTAAAATAAAATAAAACCAGGATCTTACAGTAGCTGAGTAATGTCTGATTGTACCAACTTCCTGAAAACAGTAATGACATACTCTGGGATATGAGTGGGAGGGGGCTCTGGGCCCTGGAGTGTATTCCAAACAAGCAAACACTGGAGGAAGTTGGAAGAAGGAATAATATGAGGTGAATCTCCTTTCTTTTATGACTTTTTGCCAGAGAGAAAGCTACAGTCAGTACCTTAACTAGCAGCTTACCCTGACGGAAAACCCTAGGCTTTCTAGCCTGAAGAGCGAGGACACGGGACCTGGAGCAACCATATTGCTGAAAGATAGCAGAACACTCTAGAAAGGAGAGCTAAGAGGAATCAGAACTAAGGAAGAAACACGCAGCTCTACTGCCGAAGACCACTGTGGCGTTGAGGTTTCTGAACTCATCCCTTAGCAAAACAATACTAGGGAGAAGATTCTAATACAAATATTTTTGCCACTTACATAAGAACGTCTAGAGAACTGAGCCCTTGAAGCAGAGCTGCTAGATGAAAGGACACACACATTACAATCATGACTGAAGGTGTCAGTGTCTTGAGCATAGGTGATGAGGCTACATCCATCTGCCTCTGCTCCTCAAAGTACGTTTCCACCTCAAGTCTTCTTGCAAGGCTTCCATCAGATAGTTGCTACTCTATTAGATGAAATTTGGCATTTTGTGGAAGACTTTCTAATTCTTAAGTTGCCATGAAATATTATTGTTTTGGTTCGTTGAGACAAGAATTCATAGGTAGCCCAAGCTGGCCTCAAACTCATGACCCTTCTACCCTGGTCTCAAGAGCTCTAGGGTTATAGGCATGACCTTTAGGCATGACCACACCTAGCATTTCTTTCTTTTCTATAAAATATATTATTTCTTATTAATGTGCAGACCAAGGGAAACCAGTCATTTTTTTTGTTTGTTTTGTTTTTAAATAAGATCTTGCTATCAATTCAAGGCTGGCCTTAAAATTACTATGTAGCCCAAACTATCCTCAAAATTGTAATCGTCCAGTCTCAGCTTCCTTGGTGCTTGGATTACAGGAATGTTTGAAAAAACATTCTAGGTTTGAAAAAAATCGCTAAAGATTTTACCTAACAATTTTTAGATTAGCATATGAAGTGTTGGGCTTTATTCTGTCACCTTCGTGTATACATGTCATGACACTTTGTTTCTATTCATTCCCTTTCCCCTTGGCTCTCTGATCCAACCAGCTCCCTTTTCCTTCCTTTGGTTAACCTCCTCTTCTGTTGTTGTAATTTTATATATTATTGCTTTGTGTCTGCCTGCATGCTATAATGACAGGGCATGCACGCCTTGGTGCTTGTGTGGAGGTCAGAAGACAGTTTTGTGGCATTCGTTTAGTCTTGAACTTTTACATGAGTACTAGGGATCCAACTCTGTCCAACCAACAGCAAGCCCCTTTATCCTCTGAGCCACCTTGCCACCCCACACTTCACATCCTTCTGCTTTTCTATTACGTGCTTCTGTTAGCCTTTTTAACACACATTAACACATATGCATTTTGAATTGTGGCTCCATGTATGAGCAAAATGATGTGCTATTTGTTTTTCAGCCTGGCTTGTTTCACTTAACAATTATTTCTGGTTCCATCCATTTTCCTGCATATGTTTTGAACTCATTTTTCTTTATGGCTACATAAAGTTCCACCATGTATATACATGCTCTACATTTTTTTATTTTATTTTTTATTCACAATTTATTCATTATATATCCTGATTGAAGTCCCCTCCATCAACTTCTCCCAGTCACACACTCCCTCCTTCTTCCTCCCATCCCCTTCCCCTAGTCCACTGAAGGGGGAGTTCTCCACTATTGCCATCTGCCCATAGCTAGTTAAGTCTCATCAGGACTGCCTGATCCTCTTCCTCCGTAGCCTGGCAGAGCTGCATCATCAGGGGCGAGTCATCAAAGATCAGTCAACTAAATTCATGATAAGGGCAGCCCCTGCTCCCCTCACTCAGAGATCCACACGGAGACTGAGCTGCCATTGGCCACATCTGAGCAAGGGTCTAGATCCTCTCCATGCATGGTCCTTGGTTGATGCATCAGTCTCTGCAGGATCCCCTGGGCTCAGATCTTTTAGTTTTGTTGGTCTCCTTGTGGGGTTCCTGTCCCCTTTATGTCCCTCTAATCCCACACCTCTCTTCCTCCATAAGACTCCCTGTGCTCTGCCCAAAGTTTGGCTGTGAGACTCAGCATCTGCTTCAATCCCCTGTTGGGTGGAGTCTTTCAGAGAACCCTCTATAGTAGACTCCCTTCCTGTTTCCTCTCTTCCACTGCTTCTGGGGTCTATCCTGTTTGAATGAGATTTAAGCATCCTCCTTAGTGTTTAGCTTCTTTGGGTCTGTAGATGGCTGTCCTATATGATATGGCTAAAATCCGCTTATTAGTGAGTGTATACCATGCCTGTCTTTCTGTTTCTGGGTTACCTCACCCAGGATGTTCTTTTCTAGTTTCATTCATGATTTCCTTGTTTTTAATAGCTGAGTAGTATTCTATTGGATGTACCACAATTTCTGTATCCATTCCTTCACTGAGGGACATCTAGGTTGTTTCCAGATTCTGGCTATTACAAATAAAGCCGTTACGAACATAGTTGAACAAATGTCCTTATTGAATGGTGGGGCATTTTTTGGGTATATGCCTAGGAGTGGTGTAGCTGGATCTTGAGGTAAAGTTATTTCCAATTTTCTGAGAAAGCACTAGATTGATTTCCAAAGTGGCTGTACAAGTTCGCACTCCCACCAGCATGTGTTGTCACTTGAGTCTTTGATCTTAGCCATTCTGATGGGTGTAAGATGGAATCTCAAAGTGTTTCTCTGCCATTCAATATTCCTCTGTTGAGAATTCTCTGCTTAGCTCTGTATCCCATTTTTAAATTGGATTATTTGGTTTGTTGGTATCTAATTTCTTGAGTTCTTTATATATTCTAGGTATTAGTCCTCTATGGGATGTTGGGTTGATCTTTTCTCATTCTGTAGGTTCTCGGTTTTTTATTGTTGTTGTTGTTGACAGTGTCCTTTGCTTTACAGAAGCTTTTCAGTTTCACGAGGTCCCATTTATTAATTGTAGATCTTAGAGCCTGAGCTGTTGGTGTTCTGTTCAGGAAGTTGTCTCCTGTCATGCTCTATATTTTTTAATACATTCATCTTTTGTTGAACATCTAGGCTCATTCCATTTCCTGCTATAAGAATCTTACAGCAAGAAACATGAACGTGAAAGAATTTCTGCAGTTTGTTTACTTACAGTTCTTCAGGAATGTTCAAAAGTGTTAAAGCTGGGACAAATAATACTTCTAGTCGCAGTTCTTTGAGGAACCTTAATATTGTTTTCCAGTTTACATTCCCACTAGCAGTGAGTAACTCCCTTCCTGTTTCCTCTCTTCCACCGAGTAAAGGTTTAAATTTATGACCTCATCTTCTAAAAATATTATTCTCTCTCACACACACACACACTCACGCTCGTGTACATCCTAAATGCATTTAGTGTTGCTATTGTGGGCATATTTTAAAGGCTAACCATTTGGGATTGAATAATCTATGAGAATGAAAGGGTTAGACTAACTTTGTAACCTGTATGTCTTCTAAAGCCTATAGCTTTGAGTTTTAGGTTCAGGTTAAGCTAAAGCCTCTTAGTACCTTTCCAGAGAATGGAGGAATGTGACCCTATCTGTGAGGACAGGTATAAAAAAAAAAGGCAAGCAAGCAATGACCTTCACTCAGCAAAAAAAAAAAAAAAAGGACCAGACCCTTGTCTTTGAGATAGCATTTCTTAGCAACAAACCCAGACTTGTTCTGAGTAGCTTTTGACCTCCAGCCAAAAGTCCACAGATCCTAAGCTTCAAGGATGAGCTAACCACCCCCACCTTAAATTGCAGCTGCATCCACACTTGGCAGGACTGGCCAAGCTTGAGCACCTAAGACTAACCAATTATCTTATTTTATAGCTTCTTCATCCAATCCTAAATTGCCAAGACTGCAACTTCAAATCTCCCGCAATTTTTCTTTAAAAAACCTAAAGGCCTTTGTCTCCCGGGGCCACTCTTTGCTGACTGGCACGGGTGACCCCACTGCGCAATGGTTAATAAACCTCCTGCTTTTGCAACGAGTCTTGGTCTGGGGGAGTTTCTGGGAAGGGTGCGATCTTAAACTCCTGAGCTGTGAGACCCCAGGTCTTACAAGAAAGAAGGCTGGCTTGTTGTAGAGAGGGGTTTTTTTCCTCCCACATTTTAGCTTCTAGACTAAGAATACATGAGTCTCAATTATTATTTTACAAATAGGTAGGCCATACAGCTAGGTTCTTCTCTGACTAGCTCATAACTTAAAATAACCCATTTGTAGTAATTTACATTCTGCCACATGGCTGGTTACCTGAGCTCAGGCACTATGCGTACATCCTCTTCACAGTCTGCCAGCTGAAATCCCAAGTACCTGACTCTCCCAGAATTCCTTCTGCCTGCCAGATGTCCCACCTATTTCCTGCCTCAGCCATAGGTTTTTTTAATTGACAGGTATTTGCATCCATACAATACACAAGAGATTCTTTCTACACTGGTTCATACCTGGAAAAGGTTGCTTCTCCCTCTCTCGGAAGCCACTGCTTGCCTGTGGCTCTTCACCTAAGAATGGAGCCTTGTGAAGTCTCCTTTCTTACTGCCATGTTGACTTATGCTGTCACTGTGTTGGTCTTGCTTAGGCAACCTTGTTGTTGAGATTTTGTGAGTGCATTTTCCTTATCATTTCCAGAAGATTCTACCGAGCAGCAAGCATCCTGGTCCTCTAGCTCTTACAGTCTTTCTGCTCTGTCCTTCAAAATGCTCCTAAGCCATAGATTGTAGAAGCTGTATTGTAGATGCTGGGGATGGGTGCCTATGTTTCCATTTCTTTGCAGTTTTGGCCAGTTGTGGGTCTCTATAGTAGTCTCCATCTGCTGCAAAAAGAAGCTTCTTTGATGAGAGGGTGAGAGCTACTCTTATTTGTAGGTACAAAGATAAGTGTTTAGGGACTGGAGAGATGGCTCAGAGGTTAAGAGCACTGGTTGCACATTTACACAATGGAATACTACACAGCAGTTAAAAGCAAGAAAATCATGAAATTTGCAGGCAAATGGTGGGTATTAGAAAAGATCATCCTGAGTGAGGTATCCCAGAAGCAGAAAGACACACATGGTATATACTCACTTATAAGTAGATATTAGACATATAATATAGGATAAACATACTAAAATCTGTATACCTATAGAAGCTAAGCAAGAAGGAGGACCCTGGGTAAGATGCTCAAGCCTCATTCAGAAAGGCAAATGGGATGGACATCAGAAGAGGAAGAAAACAGGGAACAGGACAGGAGCCTACCATAGAGGGCCTCTAAAAGAATCTACCCAGCAGGGTATCAAAGCAGATGCTGAGATTCATAGCCAAACTTTGGGCAGAGTGCAGGGAATCTCATGAAAAAAGGAGTTGATAGAAAGACCCAGAAGGGACAGGAGCTCCACAAGGACAGCAACAGAACCAAATGATCTGGGCACAGGGGTCTTTTCCGAGACTGATACCCCTACCAAGGACCATTCATGGAGATAACCTAGAACCCTACTCAGATATAGCCCATGGCAGCTCAGTCTCTATGTGGGTTCCCTAGAATAGGAACTGTTTCTGACATGTACTCAGTGACTGGCTCTTTGATCACCTCCCCGGGAAGGGGCAGCCTTACCAGGCCACAGAGGAAGACAGTGCAGACAGTTCTGATGAGACCTGCTAGGCTAGGGTCAAAGGGAAAGGGAGGAGGACCTCCCCTATCAGTGGACTTGGGGAGGGGGATGGGAGGAGATGAGGGAGGGAAGGTAGGATTGGGAAAGAATGAAAGAGGGGGCTACAGCTGGGATACAAAGTGAATAAACTGTAATTAATTTTAAAAATTGATTGGTTTTTGGTTTTTGTTTTTTTGTTTTTTTTTTTTTTTAAAGAGCACTTTTGCTTCTCCAGAGGTCTTGCATTCAATTACCAGCAACCACATGGTAGCTCACAACCATCTATAATAAGATCTGGTGCCCTCTTCTGGCCTGTAGGCAGAACACTGTATACATAATAAATAATTTTTTTAAATAAGTATTTAGAATATAGTTAGGAACTATATTGGTTAAAGAACATAGTAGTAGCTGGTTCTTCTCTAGGATCTATGATCTCTCCAGGATCTAGTTGGTTAAATTTTCAATACAGGTATGAATTCCCTCCTCTTGAGTGGGACCTTAAGTCCAATTAGACAGCTGTTGGTCAACCCCAAGATAAATGTGCCACTGTTGCGCCATGTCCTGCCAGGCTGTCATCGTAGTTTGTAGCCAGGTGGGACTATTGGCTGCCTTCCTCCCTTGGCAGCCGGCAGGGCTCTCCCTGACACTCTGAAAGCCAGTCCTCTGGGAGGAGGTTTCCAGGTCCGTGCCAGCTCTACTCCTTCAAGTTTTGTGTCCAAAGTGTGTAATGTCTTCACCTACAGATTTACCTTCAAGTTCTGAGAGGAAGCCAAGGGAAATGGCAATAACCTAGAGTGCCTGGGGTCTCTTGGATTCACACACACACACACACACACACACACACACACACACACACACACTCCGCCCTGACCAACAGCTCTAGGGGAGGTTTCCCATGTCTTAATGTCTTTTAAAAACAAGAGCATGGCATCTGCAAACAGGGACATTAACTTCTTCATCTTTTATTTCTTTCTCTTGTCATACTGCTTTAACTAAGGCTATTTTTATGCAATTGCAAATTCGAACAGCATGTTTTTAGTGACTTCCTTTTTGGTTTATTTGTTTGTTTTTGTTTTTCAAGACAGGGTTTCTCTGTGTAGCCTTGGCTGTCCTGGGCTTGCTTTGTAGATGATGCTGGCCTTGCACTCACAGAGATCCACCTGCTTCTGCCTCCCGGAGGGCTGGGATTATAGGCATGCACCACAACCACCACCACCACCACCACCACCACCACCACCACCACCACCACCAC
>NW_026596040.1:38178803-38246568 GCF_907164565.1 Psammomys obesus | reverse complement strand
ACCACCACCACCACCACCACCACCACCACCACCACCACCACCACCACCACCACACCTAGCTGTGACTTCAGCCTGACTGTGGCTTCCTTTTCAAGTTGATTATTGGTGTATAGAAAAGCTACTGCTTTTTATAAACTGATTTTGTACCTTGCCACATTGCTAAAAGCATTTAATCAGATCAAAGAGTCTTCTGGAGTATATATGATAGTACTTTTTCTTCGTTAATAAACCCTACTCCCTCCTCTCTTCCCAGTCCCACCCTACCACCCACTTCATGCCCCGTTCCCCACCAGCCCTGGGTACCAATCCATCCTGGCACATCAAGTTCCATAGAACTAAGTGCCTCCTCTTTCACCGAGGCAAGACAAGGTGGCCCTGCAAGGGAAACAAGATCCAGAGGGAGGCAACAGAGCATAAGTCAGAGGCAGCCTCTGCTCCAATTGTTAGAGGACTCACTTGAGGACCAAGCAGCCCTTCAGCTTCATATGTATAGGAGGCCTACGTGCATGTTCTTTGGTTGGTGGTTCAGCCTCTAGGAGCTCCCATAGGCCCAGGTTAGTTTTCTCTGTAGGTCTTCTTGTGGTGTCCTTGACTCCTCCAGCGCCCTCAATCTTTCCCCTAACTCTTCCACAAGACTCCCTGGGTTCCACCTAATGTTTGGCTGTGGGTCTCTGCATCTATTTCCATTATCTGCTGGATGAAGCCTCTCAGATGACAGTTACGTTAGGTTCCTGTCTGTTAGGATAGCAGAGTATGATTAATAGTGCCAGGGGTTCAGCCACTTGGAAGCAGGCAATCAGCAGGAAGATGGTTTACATCTCGAATGGACAAGTGTTGGACAGCCGAATCAGTCCCATGGAGATTCTTTTATAATAAATTTCTTCTGGAGAATAGCAGAATTTTTGTTTTTTATTTTCTGTTTTTCAAAACTCTGCTTCAGCAAGACGTGAAAAAAAAAAAGAAGAGACTATGGCAGCTCATCTGATTCCAGATACAATGACAGGAGAGGACCACCAGGAAACCCTCCACCAAGGATGGGTGAAATCAGTCATGTCCATGGCCCCAGCCCTCTTCCAATGCCTGGTGGATGACAAAGGTAAGTGTCTGCTTTAAGAAGCAGACAGCTAGACACGCACATGCATAGAAGGAAGCCATCAAGAGATGAAGAGAGGCTCTTGCAGGATAAGATGGTGTATGTCTAAACAAGGACTGCTCTGTGTCCTCACAGATGAATGAAGATCATGCCGGAAATTCCGCTGCAGGATCTGGCCTGAGGGACCTGCAGTTTTATAAATGTACAAGTTTGTCTCCTTATTTTTTTTTTGTATAGTCTACTAAAGTATTAATATAGTTTTAGTAGGTAAATATTAGGCTGCAAAGCTTGATTCTTCATCTTTATATGATTAAACCCCAAATCTTTGATCTTGAGGAAATAAAGGCCATACATTTAATCCCGGGGAAAAAGCAGTGTCAGAGGTGGGGTCTCACCCATGGAGGGGGTCTCCAGTTGGCTCAGTCATTGGTTGGCCATTCCCACCATGAAGGGAAATTGGTGTTGGGGCATCTCTGGGACAAGCTGGCGACCTGGGGTGAAAGAGGCTCCTGGGAAGATATAGGGGTGACCATAGCTGAGACTCCTAGCAGTGGGAAATACTGAGACTGCAGTGGCCACATCCTATAACCAAAAAGGACTTCCAGTGGAGGGAGGGGGACCAACCCACCCACAAAACAAAGCCCTCGACCCAAAATTTGTCTGGCCTACAATATGTGCAGGGATGAAAGAAGGAACAGAGATGATAGTTTTGTTTTGTTTTGTTTTGTTTAAGCAATTGGGCTGTTTCTCAAAACTATAAGGAACTGAGAGTGTAGCTCAGTTGGCAGAGTGCTTGCTTAGCATGCATTAAGTCCCGGGTTCAGTCCCCAGCACTGCACATAATGAGGTGTGGGTGGTGTATGCCTGTACTCTTAACACGTGGGAGGCAGAGGAAGGGAAAAGAAGTTCAAGGTCATCATTGGCCGTAGAGTGAATGGGAAGCAAGAGTATACTACATGAGACTGTCCTCCCCTATCAGTGGATTGGGGAAGGGGCATGGGAGAAGGTTTTAGAGGGAGGGAGGGCAGGATCGGGAGGGGATGAGAGTGGGGCTACAGCTAGGATACAAAGTGAATAAATTGTAATAAACAAAAAAATTATTAAAAAAAATAAAAATAAAACCTCTAGGGGCTGAAGATATGGCATGGTGGTTAAGAGCGCGTACTTCTTTGGCAGAGAGCCCAAGTTTGAGTCCCAGCATCCACTGGCAGTTCACTATTGTTTGTAACTCCAGTTCCACGGGATCCAATGCCCTCTTCTGACCTTCGTGGGCACCAAGCACACATACGGTGTGCATCTATGCCACTAACCTACTCACACACAAAATAAAATAAATAAATCTAATTTTAAAAGAGTAGCAACATAAAAATAAAACTCTAAACAGATTTTTTTAAGAGTGAACACTTGTCTGCATTTTAACAGAAAATAGGATATTAAGTTTGGCTTGCCATGTGTTTCTGACGAGCTTGAAATCATGGTGAGCTTTCACAGGTATCTTTTTTCCACGATTAACCTTAAAAAAATCTGATCTTCCTTCCTGCCTCAACTTCCCGAGCACTGGAATTATAGGTGAGTGACACTACATCCATTCCCCTCCCCCTTTCTAAATAAAAATAAATTCTTCATTCATACAATACGTCCTGACCACAGTTTCCCCTCCCTCCACTCCTCCCAACTTCTCCCCACTTCCCCATTCCCCCAGATTCACTCCTCCATTTCCCTTCAGAAAAGAGCAGTCCTCCAAGAGACAATAACCAAAGGAGACAAAACAAGATACTATAAGACAAGGAAAAAGTCCTCATATCAAGGCTGAACAAGGCAACTCTACAGGAGGAAAAGAGTTACAAGAGCATGACCTGCCCACTCCCACTGTTAGGAGTCCCACAGAAACACCAAGCTGACAGCCCTAGCATATGCACAGAGGACCTGGTGCAGACCTTGCAAGCCTCGTGTTTGCCGCTTCAGTTTTTGTGGGCCCATATGAGCCC
The DNA here is from genome assembly GCF_907164565.1 of Psammomys obesus. Classification (NCBI taxonomy): domain Eukaryota; kingdom Metazoa; phylum Chordata; class Mammalia; order Rodentia; family Muridae; genus Psammomys; species Psammomys obesus. The sequence goes on along the minus strand of NW_026596040.1, from coordinate 38,243,487 downwards.
TGCTTAGTTGAGTCAGGGAGCCATGTTCTCCTGGCCCCACCCAGATAAATATGATGCTTTAGACCAAAGCTGGAGCTCTGTACACAGTATTGAGGTACTCTGCAGTCTGAACTATCTCTCCAGCCTCTCTGTCTAATTCTTGAACTCGTATCATTTCTTTATTGAGATTGGAACCTAGTATTTGGGAGACAGTTTAGTGGCTAAAGTATTTGCTGTGCAAACATAAGGACCAGGACTTGGATCTCCAGTGCCCACACAAATGTTGGGTGGGTGTGGGAGTCCACAGGTAATCCCAGGGTGTGGGAGGTGGAGACAGAAGGTCCCTGGGGCAAGCTGGATAGAGAGGCTAGCTGAATAGGCAAGCACTGTGCTCAGGTGTGAGACCTTGACTTGGTACCTACAGTGGAGAGTGATGAAGGAAGATACATGATGTCAAACTCTGGCCTCTACACACACACACACAGAGAGAGAGAGAAAGAGAGAATCTCCATAAATGTATTCTGCATAGATGACACTCAAAATGAAAAAAAACTCTCTCTACACAGCATAAGATGTTTCTTAACATCTCCCCGTGATTACTGCAAAGCGGGGCTCAGCTCTCCCACTGTCTGGTGTGGAGGCTGTGCTCTCCTGGAATGCACCATAGCCTTCTACTACAACCAATAAGGTGAAGGAAGAAATGACACAGAAATCTGAAAATAGCATTTCCACCAAAGGGGAAATGTTGACAGGACATGGGAGGAACATCCTCAGACATGAGCCAGAGGCCAAGGCCTCACTTACCCTTACTTAGAAAGCCTCAGCTTTGAATCCCTGCTCCCTGCCTAAATGTGCCAAGAGCTTGGCCCATTACACCCTCCCCCAACCCCCACCCCTGCACCCCTGTTATATATCAGAGCTGGCTGAAGTCTGTACTCAGGCAGAGACCTGACTTTCTAGCCACCCAAGTCTGGTCTGGCCCTGAGGACCTGCATGGAAACACTACCTTGTCTAGTTAGGCTAAGACTAGAACCAGCCATTGCTGAGGAATAAGAGCTCACAGCAGCCTGAAGGCCCAAATCCGCTACCTCAAGACTCAACCAGCTCCTCCGCCATCTACTCTGTCACTACAGTCCACCCACTGATTCTGAGACTTACTTCTGTTTCTCTAACCAGGTCGGCTGGAGCTTCGCTTCCTCCAGATTCAATCTGCTACCTGGCCAGAGCAGCCTCAGCTCCCCAGAGCCAATCTTCTCTTTGTGTTCCAACCTTTCCTTACCTTTGCTGGGGCATTCACACAGAGGTATCGCCTACCCCTCACCAGGTTGTGTCCTGTATAGCTTTACAGGGCATGTAAATCAGCACAGCCTCCAAGGCATACATTCCCTCGTCCCTCTTCCCCGAACCATGAGATGCCAGCATTCATTCGCAACTCCCCTCTAAGACCCTACCACATACATCTCAATCTCCTCCCCAAAGTGATTACAAGAGAAACGGAGTCAAAGAAACAGAGGTAGAGAGAGAAAAGGCATGCTTTGGGTACCTGGGAAATAATGATGCTCCTCTATTATGAGGGGTTACATCCTGACAAACCCAAGGCAACAATGTAGTAAGACATCACACCTAGGGTAGCATCTCTTGTGATATCATTTTATGATAAGACAATGGACTCGCTGCCTCCCTCTGTCCAGTGTCTTGAAAGGTGACTTTACAGCAAAGTACTGGCCTAGGAAAATATTAAAATTTTAAAAATCTGAGGTACAGTTTCTGTTGAATTGCATATGTCTTTCACATCATCTCTAAGTCCTCAAATCACACATGAACCCCTCCCAAATAAGGCAGGCCTATTACCATGGATTTGTTTTGCCTTGGTCCTTCCACCATCATGCATGTCTACCACAAGTATTTGTTTGTATAGCCAGAAAAACTTTAAGACGTTCCACAGAAAGTACATTCGTACGTGAAAATTCTAGAAAAAGACAAGAGCAGCCTAGTTTTCCAAGAACAGTCTTGGTTTGTTACTGTTGTGCTGGAGTCCTGACAATTCCACATTTGTACCAGACAGAAGTGTCCTGGTTTGGACCATGTGTTACCATCACTGCCATAGCCTACCTGTAAAACACAAACGAGCCTGCCCATGTGCCCAGGGCCACGCCTTTGGGGAGTTGTCCTTGGCAGAGCTGCTTGGGTTCCCCTCCTTTGCCCCTTCCACCCTTTCCTAATCCTTTTTTCAGACATTTTCAATTCTAGAGGGAAGCCACACCTAAATGTCTAAGATGTTAACTGCTGCATCTGGTGACCTTTGTGAGGCCTGTCGTCAGTCTTCCGGTCTATGTACCCGACAATATACAGCGTATAAACCAATGTGAGGTCACACTTGCAGAGCAGTGTATGTCTGTCTCCAAGGAACTACAGTACTCAGTGGCCACACAAGCAGCCTGCTCAGCCGTGCACACAGCTGACTGTTTACGCTGCCCTAAGGTACCTTGGGGAGTTTGTTTTTCACCAAATGTTTGTGTCTCAAAGTTACACCGTCCCCACACTAGGCTACAGAGAGGAACGTGGGGTGCCTTTGGGAAGCCCCAGAGATCCAGGAGCCAGACTTCATATTAGCCAAGTCATCATGGCCATCCACCATGTGACATTCGGCCCAAGGCAGGATCAAATTCAAGTTCCCTGGCAACAGAGCAACATCTCAAAGAAATGGCGCTTAATCAACAGAAATGTTGACAGTTCTGAAGATGTGAAAGCTGAGAACCCACTCATCTCCAGTGACTCTGGGGTCTTACTGGTGCTTCCACTGCACAGCTCGTCCTTTATTGTGCTCACCAATAAATACTACATCCTGTCAAACAGCAAGCAAAAGAAAAAGAACTAGAAAAGCTAACAGTGAGGGGTGGATGGCCACTGAAGCGTTCCAAAGAAGAACAAAGGTGACACACGTTGGGCGACAAAGGCCTACTCACCATACAGCCACTTCGCTGTGCAACTCTTTCCCCTCCCTAGAGTAGGCCTGTGTACCTCCAAGCTTCCCAGGACAGAGCTGTAAGGGTGGGTTATGACCTTCCATCTCTTCGGGGTCAGAATAAACTTGATTCCTCCTGACAACTCTTGTTTCCTAAACACTGCCGTTCAAGAAGCATCATGGATCCTAACCCAGTAATACAGTGAGGCCAAGAGAAGGCAGCATCAGCTTAGTGTCCAGTAATACAAGCACAAATATCATTCAATTAAGCAGCTACTATGTGTATATACTATACACGTGCATATAGAGAGACATATATACATATGCATATATGTATGTATGTCTCTATATATACATATGTATATGCCTATGCTTTTCAACACACATCAATAGCTGGCACTGGAAAGCCAGACCAAGCTTGGGGAACATCAAATTCCGGCTCACCTGCTTACCTAGCCAGGCAAACTCCCACTCTGTGTATTGCTTCTCAAAGACTCTTGTTGTAAACCTGGCCTACTGTGATAAGAGAAGCCCTGGTGTTGCAAAGCCACTCCTTTGGGGAGTTGTCCTTGGCAGAGTTCACCAGTCTCACCTGCCCCCTAAGGTTCCTGCCCTTCCCTAAGCCTTTTACATCACTCCTTCCCTTTTGCCCAGCATTCTAAATCCCAGAGATAAAGTCACCAAAATGGTTAAGATGTTAACTGATATATAATCTCTCATCATCTTTACAGAATATAAAGCTTCTAGTGACCCTTGTCATGCCTCTCCTCTGTGTTTATTTCTATGCATCAACCAACAGAAACCATGTAACATGAGGTAAGTTTTAACCTGAAAAAACTGTATCTGTTGGTCCAAAAAGGAACTACAGGAGGTACAGAACCATTGTGATGGGTAGAGAAGAATTAAAAAACAAGACATGCACCATCAGGGTCCTGCCTTGATTTTCCTCCCTGCAGAATCCCTAAATCCCACAGATGGAGCTTTGACAAAGGTATGAGCCTATCCTTCTGCACAGCAACCCTTGAATCGACCTGAGTCCTTCTCACCAATTGCCTTCCCAAATATTAGCCTTCAAGCGGCAGTCAGCCCAGACTTTATTGCAGTAACACTGAAACAAGGAGAAGGATGGTGAAGCAAGGAATGAGTAAAAAAACAAAAAACAAAACAAAACAAAACAAAAAAAAAACACTTAGAGAAAAAGACTTAGAGAAAGAGATGGTGAGAAAAAGTAAGAGAAGGAAGAGAGGAAAAAAAGAGTAGGAAGATGGAGAAAGAAGAAAGCGGAAGTTTGGTTTGTATATGTAGCTACAAAGACCCAGGGCAGAGGACATGCCCCATTCTGCCATGGTGATGAGTTCTGCTATCCACTCTCGAAGTACTCCATCACCATCACCGTCATATTTCAGGTCTGGTTTTTGTTTTGGTTGGTTGGTTGATTGGTTGTTTTGTTGTTGTTTTTGTTTTTCTATTTGTTTGGTTGGTTGGGTTTGTTGTCTGTTGTTGTTATGGTTATTTTGCTAACAATACTGATTTCCTAAAGACCAGCTCTCACAGTGCTCAAATTTGGAACAAGATCTCACTGAAGGATGGAAGTGGCAAATGAAATCCAGAGAGGAGCATGGTCAAGCCATGCCACTGCTGAGGCGTCTCATCCTAGCTCTCACGAATTCACTTAGGAAGATGGAGCTGCCATTCATGCTTGGAGAAATGAACCACGACTGTGACAGTCTCCTAGGAGCACTCTATTGTCATCTAGCCACACGGATGGACTGGTTTCAAATAGTAAGAGCCTTTGTCTTACATAATTTCCACAAGCCTTGGTCTCACGGGAATTTCACAAACTACATCTCATGTTGTCTTTTATCCCTCAAGGTTACAAACCCCAACATTAGAAAGGACACGAGTCCAGTTCATCATTCCATCAGAAACTAGTCATCACACTCCAGTTCCTAGGGGGCGCAGTCCTCCAGGTACCATCCGTACACACGCACACGCGCACACACACACACGCCCATCAAATAAGTTTCCAATGTCCTTTCTTCCTTCACCAAGGGCCCTGCCCTTCACCCAGTGGCTCACAGGATAGGGAAGCTGAGAATCAGAAGTTTTGGCATGACCTGCTGCCTGTTAGAGATATGAATGACTTGCCCAACTAGACCTCCTGAATCTACATTCAATGAGATTTCTTTCCAGGGTCATCTTCACAACCATTAACCTTCAGAAGTGCTGCTCTAGGAAACTGACGCTCTGGAGAGGGTCCTGGTCACTAGCAGAATCGTCTGCTAGTCTGTGCTAGTTTAACTTTTTTCTAGCAAATCCTGATGGCTTTCCACGGTCCCATATCATTGTGTGACCACTTTGACAGGCCCCTACACACTTTGACAGAGCCTCCATAGAAAATTGTATTTTTGAAGGAAAAAATTAAGGGGAGTGGGAGAGACAAATCCATCTAGTTTGATAAAAATGGGGGGGGGGAGTGGTTGAGAAGTGACAGGAAAAGAAGAGGGAAGGAGGGAGGAGCAAAGGCCCCACTTCTTCCCCTCTGCTTCCCTGGTTCCTGCCCGGGAGACTCATGCCAGAGCTTCCCCTGTCTGTTTTCCACATGACTAACGTGCACGGGTCCTGCCTGCTCACACCACTGGCCGCTTGGCTGCCTCTCCTCAGCTCCTCCAGCTTGCATACAGTCCAATGGCCTACCAACTCGGCACATAGCACACCCACCTGCCTTTGTCACACCACACTGAGACGGTTCTCTGTGGTGGCCTGGCTGGGTAGAGGGCTGCTGGGTGTCCAGACCTTAGAGCATGGAAGGGTCCCTCCAATTCCTGGCCTGCTTGGCATGTGTCCTCCAGATGGGTGAGTTTCCCCTGTTTACTCTGACCCAGAATAGAAAAAAAAATCTTAGCTCAGCAATTCCCCCCTCAAAACTCGGCAGCTGTGTTTGCCCACAGCCTCCGGGTCTGTGCAAGGGAAAAGCTAGGTATCAGAGAGCTGTGGTGACAGGGGCAGAAGGTCACATCTTGACCTTGTCTTGGGTTTCCAAGTGACTTGGGGCAGTGCCCTGATGTCGTACACCTCAGTATACAAAGGCCACATCCCTGACTGTTGCTTTGAGAGGAATAAATCCCTAGAAAAAATTCCTAGGGTAAGGCTCTGGACAGACGTCGGGTGTTGCTGTCATCCAACTGCTCCAGGGACAGGAGAAAACAGCTTGTGGATGTGTTGGAACAAGGATGAGGATGGTTCTGTGTGGGGAATTAGGCCAAGAACAGAGGCTGCATAACCTCCTAATGGGAACAGGATGGGTGAGTGGGAACTATCCCCGGGGACCAGTACTCCCGTACTGGACCGCACTGAGGGATGCTGGGTTTGCCTGAGTCAAAATCAGAAGAGCACATTATTTAAAACGGAAGTCTCTGGCTCCATCTATGACCTGCAGAATCAGAATCAGGCAGCAAGACCCAGAACCCAACATTGCCATCTGCCTTCTCAGGGATGCCACTGCCCACTGCAAATGAGAGTGGCAAGGACAAATGGCAGACAGAGCTCCAAAGCAGTCCTTCCGCCCACCCCAGCCCGGGACATCCTTCTCATAACCGCTTCTAAACAGCAACTTCTCTATCACATACATGGCTACCATGTGCTGCGTGCTGACATCATGTTGCTCTGTCAGTCTACTCTCCTGTTGCGCGGTCAGGTAGAACTGATAAACATTGGTGTGTAGTTTCAGCCCTCATTCCTCCAACTTATATCCTGCCATCATACAGTGGTAGAGATGGGGATTGGTCATGTCTGTCTTTTCCCCCAGGAGATCCAACTCAGACATCTTCTGTGAGGGTGGGCTATAGTGGTAATCATGCCCCAACCTAGACTGGCAGATCTGCAAATTGCCAGAGACACAACATTGATGTCAGGGGCAAAATTCAGGTACTGGTCCTTGTGTTCACCAGCTGTGGACAGCCAGTTTCATGCGCCCTATAGAACTGGTCCCTGTTGCCAATATCACTGAGGCTAGGGGTAAATGAGTAGGCCTAGGGTTTAATGAGTGGCCCTTCCTGTTCCCAGCGAGCATTGCAGGAAAAGTCTGCTCGATGGAGGAAGTCCTACTTAGGAGAAGGAGGGAAGCAGAGCAGAACCGGAAGCACCATGAGGACCAGGGCAGGGATCAGCTACAGTGAACAACACCCCATGGTGGGCACTGGTTACAGGACAGGGCCAGCCTGTGGCTGTGCATCTCCATCAGTTCGAGTGACTGGGACACATTCACAGCCATGTCACACCCACATGGCTGGAGAAACAGGGCTAAAGGAGAACCCTGAGGGGAGATGGAGACTAACCAGGCCTTCTGTTCACACCCCGTGGACTCACCCATTCTGGAGCCTTCTAGGTGCGTCATTAAAGGATAAAATTTCAGGCCTTCTACTCACACCCGTAGACTCTCCCATTCTGGAACCTTCTAGGTGCGTCATTAAAGGGTGAAATTTCTGCTGCCTGTGTCATCTTCCTCCTCTCAACCTTTCTCCACTGACAAGGCATTCTGGCACCTGCAAGGTCAAAGAGAGAAGAACTAGAGCCAGGTGAAGGGGAAGAGAGCCAGGTGGGAAAAGGGGGTCTGTGAAGTCTGATGAAGAAGCTGAACATAGCTTCCCCCCACCCCCAGCCCTGGCCCTCTGGGTGCCACAGTGCCCAAGAGACCACCATTGAAGCCATGCTTGAGAATACCTTGTTAGCATGTTGTCCAGGTGGTTTTGAGAGAAAATGGGTCCTTACAGATAACTGGGTTCTTCAGGCTAGCTCTATGTCCACTAGAAATGTGCTCACTGGAGAGAGGGAACAGAGACATGTCTTTGATGGACTCTAGTTCCCACCGGCATGGTTTTATCCCTCCTAGAGGCACAATCACTCCATCGTGATTGCCCATCTGGCCTCATTCCACACCCAGCCTTCAAATTCTAGAGAACTGTCCTATAAAGGCCACTGTAGTAGCCAACTTGATTCTTTCTAAGTGTCATTCTTTGGCCCTTGTCCCACCATGAAGTTCCCTTTCCTGTCTGGACCATCTGTGAGACCTTTAATACAATGATATAGAAATATCAAAAGACGCCTGTCCCCTCCCCTGCCACAAACAGAAGCAGAAAGTGTGGCTGTGTTCAGAACCTTACAGGTAGTCAACACAGGCTCCCTGAAAAATTCCTGCCTCCTTCCTCATGTGAGACTGGTGGAAATCTTTGGTCAGCTGTGGCCAAAGCAAAGGTTTACCATTCTGATGCAAACCAGTGCCGACTCTCCCTGCCCACCTTCTGTAGCTAGGTTCCTTTCCCTTCCTACTTCAGGGAGCCTTAGGGATTCTCCCTAGCTGAGTCAAGATTGTGAGGAGGTGAGAACCAAGTCCCCTTGAGGGGCACACAAGGAACAAGGGTGGACCCTGTGCACAGCTGTGAGGGACCTTTTCTAGCAGCTGTTTACTGGTTAGCTGGTGGCTTACTTTTAAGTAGCTAAAAGTTTGTAACTAGACATATTTCTGAAATATTTTATGTACTGTCAATTTTGCTCAAATTTCAGATCTAGGGTTTTTTTTAATTTATTCATTTTATATCCCAGTCATAGCCCCCTTCCTCCTCTCCTTTTGGTCCCACCCTCCCTCCCTGCCTCCACTATGCCTCCTCTCCTACTCCTCAGAAAAGGGGAGCCCCCCCCATTCACCCCAGTATATCAAGTTGCATCAGGACTGAGTACATCCTCTTCCCTTGCAAGGCAGCCCCACCAGGGGAAAGTGATCGAAAAGCAGGCATCAGAGCTCATTTCAGAGGCAGCCCCCATTCCCCTTACGAGGGAACCCATTTGAGGATGGAGTTACCCATCTGCTACATCTGATCAGGGGGCCTAGGTCCAGTCCATGCATGGTCCTTGGTTGCTGCTTCAATCTTCACAGGCCCTTCCTGGGCCCTGGTTAGTTGGCTCTGTTGGTCTTCTTGTGGAGCTCCTATCTAGGGTTGTTTTTTTTTCCCCCTTAAGTTTTTAGTTGTTTAAGAGTCTTATTATATAATCCAAGTTGGCCTGGCCTCCTAAGTACTAGGAAACTGAATCAGTTTTGAGAGCTGGGGAGAGATAGTGCCAGGTGGGCAGTCACCATGACTGTGTCTCCAGAAGGCATGGCATCATGGCAGTAAGTACCGGTATGCTCAGACAGTCAGAGTTTTACTTAGTAACTTGAGTAAACATCCGGAAATAGTTTCTCATGGAGGACCTAGCTAACCAACAACCATAGGGTCACCTAAGGTCCCACAGTCAATTCAGAGCCAGGGATGAAGCCTCTGCCTCACTGAAACAAGACAACATTGAGGGCAGCGAATGATTTTCATCTGTGACTTACACAACCTGGTGCAGGGTCACGATGAGTCAGAGCTCTCTGGGTTTATTCCTCCCGCTAATGGCACTATATAGTTTGGTCATTTCATCCCTGAGGTGTATTATAACAGAGCACCTGTCACTCAGCCTGATACAAGGTCGCAGTGAGTCATGGCTCTATGGCTTTCCTCCTGTAAATGATATTCTTACCATATCATTTCTGTTCTGTGATTTCACTGTTTCCGCTGATTCCTTCCAGGTTTAATGAACGTCAACTGTCATTCCTTACTGCCTTAAATGGCCTTATAATCATAAACCCCTTTCTAGTGTTTCAGTTTATATTTTCCTTATCAGAGATGGAACGGCCGCCTCGGTTCAGCTGTACCAAAGCTGGCGTGTCCCCACCATGCCTAGTGGCCCACCACCCGAGACAGATACTTTGGGCAACAAGAATGTGGGCTTTCCATTGACCCCTGGAGGTTTCCTGACACAATGCTCACAGGAAGGACCCTACAGAAAGCACCACAGTCCCAGGCCAGGAGTCAGCCCTGCCACCTCTTAGCAGGCAGCCAAGAGCTGCCAGCGGCAATGGTAGATGTCACTGGATGCCAGGAGCTAGGATCTCGGCCAAAGCAAATGCCTTTGGTCTCTGGACAAACCTGCTAAGGACTCTTACCTTCACCTTGAGTCCTCTGGGTGGGCTTATCCAAAGGACCCTGCCTAGGACAGGATCCAAGCATCGCTCATGAATGCATTCAGCAAGTGAGCAGGGAGCCCATACCTGCTAATGGGAGCCACAACAAAGCCTCTGATGAAAGGGTCTTTATGTTTCCTTTGGCTCCTAGAGCAAACTCCACCTGAGAGCCATTCAGATCACACTTTAGAATATCTCCCAGCAGACTATAGATCTGGGTGGAATCCACAGAGGCCTATCCCCTGATGTTAGAGTGACGAAGTTAAGCCTCTATTCCCATCTTCTCACTGAAGGAACACACCACCAGCATGCCAAGCCCACCCTACATGCCTACCGGGGATCCTGGCTGCCTCTGCCCACTTTTGTCATTGTTGTGATATTTCAGAGCTCATCATGGCTGTGGGTAGCTAGGAGAATTTCCCCCAAACTTCAATATAAATGTGTATTCTTTTTTTTAAAGCCTCCTCCCGCTTTGGTGGTTTTTACCTTTAAAATCTTAAATGTTGCCGTCACTGGCACAGGCATGACAAGCGAATGAGCAGATGGGGGCCCAGTGGAGAAGCTTCACAAACCTCCTGTGTGAGCTGAAACGCTCCTGCGTGTGTCACAGAGAAGGCTGGGGAAGTAGCAAGGAGATGCCATACCTCCTAATCCAGCCTCTAAAAAAAGAATCCAGAGTCTCTTTGGACTTTAAAATTTATAAGTTGTTCCTATGAAGCTTATTTAATCAACAGTTTTCTCACGGAAACAAAAAAAAAAAAAAAAAAAGAATATTTTTACACCCGTTCTTAAGCAACTGGAAGGGGTTAAGGAAAGAATATGAACAAGGGAGGCAGAATCACCCAGGAGCAAGCTGGGGCTCTGCTCCTAGTGAGTCACCGACTGACCTTGACAAGGCACTGGGCTCTCCAAGCCCCACTTCCCCCTTCTCTCACATGGCCCAGTGATGAAATCTCATGGGTTGCTGTGTGTTTTCAATGAAATGAGGGTGAGTCCCAACAAGCCCCTGTTCTTCAGTAGTCTGGTCTCCATATCCCATCGTGCTCCCCCTGCTCCTATGTTGTCCATGCCTCATGCTTTCTTTGTCCAGCTTATTGCTAGAAGTAGCCTTGATCTCCTAATCCTTCTCCTCCTCCTGAGTGCTGGGGTGCTAGGCACACATTGCCATGTCTTCCCACTGCCCTGCCATAAGGCTTGGTCCCCCTGCGCCCTGTGCACAGACTGTTAGCCCAGGTCCCGGTGGAATTCCCAACATTCTCTGCACACATTTATCTCCTCTCTGGTGGGATCTACAGTGCCTGCCCGCTACATACAATTCCTGTATACTCTCTCCACCAATCCCATCCTTCTGATAACCTATCCCCTCTTCCATGCCCTGGGGACAGGGGAGAGAGACGCTAGAGCCAGGTTTGGGGCCTCAGAGGGGAACATTCTGGCAGGAGATGATTCTACAGAGAACAGAGGTTGAATAGGAGGGGGCCAGTGAGTGGAAGCGGGCCAGGAGCCACTTGTTCAGACAAAGGCAGTTTTGTTTGTGTGCTTCAGTTGAGCACCTGGCAGAGGGCAGCATAATTACATGTTCACTGATCTTTCTCCATAGAGCTCCGGCAGGCTGAGCGGGTACCCTGTTCATCTTTGTCTCTACAGCTCAAATCTCAGCACCTGGCAGGAGTAGGGAAGCACCCAATAAGTGCTGGCTGAACTGAGGAATGCACAGTAGCAGACAATGCATAGGCAGCCAGCGCTTTGACTTGGGGAGCCTGCAAGACGCAAAGATCAAAACAGGCTAAGGTCACAGAGGGCAGGAAGTGAGGGGAAACTGAGTTTGGTGCTGAGGGTGCACAGCCATAATCCCAGCTTTTAGAAAGCTTTTAGGAAGTTCGAGGCCTGTTTGGGTTATATAGGGGGACCCCAATCCAAACACAAGCATACTAATCAGAGGAGCATGATGGTTCATGCCCGTGATCCAGAACTCAAGAGACTACAGCAAAGAACTGACATAAATTTAAGTCAGACTGGAATATACAATGAATTCCAGGCCAGCTTGAGCTACATTGTCAGACAGACAGATGGACAGACAGACCTGAGGAGACTCTTCAGCTAGATGTCCTTCCAGGATCAGTACAATCTTCAGACAGGTCTCCCGAATTTGAAAGGCAGCCCTTTGATTATTAACAACTGAACAAACAAGTTCTTACTAAGGATAAATGTCAAGCCCTCCACTCGAATTCAAACGTGTAATTAAATTTGTCCAGAGCAAAAGAGATTAAGCCTAAGAACAGGCAGAATGAAAAAAAGAAGCGTGGTTTAAGGTCTGGTTTTGTGGTGGCGCGCCACGGCAGGCTCCGACTGGCGGGCGGGTCAGCATGCAGCCCACGCTGCTTCCTGCAGCGGCAACTCACTTGGGCCACCTGGGGCAGGACTTGAACTGAAAGGGGAAAAGGTGAGGAGAGGCAAGTGATCCACCCTCTCCCACCAGGAAAAGGAAATGAGTCCAAGAGTAGCCACAACGAGCTCCTGCAATGGCAGTGCTGGAGTGGCTCATGCACGAGTATCCTGTCCACCCACAGGATGGACAGCTACAAGTGGCGGCCTGAGGGTAATCCTACCCAAGGAGTCAGTGAGGCTGACCACAGAGGGCTGAGCTTAGCGGCAGGAAAAACTGGCTTTTTCTGTCTCCTACTTGCCTGACCTTGGCCTTCATTCACACATCTGTAACGACTCTTCCCTGTGTTTCTCCTCCTGGATGCCTTCAGGGTTCATGGCACTGTATATATAAAGGGACTGTGTATCATACAATTCTAATAACACCCTCTAAAGGTCCCTTTTGTGCACTGTGCCCCAGGGCACTGGCTAGGCAGGCTCAACCACCTGCCTCCTCTTGGGGAGATACCAGCCCTGGCCTAACCTTCTGAGGCCGAGTACCTGCACCCTCACAGCCACAGCTGTGGTTTGCCAGTGCTAGGAGGACCAGAAGCACAGGCTGAAGATTGTGCTTCACCGGGGAGATGGGGGGGGGGGGGAGTCGTGCGAAGTGAGTCTAGAAAAATGCTTCTCAAGCTGTAGGTCTCGACCCCCTACAGGGTTGAATGACCCTTTCACAGGGTCTTACCCTAAGACCATCTCCACATCAGATAATTGTACTACGATTTCTAACAGTAACAAAATTACACTTTGTGAAGTAGTAATGAAAGTAATTTTGTGGCTGGGAGTCACCACAGTATGAGGGGCTGTATTAAAGGGGTTAGGGCATTAGGAAGACTGAGAAGAGCTGATCAGAGGCGCCCGCACACAGCAAGGGGCAGGCAGTACAGCACCCACCACTCTGGTCTTTCCTTTCCCGGCCTGCACTGGCCTTCTAAGTTGCCAGCCAGGACGCAGTCCACTTGGACTGACCCTGATTCTAAAGGGATTGTTCCTACCAACCCAATATGTGTGCTTCAAAGCACTATCCTCTCCCAGGGCCTTGGTTTCCCCTCTACAGATGAGACTGTTAGCGCCTGCAGATGAATCCAGCTTCACACAATTAGGACCCTATAGTGCAGGCTGCAGGTCCAGGGGGTTCTGAACTGGCTTTGCCTTGACCTAGCTATGGCCGCAATCATTTAACTTCTTTGTGCCTCGGTTTATTAACATGTAACAGAGACTATCTACACTTACCTCTAGGATCACTTGTGAAAACTAGCAGAGACACTCTGGGGAATGTGCTCAACACAGAGGCGCACAGTAAGTAATGTTCTCATCTTAAGACTCTTGTAAACACGGGATAGCACAGCCTTTCAGCAACTGCACAGGTTTCTGAGGGGGGGGGGGGAAATGCTAAAGGGTTGTGTGAATCACTGGGTCACAGGCCACGAAAGTGGCAAAACGTCCCCTTCTCAGTCACAGCAGAGCAGGTCTAAGGGGATGCCTCTGAAGTCAGAAAGTGGGCTTCCAGCGGAAAGGCACTGCGTACTAGTGTTTGCAGGAGGGGAGTGGGCAGGGCCGAGGGCCGGGTCCTTCCAGGCTGATGTGCGCCCGGCCTGCAGGCGCTCCAGCGCAGCGCTGGTCCATGCAGGTGCCTGCGGAGGTGAGCGCGGAGGCGGGCGACGCGGCGATGCTGCCCTGCACCTTCACGCACCCGCACCGCCACTACGACGGGCCGCTGACCGCCATCTGGCGCGCGGGCGAGCCCTACGCCGGCCCGCAGGTGTTCCGGTGCACCGCGGCGCCCGGCAGCGAGCTGTGCCAGACGGCGCTGAGCCTGCACGGCCGCTTCCGCCTGCTGGGCAACCCGCGCCACAACGACCTGTCACTGCGCGTCGAGCGCCTTGCCCTGGCAGACAGTGGCCGCTACTTCTGCCGCGTGGAGTTCACCGGCGACGCCCACGACCGCTATGAGAGTCGTCACGGGGTCCGGCTGCGCGTGACTGGTGAGGCGGGCTGGGGACCGAGGGGCGAGGGGCCCGACTTCCCCGCATTCCTGTCCCCGAGAGCAGGCTGGGTGGGGGCCAGGGAGGCCTCTGAGAACTTGGTACAAATACGGAACCTGATCAGGTCCCAGGAAAGGCTGGGGCCAATGAGTGGCGTCCGACGCTGGTGACGTCACCGGTAGCTGGCAAGGTAGGAGAGAAAAAAAGCGACCAAAAATTCTAAAGACGGTAAAGGACGTGGGAGGCGCGCCACCTGCGCCGAAGGATTTCTCGGGCCCCCACCTCCACCCCTGCACATCCCTGGTCCCTGGAGCGCACTACGCTGCAGCTGACCCCTCCCTGCGTCGTGCCCCTTTAGTGAGCACCTGCTGCAAGCCCAGCCGTCCACGCAACACACGAGTATTAGTTTGCCAGATCTCAGTGACCCCGTAAGTTAAAAGCAGTCGTGACCACCATTTTACACATGGAGAAACTGAGGCAGAAAAGAGCAATAGCTTGGTAAGGCCGCCGCTGCACTAGGACCCGGGCAGCCTGGCGCCCAGGTGCCCAGCTCTTCTCTCTGGGCACTCCCCTACCTCACCCCTCCAGCTCGGGGGCGGGGCGGGGAGGGCGCTGCTCCTTGCTTAACTCTCACCCTCCCGGTGAGGCGGGCGCTGTGCCTCGCCGGCTGACCCGCGCTGGCCTTCTTCCCCCGCAGCCGCGCCGCGGATCGTCAACGTCTCGGTGCTGCCCGGCCCCGCGCACGCCTTCCGCGCGCTCTGCACCGCCGAGGGGGAGCCCCCGCCTGCCCTCGCCTGGTCGGGCCCGGCCCTGGGCAACAGCTCGGCCGCGGTGCGGGGCCAGGGTCATGGCTACCAGGTGACCGCCGAGTTGCCCGCGCTGACCCGTGATGGCCGCTACACGTGCACGGCGGCCAATAGCCTGGGCCGCGCGGAGGCCAGCGTCTACCTGTTCCGCTTCCACGGCGCCCCCGGAACCTCGACCCTGGCGCTCCTGCTGGGCGCTCTGGGCCTCAAGGCGCTGCTGCTGCTGGGTGTTCTGGGTGCTCAGGCCACCCGCCGCCGCTTAGGTGGGTGCACCTCAGATCTAGGTGGCTACGAGGGGGAGGCAGAACAACCTTCCTGCGCGGGCACCAGCTCACTTTCTTGACTCTGCCCGGAGGCCCGAGGTGGGACCTGCTTGAAGGTCTTTGCAGCGTCGTGAAAATGGTGACCCAGTCCTGTCCGTTCTTTTACCACCACACCATAAGTCAGTGTCCTGTAAAGGTCAGGCCTCAAGCTCCCCTTACATTTTATCTAGCATCTTGAGGCCCTTGAGGTTATGAGCCATGATGGTGGGAACACAAAGATGCCCGGATGTGCTTTCCCGCCAGCCTGTGAGAGGCTGAGTCCGCAGACCTTTGCAGTACCCCACGAGTACAGAAACTGCAGAAGAAAGAAGGCAACCTGCTATTCTGAGGCCGTAGTAAATTAGGTGATAGCTAAGCCAAAAAAACAAAACAAAAAAAAAAAAAAAAAACCTTACAGACACGTGAGCCTGGAAGACGAATGGCACACCTGGCTGGGGAATGCAACCACTTTTAGAGAGCCTCTCCAGGCTGCTGTCCATGACAGCAGCGTGGGGCATCTGCTGAGCGCCCCCAGAGAGGAAGGGAGCTTCTCAGAGCCTCTCTGTCCTCCCAGACCAATAACGTTAGTCTCAAACGCTCCAGGGATGGAATGCAGGATTTGTGTCAGTGTCCCAGCAGCTCTTTGCCGGGACCCTGCCATTCTTGCTGCTTCCTCAAACTTATCAAACACGCTGTGTCTCGAGATCCCCAGAAAAGCAGCCTTGCTCTGCTGGACGCATCGCCCTTAACCCCTCACCCCATGTTAACTCCTATTCACCCGCTTAAGGCTTCATAGTCAATCCAGCTAGCTTCCCACCTGCTGCCTGTTGCCCATTCCTGGGGACCACGTCTCACAGTGGGTGGGGCAGAGGATGAAGTCTGCATGTAGGCTGGAGGCAAATTCACACCTGCTCTTTCTCTGTGTCCCTCACACAGATCACCTGATCACCCAGGACACCCCTCCAAGGTAAGTACTTACCTTCCCCATGCTACCCTGGCCCAGGATGCCAGTTTTTCAGACCTGGTAGTACGAGGAGAAAGAGCAGGCAAGGCTAGGGTAGGCTAGCCCAGGGCCCGGATCACACTCGAAGCACCCAGCCCTCCATCCAGCACACCATCCTCTGGACAGGTCAAGTGACTTGGTAACACACCCATCACACAAGAGCTTGGTCTTTGACTTGAACAGTTAATGCCACCAAGCTGTTCCCTCTTGCTGCCCCCAGCATTCTAGAAGAGTTCGCCCCATAAGGATACCATTGTAGGAAGACTCATTCTCCCAGGCACACTGCTGACTGCTTCCCAAACAAAATCACCAAGAACTTGGCTTAGATGAGGGATCTAGAAAGACACTGTTAGCCCAGGGTGCACTCTTTCCTCTTCAGTGTCTACCCAAATAACAGCCCATGTTGAGGGAGAAAGGACTCAGTTCTAGAGCAGCTGCCTGGTGCTGGCTGCGGGGTGGGGGGAGGGCACATATTTCCAGCTGCTTCTCAAGTCTTGACAGCCTGTCATATAGCATTTCCTTTATGGCTGCACAACAGGGCCACAGTCACAACACTATCTGCTGTGCATCCAATCTAACAAATATTTACCAAATGCCTACAATATGGCAGGCGATAATTTGGATGCTAAAGTGACAGAAAAATCCAAACTATGGATTTTTGTCCAATGTACACATTTTTTCACAAACACATACCAAGACCATCTGAGATTGTAAAGGAATTGGATCTCATGATAAAGCAGAGCCCGGTGGATAGAGCCCCAACAGGTGGCCGGTTGGCTGTGACTCTTTTAGATCAGGATATTTTCATTGAAGACTTGGCCCTGACGAAAGCAAGCTGGGGTTGGAGCCTGGGGGGCTCCAGGAGTGAGAAGTGCAAGCAAAAGGTCAGGTGGGATGTGAGAGGGAGGCAGGCATGGGGGAGCATGGAAATGTGGGTTGGGACAGCAAGGTTGGGGGTGATTCTGAGTGAGGTGGAAATCAGGTTTTGGATCCTGCATGAGAGGTCGAATTTGAACTGAAGGGTCTTGGAAGGGAGACCCAGGAAGAGACTGGGAAGGGGTTTCTGAGCATAAGGGAGGAAAACAGGACAGCCAGGGTTGGAGCTGAATCCTGGTCACAGAGATGAGGAGGGGGAAAGTAGGTAAGGAAAGATTTGTGCTGTATGTAGCACAGTGGTTGGGAGGTTGGAAGTGTCTATGTTTGGAAAGCAGTTAGATTGGGGACATGGAGGTAGATTTTTTGTTTGTTTTGGGGGTTTTTGGTTTGTTTTGGTTTTTTTTTTTTTTTTTTCAAGGCAGAGTCTCTGCATAGCTTTGGCCGTCCTGGATTCACTTTGTAGACTAGGCTGACCTTGCACTCTCAGAAATCTACCTGTGAGTTCCTGGGTGCTGGGATTACAGGTGTGCGCCACCGCACCCAACATGGAGCTGGTTTTTGATGCGTCTGACAAAGTCACTTTGTAGGAGATGGTAACTGTGGTCAGGAATGCTGTTACCAGCAGCATGGCCCTGTCCTGCATTAATCAGTCCCCAAGCCTTGCTGGCTTGGGCTCCATGACCTCCCATAATGTATCTTCCTTGACCTGTTGCTGAGACACAGCTTGGGAAGTCAAGGACATCGCCTAATACTAGGTAGTAAGCCAATTTTCTCCTGTCTGCAGGTCTCAGGCTCAGGAGTCCAGTTACGAAAATTTGAGCCAGGTGAATCCTGCAGGCCACCAGCTGCCACGTGTTTGCTGTGAGGAACTCCTTAGCCATCATCATTCAGTCATTCGCCAAGAGAAATGAAGGACAGTACCAGGTTAGGCCTGTACAGCTCCTAATTCCCAGGTTCCTTGGCAGCTGTGGATTAGGCAATGTCTGAGGGGCCCAGGACCCTGCTCACAGAGGCTCAGAGCCCTGTGGAATTATGCCAGTGGGACAGCAATCTGATGTCTATGTGTGCCCACATGAGCATCAGCATGAAACTTCTGGAAAAACACCCGTTGTTTTTTCTTACTTAGAACTACATAGTAAAGCAGACGGGAAACTAGCCATAAGGTCTGGAGGTCCAGGCTCCAGCCCGCCCTGGCACCAACTTGCATTTTGGACCAGGACGCTTCCTTCACCTCTCTGAGGCTGAGCTTCTCACTCACTAGCCAGTCAGCCTGGAGCTGTGGAAACAGTAGCTCTGAAAGGGGCTGCATAAACTACAACTCTGTCTCAGAGGTGAGCCTCCAGACATGCAGAATTCTCAGGTGAGCGTGGACGGCCCAGCCTTGTGGGGGGGCCCAGAGAACAGCCTGGGGCTGGAGCTGTGCGAACTAGCCAGAGGAACGGTAAACCCTAAAAACTTGACAGCAGGAAGAGGCCTGGGACCCCCTGCCTCCTGTGATCTCTACAGTGCTGGCCCAGCCCTCTGCCCACCAGTGAGCACATCAGCTCTGAGCTGGGCCCCACACAGAGAAGAAGACCCGCAGTCTCAAAGCATCTGAAAGCCGTATGTCAAGAACTGGGAGACCTGAAGGGGCACAGGGTCCCCTTCAGCTGTAGCTCTGACCTCTCTCCACAGTGTATACCCTCCTAGGATGTGCAAAATCTAGGAGCACTGGCAATTTCTCCCGACGTGCCCGAGCCCAGCCAGGCTGACTTCAAGAACGTGCTTTCATTATTTACACTTCGGTGCGCAATTGTTGATCCCATTAAAGAAGGAGAGAGGTATACTTGGGACCAAGTAACCCATGAGACAGAAAGCTAAAGAGACCATGTTTTCCCGGGACAGTCTCTGTAGGTAGAGCGTAGTGGGTTTCCAGGCAACTGATGATGACAGCTCATAGTTATCTCCAGCAAGAGCTGTTGAGAGAGCACAGGACCTCCTTGCAGACAGCATTAGAACATCTCCATCAAGGGCTTTGTATCACCAAGGAAAAAGATAGGGATGTGCTTACAATGTGGATTAGAACATCACTGGTCTTTGAAGCTGTTTTCATAGCCAAGAAAATTCTATGAATTCCTGCTTACATACTGGGTTGTGTTAGGAATTGGTATTTGGGGTTACAAAACTGAAGAAGAAATCATTGCCAGTCAGGATGAGCTAGGCCGTACTGCAGTAACTCTAAAATCACAGTGTGTGAAAGTGGTATTTTACACTGTATCAGTCAGGATTCTCTAGAGGAAGAGAAGTTATAGAATGAATATATGAAGAGGGGGAAGGGAACAAGAAAGTGGGGTGTTATTTGAAGGGCTTATAGGCTGTGGCCCAGCTAGTTCAACAGTACCTGTCTACCCAAGGAAATTCCAATATTCCAATAGTTGTTCAGTCCACAAGGCTGGATGTCTCAAGCAGTCTTCAGTATATACCAGAATCCTGAAGAATTGGGCCTTAAAGCCAGTGAAAGAATGGAGTTGCAAGCAAAGGCAAGCAGGCAAAGAGAGCAAGCTTCCTTCTTTCATGTCTTTCTCTAGGCTGCCGAGAAGGCGTGGCCCAGAGGAAAGGTGGATTGTCCCACTTCAAATGACTTAATTAAGAAAAGATCTCTTACAGATGTGCCCAGCCACTTGGGTTGTAGTTAACTCCATATATAGTCAAGTTGACAACCAAGAACAGCCATGATACCCACCCCATTCCCATTCTCACAGACTGGCAGGGAGGTTCAGTGTTGTTAACTGAACCCAGATCACAGGACTCCATCTATGATGTTGTGAATTGCTAGACTGGGGGTAAAAAATCCTCTACAAGACATCCTACTGCTGACTGAGCCTGTTCAACCAAGAGAGCAAGCACTACAACCCTAAATGGCATGTGAGGAACAGTGAGAATGATTGACGCCACAGTAAGCCCTTTCAGAAACTCTCAAGCTTGGACACAATGAGTCTAAAATCATGCACATAAAAGGATAGCTGACCCTGTCTTGGAAAGGCTGAAGATGGTATGGACTGGCTATATTGATGGGGGAGACCACAGGGAAGGGTAGAGCTTGGAAGACAAGAAAAAGGGGTATTTGAAGCACAGGGACACCCAAACAAAGATGGCATAATATTGCATAAATAGTTATTAGTTTCTGGAGCATAAAGGAGAGGCTTGGTGTAGACAGAGAGGGTGGAACACTGCTGGACAGAGGGTGCTGCCGAGTTACGGGGCTATCCACCAGAGAAGGCTGCCTGCACATGGGTTTAAGCTGATAGAAGTCTTTATTAGCCAGGCAGCTACCACACAGAGTGTTAGGGATCCCAATGTAGTCCCAAGCCTTTTTCATGATGAACTTTTGAGCACTGGCAAGCAAGGACCAGAGACACAAGCAATGGCCAAAAGTCATCGAATTTGGGACTCAGCTCCCCAGGAGTCGAGGGGGAATCCCAAAGACAAACTGCTTTTGAGACCGCACTTCCCAATGTGATGTAGGCTGCAAGCTGGAACCTTCTGGTTCGTCAACCCCTAAACCACGCATTTCTCTCTTGAAAATGAAGCTGATCCTACACAAGGATGGGGAGACATGCCCCACACCCAGAAAGCTCTGTCCTTGGAAAATCTCAAATTACTGCACACTCTACATGGCACCTGCCGATCTTCCATGCACAGCTCGGCTCATTGCAGATGGCTCTTTAGTGTCCATGACCGTCAATGCTAAGGGGAAGCTGCAGCTCACCAACACTGAAGGCAATTTCTATAGTGACCCTGAGCAAACTCAGGTAGGGCTCTGCCAGACACTCTTGCCTCCCAGCACCCCAAACATTTCTGTTCATCCCAGACCTTGTGAGCCTTTGCCCAGCTTTCAAGGCCCTCCTCCTGCAGGGGTCAAGGTCACTTTAAAGCTATCAAGTACTCCTCTGATGGCCTTCCATCAGTTAGGAATTGAATCCTAACTGCCCACACATACACACATACACTGAGCTAGAAATTTTCTCTTTGGAACTAGAGCTGTTAACATTGTGGTGAATTATTTAAAAAAAAAAAAAAAAAAAAAAAAAAGACCCTTTGCCATGATAAATCAACTAACTTAAAAGTTCTGTTAATGTGATTTATGTATGAAAAGGCTTGCCAACCAACTTGCTGAAAACAATGATACAGGCTCAGCACGGGTAAATCACAATGCCCTTTATTTGCAGAAGTTCACTCAACTAATTCTCACGTCTTCCAGTTTCTCACCATTATACGAAAAAAATGTGTCCTTGAATAAGCATGGAAAATATTAAACAATGAATAAGAAATATTGCACAGTTAATGACCAAAATAAAACTGTGGTTTTAAAGTGTACATACCACAGGACTGATCTCCAATATAAATTATCTGAAGCCACTGAAAGAAAAATTCTCTTCAGTGCTCTGTGATATTACGTGATACATCGAAAAGTTAGAGCCAACATTCCTTCCCACTTTCATTACTAAAGAAGGAGCAGCATAAATTGTTTTCAGGTTATTCTCACGAGGACCCAGGAACCTGTGCCGAGAGCTGTGGAGGAGGCTGTGGAGAAGCATGGGACCTGCTCCTGGCCCCAGGACTCCTGGCGTGCTCTAAGACAGGAGCATCCTGTGGAAGTCTGTTTAGGGCCTGGCTCTAAGTCTAGAGCCTCACCTAACACCATCAGCTATTCCCTCAAAATTAAGCTGTGAAGTTAGCCACAAGAGAGCAGGGAGTAATACGTGATGAAGTTCAAAGGGCCTGATTGTTGCGCTGACCAAGTAGACACTCAGTGTAACTGGTTTGGACAGTGACTGTTATTAAACAGGTCTGCAGCCCAACCAGATGTGAGGTTAGCGTGCCAACTGCAGACCACACCGGGCACCGATGCTGCCAAGTGTGTGTGAGGGCGATCTGCACCGCCTGGCCCACAGGAGCTGACAGCTCTAGGCAGGGACTAGGGTAAGGCAACAAAGGCACCAAAAAGGGCAAAGGTGTGTCTCTCTCCACCTGTGAGGGCTGACTGAAATGTGTTCCCAGGTGCCTCCTTTATCTTCTCGTAGCTCTGGCGCTGCTAGCTCTTGGCACAGTGTTATGGACTGACTTGGGCACTTTGCCCCCAAAAGCAGTTTTATTGGCCATCATGTTCAAAGAGGACTAAGGATTCTGAGCATTTAGCCCAGACTAAGGGTGAGGCAAAAGGGGTCAGAGATGTGACAGAAGAAAATGTCTCTAGGTATACTGAGAGAAAGAGAACAGGCCCTGTCTAGATGTTCCAGGCAGATCCACAACCAAGACACAAGGTCATCAGGAGCCACTCAAGCTCAAGATAAGCAGAACCAGAAAGCCCTGGCATAGCGGAGGCACGGCCAACATTGGCCAGGTGGAGGAAAAGTTGAGGATCCCCATTAAGGGAACCAAGGTATTCAATGTGCCCCAACTTTGTCCATGATTCAAGACATTGACTTCCTGTGTCAGAAGAAGTAATTTTTAGAATAAAAACCAGTATCATCAGCTTGATTTGGACAAAGAGCTTAGATACACTAGAGCTGAGTCTAGCTGGCCCTGGAGGAGCAAGACTGCTGGCTGATTGCAGGGAGTGTCTACACTTCAAATCTGCTGAAATACAGAAGACTTGGGCACAGCACAGGTGGGGTGGAGGCTTAACCAGCAAGACACCAGTCGTTTTCAGAGCCAAGGTCAAGTGCGTGAGAGCTTTAGAAATTGTGTGGTGGGTGCTGGCCATCACAGGCCCCAATGCACTGTACCCTGCTGTCACCTATTCTAGTGAGGCTGTAGAGCAAGGAGAGGGGAGGCCAGAGCCACCTCTCTGCCCCATGTGTGCACTCTGAGGTGTGAGCAATGCCTGGAGAGCCAACACTCCCCTTCTGCTCCCGGGAAGACCTGGATGTTGCGCTGCAGGAGCCTCTGGCACTGTGATGGTTTGCCTTCCACACTGCTCAGGCCGTGGCCTTGCTTGTTGAAAAGGACGTCCAGTACCTATCACTGTCTCTGACACCATGGCCTTGCACTCTGAAAGTGAACCATTTTCCTAGCAAAGCCTGGTTTATCTTTCACACAGCAAGCCAGCTGCAAGCCTGCTCCCATTATTCTGAATTATGACATATTTTTAAAGCACATAGTGTAGTGCTTCTCATAGAATCTGAGGAAATAACTCTCAGATGTTAAACAAGGATGAAAAAGCGGCCCTTTTACCAATCAGTTACAAGGCCAAATAAATTTAATATCAGGCATAAAAATCTACATCAGCCTTCAATTCAGATTCATCAGTTACAATCAAAGGTTGATTTTATTGTTTATACTTTTTACAGACAAAATTTACAAATATTATAAATTTCCAAAATTAGCTGATTCTCTACACTGTGCATACTACCACTCACACGTCACATTCTAGGGTTCTGGTAACTTGGTTCTCCTTAGAGAAACAATGCAAACACAGCATTTCCTGGTCACAGAATCTAAAGTTTTCTTCTACTTGGAGTGAGGATGACTGATCTGGAAAGCAGAGAGAAGGAAAAATAAAGAAGGCTGAGACACATCCCTGTGCAATGACACTTTGTCCCACTGAACAGGGACGCCCTTATCAGTGCTCCAAGGCATGTCCATTAGGCAGAACAGCTCTGTCCAATAAGGAGTTCGTGCAAGGTTCCAAACATGGGAGAAGCGCCCCACCAGCTGTATAACCCCACCTTTAGTCAAGGCTCTTGGTGAATACCCAGAGATTTTACACAATATTTCTGGCCATAACCCATAAAAACAGACACATATTGTAAGCTGGACATACAAAATCCATTTGGGGCCATTTTCAGAAGTATGCATATATTGACAGAAGTCAAACTGCCAATCCTGCGGGAAGTGACGTGAGCAAGAGATGTCAAGGGAACAGAGCCAGACGGGCTTTGGCAATATGGACTGTCAGCAATGACAGAAGGCACGGAGCTACTTGGAAAAAGCCAAACTTCTCAAACTCCCCTGACCTGGCCCCTTCTCCCTGAACATGTGTTCTAGTGTGTCTGTGAGACCAGAGCCCCTACTGTCCCTTGACAGTAGGGCCTGCAGACAGCCCTGACATGTCAAGAGTTGGGAATGCCCACATACACAAGGCCAGTGCACTGATGTGAATGAGGAGCCTCAACGGGATCCAGTGCTCACACTACAAGGACCAAGTAAGGCCCAGCTGTACACACGCACAGCTGTCACGTCAGTTCAGACAGGCACACTTCCAGAGCAGGTGCCGCCTCCGCGCTTCGGTCAGGCTGCGTGCGGCAGGTCTCCACAGGACTCATTTTAGTTCAGCCTCTTTGTTTAGCTTGTCGAGACACTCTGACATACACCTCCGCTTCACCCGTGTAAGCATCCCACTTCGGTCACCTAGGTGCTCACATTACAGGTGTGGGCCACCACTCCTGACTTAATTCAGTGTATCCTCTCCACTCTAAGAGAAACAACATAATATTTTAAGCTGGTGTGTTCCCCCACATTTGAGAAATGCAGAAATTTCCCAAGTTGATTTCCTTTATGTCAGAAGAATACAAATGGAGTACAAAAGAGAGCTCTTATGACTCCCAGCGTGGTCCGATCTGCCAGAGGCGTCTTGGCATTTACACAAACAGGGAGGCAGAAGTGCAGACATGCCACACACTCTGTAGCTCTTAGGGAGCTGACTGGCACATTCCCCAAATGTGAGTGGTTCTGTGCTCAGTGGAACTTACCGTCACTTGTGGACAAACATAAACGCTAAAAAGTCCCTGGATCGTGAGAGGTGACCAGACACCCAAAGCTATCTACTGCCTCCCATCTTGCACCTCAGCTGAGTTCCTGGCAGAACTGAGCTCTGCAGTGACACTGAACAAAGGAACACGAGAATAGCACAGTTGAGGTAAACACAAGGGCCACACAGCGCTTCAAGGGCTTCCACACCACTACCGTAGGTTGTCCAGATAATGCACTTCTGGGTAGAGACAGTTAACAAGAAGAGCCAGGAAGCTGTTCCCATTCTGAAGGCAATGGCCAGGGTGCTTTATGAACTGGACAGCTTGCAGTATCTGATCCTGGTAGTCCACATACTGCTTACTCAGGGTCATGGCTTCCAGAGCAGTCAGCGCCTACAGGATGAATGACAGAGTGACTTACTCTGTGAACGCACACAACCTGACTGCGGCACACACAGCACTTAACATCATTATCTACTTCCACTGGGCCTTGAGAAAAGGTAGCACTCTGGAAGGCAGGCGCTGGGTGACTCAAGCGGGAGGAGGGCGAGGAGACCACAGGTAACTTTTCTGACCTCTGAGGCCTTCTCTTTTGGGCTGTTATTTCCCAGCCTTTCCTTGCCACGAGGCACCGCAAGCTACTGTTACTCCCTGCCTCACCTACCACAGCCATTTCCCTTCCCACCTTGTCCCTGTTCTCCCTGGTCCCACCAGTAGGCTCTTCTCCACCAGATGCCCACTCCCTCTCTTCTCAGAGCCCAGCAGAAAACCACAGGCACCAGCTGCACCTCACTAGGATGAATGTGCAGCTGGGTGTCGGGTACCATCAGAGGGAACAGCGTGACTGAGATCCCAGATGCAGCAGCTGCTAAGAGCTGCTGGGAGCAAATGAGGCTGTGGACAATGTGGCCAACAAAGCACACAGGCCAAGTTCCTTCATGAGACAGAGCAGACCTGGAGGAGGCACGCATTCCCACAACCCCCTGCAACAAAAAAAAGGAAGCATTCTCTAGCTGTGTAACCTCTTTTTTTTCTCCTTCTTTCATTGTAGGAGAAGAAAGAAAGTACATGGAGAAAACAAAAATCACAAAAATTCCAAACAGTGATCCCAGGAGGGGAGGAGCTGTGTTTTTCACTTGCCCAAAGTCAGTCCCCTCTGAGATTCAGATGTACCCATGACCCCAACACCACAACAGCTACCACACGTGCAGTGCCCTATCTCCCCCTCCAGCTCTGGGACCGCTGGCATTTTATATGTGTGTGTGTGTACATATATATGTGTGTGTATATGTCCATATATATATATATATATATATATATATATATATATATATGGACATACACGCTTGGCCCAGAACACAAAGAGGGAGATTTTCTTTAGTATAGTAAATAAACTAGAATCTTAGAAATAAATTATCATGCCAGCCATAAGTAGAACTTAGGGCTGAAATTTTTAGAAATAAGATATTTCTGTTTTTTATAAAATTAGCCCCTAAATGATCTACTGTAAGAGTTTCCCCAAGATTAGTCATTTGAAATCTGAAAACCCTGACAGTATGCAAGACACGTCAAGAAGCAGCATATCACGCCTAACAGAAGGGCCCACATGACCTGTGGCCACAACAGCAGAATCCTGATGTTCCAGGTCCTAGGGCCACAGGACAGTTGAGGTCTCCTCAAATGCACCAAAAATTAATCTCACTGACTCCCCAGCTGCCCACACTGGGCTCCCCTGCCCATCTGTGAGGCTTTATTAAGACATCAGGGACTCCAACAGTGACTGACAAGTACCAGAGGTCTTACGTCATGAGATCCTGATCCCCATGAAGAACCTGCACTAACTGACCCTCATTCTGCTGGTTTGTTGTCTGAAACAAGGTCTCTCTGTGTAGCCCTGGCTGTCCTGGAACTCCCTATTGCCACCATGCTAGTCCTGAACTCACAAAAATCATCCTGCCTCTGCCTCCAGAGTGCTGGGATCAAAAGTGTACACCACTACACACAGCTTCTGATCCTCACACGCCCCAAGCACTCACCCCATCAGGGATCCTGCAGAGTAGAAATTGGAGAGCAGCCTGGAGGCAGACCAGAGGTATGAACCCTAGCCCTAATACCTACTACTGTCTGAACTGGGACAAATTGCCTCGCTTCTCTCTCTCTCAATGTTTCCTCATCTACAAGATCAGAATAGTCAGCACTGTCTGCTGCAGGGTTGTTATGAATGAAATGAGTAAAAATGTTAACACACTAGTGTTAGAAGGGCGCAGCGTAAGCAGGCACTTAGGATAGCAAACACCATTTCACTGTTTTAGGGTGGCTCTTTACTAGTCAGCCACCTGGTAAGGCTAAAACAAGTTACAGAAACCAGACCAAGGACCTACAGCCATCCATGTGTCCAGTATATACCCAAGCACCAGACTGCAGGGATCACTCTTCAGTCCCATGAAACAGGAACTAGTGCTGTTGTTTCTCGAGAAAACTCATCCAACTGTCCTCCCTGTAAAGCGAGCCCTCTTCTGTGCAGAGCCAGTCCTGGCATCAGGAAGCACACTTATCACATTCTCCAGTACCAAGCTCTAGGCTTGTGTTTAGAAAATCAGTTTAAGACCTGAGATGAGCACAGTAAGGGCGTTAGGCCCATGCTACTGCAGAACCTCAGGCCTGAAGGGTATGGGTTAGAGCTGCCACCTCCCTTCTGAGGAGGTTTACCAGGAAACATCCAGCCATAAGGCTGCTGTTACTGACCTGCTGAGCTTTTGGGGTCAGGTGTAATTCAGAGCTAGGCTTCAGACGAATCTGGTCTTCTGCAGGCACCTGAACTAACAGGAAGGCAGCCATGCTTCGGGCAGCCACTCGGAACCTAGGGTGTTAACAAGAGGTTAGAAGTGAGAGACTAAAGTGAACATTTTAAAATACAACCCCAATTTCCTACTTTAAAAGAAAACAATATAACTCTACTTCCAGATCCTTCCTGTAGTTAACCTCTTCAGCAAAACACTACTTTAATCTTTCCTTCCATAGTTCTCCAAACAGTGTGTGCCCGTTCAGATTCTAGGATAAAAGTGTTGCTAAGGACATGGAACGGCTGGGACAGCCGAATACTGTTGGTGGTTACGTAAACCCTGTGGGGGCAGTGCTACGGAAAACAATATGCACCACCTTAATAGGTAAAACAGTTGCCATGCTACCCAGCAAGTCCACTCGTGGGAATGTACCCAAGAACTGAAGACAGACAGAAGTGAAAATGTATGCATGAATATTCATAGCAAAATTAGCTCCAGCAGCAACAAGGACGGAAGCAACCCAATGCCCATCAACTTCTGAATGGATAAATGAAATGTGAAAGATCTGCCCTCATGTGTGTACCACACAGACACAGAAAGGGAAGGGCTCTGTTGTAGAACATACATGCATGAGTTCAATCCTCAGCACCGTAAAAACAAATAAATAAAAATGAGCCACTGACACATGCTACAACACAGATGAACTCTGGAAACCATTTCCAGCCTGGAGGCCACATATCATACAGTCCATTTCTATAAATGTCCTAAGAAGGATTTAAATATGAAGTCAATCAATGGTTGTCAGGGATTAAGGGAAGAAGGAAATGGAAGTGACTTGTGAACGTGGGGCTGACTTGCGGGTAATGAAATATTCTAGAGCTAGAAATGGCTACAATAACATTGTAAATATCACCGAATTATACACAGTAAGACGGTTATTATAAGTAAATTAGGTTAGATATATTTTACCATAATTAAAAAAGAAAAGCACTTGATTCAAAACAAGACATTTGGACAAATTTAAGTAAAACTAATGCATGACAACACAATTTGAGGCCTCTTTTCAATAATGATGAGGATTTGGAAAAAAAAAAAAAAGCCATGATGTAGTTGGTCCTATAGATTAGAAAAAGGATTGCTGAGCATGAGGAAGGAAGGGAAGTAATGGAGGGGGAAAGAGAAAGAAGGAGAGGAAAGAAAGAAACCGTAACAAAGAAAGCACCTGAGACAGAACGGTAGACCATGGATTCTTCCAAGCCTTGGATTTTTAAGTCACAAAACCCAGACTTGTTTCTCACACTTTCACTACGATGACGTTACAGTTCTACACTAAGTCCCTCACAGGCTGTGATCCCCTAAACTCACAGAAAGGGGACCAAGTGACCACAATGAAACAATGAACCAAGGTATTTTAATTCATCATCCCTGGTTCAACACCAAAATGAAATGAGCAGTACAGTCAAGTTGCAGAGTCAAAACATAAGAAGAGGTGTGGTACGACCTTTGAAACAAAGCTGTATTAAATCAAGAAAAAATAAATTAGAATATGAAGAAGTAACAGTCCCTGATCTTTGTTCCTACTCCCACAGCACCTTCCATCAGTGGCAACTGTCTGAGTAGGCTCTTCCTCACCTGTTGGACAAAGGTGATTTCCGGCCCAACCCAATGGCCCCCAGAATCCCGGAGCTGAGCCTCTCTTCGGCCACAAGGCTCTGCCTGCTCTGCAGCATGAGCAGGATCCGGATGACTGACTCTGTCAGGACTGAGTCGTTCTGTTCCAGCTGAATCAGAGACAACTGCAGGATTTGATGCCACCACAAAAACAGCTTTGCCTCTTCCTGTGCAGAACTGGGGAGGGAGCCGGAGCAAACAAAATATGAGTATTTTCCCTCTCACTTAATAGAAACTCACATTTGAGTTTTAAGGAAGGGAGACATTTATTACTTTAAATCATACACCATGGCCAGCAGGATGGCTCAGTGGGTAGAGGTGCTTTTGCTTGACAAGCTGAGTTTGACCCCCAGCACCCACACGGTGGAAGCAGAGAACTGACAAAAGTTGTTCTACCTCTACACAGACACACCATGATACACATGAACCCACAAGTACTCACATTACACACAGACACACTAAGTGAAAACAAAATTTAAGAAATTAAAATTTGAAAAAATCAAACTAAGGCTAATGAATTAGCAAAATGTTAATAAAAAATAGGGCTGTAAGATCTACCATTTACTGAACATGCCACATGCTGGACTGGGTGTTCTCTGTCACTCGATCCAGCTGAAGCTGGGCTCTCAAAATACTTGTGTTAGAAGATAAAAATAAAAACTGCTCAGAAAATCAGCTCACAAACTAAGAGTCTTTGCCAAGCATATGTTACTGCCCCTGAAAGGCCTGTTTGACTTTTCCACATCACTGGGTCCTAGGCTCTTGAAGATATGCTTACCTAAACTGGACACCCTGAGTAAAGCTCACATAAGTCTGCAAGCAGCCAGCGGGCAAGCATACCTGGGGTACACCTGTTCCAGCCACTTGCTTAGGATGAGAAGCACTTTCATCTCGTTCCTCACAGTCTGTTCACTGTTTAAACACTGAAGCAGGTAGACATAGAGAGTCAAGCAACTGCCCAGGACTAAACATTCCTGCAGAAACTCTTGCATGGTGAGCTCGGGAACCTGAAGGGACACCAGAATGGGGCCCCATCCTAAATTTTGATTGAGGGAGCCTAAGAAAAGAACAGCAAGAGGAAATGTCAACATATACTCATGTCCATGAGAATCCTAATGACTGTGTTCACTTTCACCTCAGGCTGGTATTCATCCTTTCTTGATGACTATAGCAATATTTCATATCTGAATTTCAAAGCTGAGAAGGGCTATTCTGAGCTGTTCTTAATCACTGTCTCCAGAGTCTAGAGGTAGGAAATAAGAACAAATAAAAGGATGAAGGACACAAAAAAGTGATCCTTTTATGATAGGTTTAAACATATGACAGGAAGGCTGGCAAGACGGCTCAAGCAGTTAGGAGCACTGGCTGTTCTTCCAGAGGACCTGGGTTCATTCTCAAGTCATACAGGACAGCTCACAATTATCTGTAATTCCAGCTCCAAGCAATCCAGTGCCCTCTTCTGGCTATATGGTGCCAGGGACGGATATGCTATACATAAAGACATGCAGGCAAAACACTCATACACAGAAAATAAAAATAGATAAATCTTAATTAAAACCATGGCAAGAAGAAATAAAAGGATCTCTATGAAAACTCCTTTCACCAAAACACCCTCATTATTTTATGAATCTGGTTTACAGCTTTGGTTTTGAAAACTGACTTAAAACTGACTTTGTTGTTATAACATGTTTGGTCTAATAATCTAAAGCAATGTCATTTTTCTTTCTTGAAACATACGATTGAACCCAAGAGACATGGGCCACATGTTCTGGTGTTGACTAGCTCTTATAAATCTATTTCTGTTGTGTATGTGTGTGTATGTGTTTGTACGTGTATGTGTATGTCTGTGCATGTATGTGGTGTGTGTTTGGCTGTGTGTATTTGTATGACTATATATATATATGCATGTGTCTGTGTCATGTGTGTATGTATAGTCTGTGTATTTGTGTGTGTGTGTGTGTGTGTGTGTGTGTGTGTTTTGTGAGAAATTCCTCACAGAAAGAATCAGAACAATATAATGCCTTAGGGAAGAGTGGAAAGCTATCCCTAGTGACAGGCTTTAACTTTCCTGAAAAAGACCAATGTAATAAGAAAAAGACAATGTCCTCTTACTTTCCTTGAAGTAGGCAGTGATACAGGCTTCTGTAGTCTCTGCCATGTGGCGGACTGACGCAAGGCTTTGGCAGGCTGCTGTTAAAAGGGGCAGCACTACCAACCCGTGTACTTTTTGGCCAATCCAGGTCCGAATACCGACACCAAGGAATTCTGCTGTTGGAACCGTTGCGTTGTTCATCATCATTAGGACTTCCATAAAGAGGCTGCTGAGGGCCAGATGGCGGCTCTGGCTGTCCATGTCTAAAGGCAAAGATAGGCACATACTCAGACCTCTGGCACAGGGACAGCGAACTGGTCATGAGAACAACAGTTTGCTTGTTTGTTTTTGTTTTGTTTTGTTTTGTTTTGAAACAGGGTTTCTCCCTGTAGCCTTGGCTGTCCTGGGCTCGCTTTGTAGACCAGGCTGGCCTGGAACTCACTGCGATCCACCTGTTTCTGCCTCCCTGAGGGCTGGGGTTAAAGGTGTGCGCCACCGCACCAGCTACTGTCCAGGGTCTTCACACTCCCACTGTCTGACTGCAGGGGCCCTCAGGGAAGGGTCTGACAACCCTTGGGTTTTGTAGGTAGGGTGTGACACTGGCCAACCCACAGAATCATTCTCACCATAAGGGACCCCAGTGGCAACAGTAGCTGGTGACTCAGTTAAGCTGTCTTTACTACCCTACCTGTCCTCCATTCCTGTTTCTCTAGACTTACTTAGTCCTACTGCAGCCTGTTAGCAGGAATCCCCTCCTCCCACCTTGCCTCCATTTCCTGGGGATCCTACCTCTTGGTGCAGACCCTGGCCCTTCTACCTTCTTTCCCACTGCCCTCCTTTAGCCTTCTTTTCTAGCCTGTCTCCATCCTTTGATGATACCCATTGAGCCACAGGAATACTCTCTACCAGGGACTCCACAGTCACCATACTTGGCTGAGATCCAGAGTGGGCAATGGTGACCAAAGAAAGGAACACCTACCCAACAACAAGAAGACCAGATATCTACATGGAGACATTTCAAGCATCTTAACCTTAGATGTCTAGATCCCAGCACAAACTACAAATATGAAGAACCCAGATAATATTTATCCTCCAGAAGCCAACAACCCTACTGCAACAGGCCCTGAGAAAAGCAATTTAGCTGAAGCATAGTACAAGAACTTCAAAATAGTCATAATGAATATGTTCAAGGCCTTTAAAAGGATATGAATAAATTCCTTACTGAAAACTGAAAATATAAAAAGCTGAATGAAATAATTAATATAATTCAAGACATGATAGAATTTAGCAAAGAAATAGAATCATTAATTAAAAAAAACACAAAAAAACTAAAAATTAAAAACTCAGGATGTCAAACAAAATACTTGGAGGTAGAGGGCTGGAGAGATGGCTCAGAGATTAAGAACACTGGCTGCTCTTCTAGAGGTCCTGAGTTAAGTTCCCAGCAACCACATGGTGGCTCATAACTGAGAGGTTCCTCGGACTGGGGCAAAATCACCAGCTCACAGTCCTTTCAGAGCAGAGGTCCAGCAGCAGTCCCCCACCCAGACAAACCTAAGAGTGTGACTGGGGTCACATAGCTCCTAAGAAAGCCCATGGAATGTGCTAACTCCCCTTCCCCTTGCTACAGCCTAACCTGCATATAACAGGGCAGTACTGGGGGCCAGATGTCCCCCAGGTAGCTGGGCCTGACCATTTGCAGTCTTGGCGCCTAAAAACAAACCAATCATTTTAAGGGTCAGCTCCCCTAGAGAGCCTCTCACCCAATCCTGTAACGCCAAAACTTGCACTTCCCTGCTTGCATTTTGTCCCTTTTAAAACCTTGTTCTCCCAGAGTTGGGGGTCGCTTGCCCCTTTGTCTCTGTAAAGGGCAGCCACCCAGCTCGAGTTTGTAATAAAAGACCCTCGTGTATTTTTCATTGGACCCAAAGCCTGTTGGTAGTTTGGGGACTTGTGATCTGGGTATTTCGATAACCATCTGTAATGAGATCTGGTGCCCTCTTCTGGCATGAGAGTATACAATACAGACAGAACATTGTATACATAAAAAATAAATAAATAAATAAATAAATGAATGAATGAATGAATGAATAAATAAATAAATAAATAAATAAGTCTTTAAAAAAAAGAAAAGAATTTGTTAAAAAAAAAACTTGGAGGTAAGCTTCACAAACAGGTTAAAAACATGGAAGTCAGAATTTCAGCTCTTGAAGAAAAGGTTGAAGAAATGGAAAGCTCAGTCAAAGAGAATGTTAAAATGTGAAATAAAAAATAAAGCCAGGCACAAAAGTCCAGGAATCAGGCCTCTCTGAAATAACAAACCTACGAATCATATGTATAGAGGAAGAAGAAAAAACTCAGGTAAAAGGCACAGAAAACATTGCTATCAAAATTACAGAGCAAAATTTGCCTATCAAGGTACAGGAAGCATATAAAACACCAAGTGAAACCAGATAAGAAATGTTCATGACACAGCATAATCAAAACACTAAAATGTACAGAATTTTAAAAGCACATTAAAAGCTGCAGGGGGAAAAAGATCAAATCTCATATTAAGGGGGGAAAAATTAGAAAACACCTGACTTTTCAATGGGGACTCTAAAGCCAGAAGATGTTCTACACATTTGATAGAGGGTTAGTAAGAACTAAAAAAACTGACCATCAAGAAAACAACCCAACTTAAAAATTGGGTACAGACTATGCAGAGAGTCCTCAAAAGATGAAACACAAACAGCTAAGAAATGTTAAATGTTAAATTAATGTTATGTTAAATGTTAAATGTTAAACATTTAATCAAAAAATACAAATTAAACTACTGAGACTTCATCCTACCCCAATCAGAATGGCCAAGATAATAAATAAAACCAAGGAGGCCAGACACGCTGGCAAGGATGTGAAGAAAGGCAAACACTTATTCATCATTGCTGGTGCAAGCATAAAGTGGTATGGTCACTACGGAAATCAGTGTGGAGGTTCCTCAGGAAGATGGGAACTATCTACCTCAATATCCAGCTGTAATACTTTTAGGTATACACCCAAAGTCTCTATGCCTTACTGAAAAGACACCTGCTTGTGTTCATTTCTGCTTTATTTGTAATCGTGAGAAATTTGAAATAGGCTAGGTGTTTATCAACTGATGAATGAATAATGAAAATGTGGTACATTTTCACAATGAAATAGTAGTCACTGAGTAATTGAATAATATTATTCAATGAAATAATGCAAGATTTAAGCTAGAAATAATCATCCTGAGTAAGATAACCCAGACCCCTAAAGGCAAATGCTGCATGTTTTCTCTAATACGTGTGTGTTAGCTTTTAAACTTTCAGTAAATATTCTATAATCTGAATAACCACAGAGGTTAGATACCATCTAAGAGGCCAGGAGAGAGAATGTGATCTCCCAAGGAAGGGAAACTAGAATATAATGTTATGGAGGGATAAACAGAGAATTACGTTAGAAGGATTAACTAAGGAGAGGGATGTGAGAGCAGAGATAACTAACACTAAAAGATTTATGAAAAAAATATATGGGGGATGAGAGAAATGGCTCAGAGGATAGGAGCACTGTCAGTTCTTCCAAAGGTCTGAGTTCAATTCCCAGCAACCACATGGTGGTTCATAACCATCAATGCTGGGATTTGATACCCTCTTCTGGTGTACAGCTGTATGTACAGATAAAGTATTCATATGCATAAAATATTTTTTAAAAGATGTGGGAACTCTAGAAGCTTCCTAAGATATATACATACATGAAAAATCTAAATGGAGTCACCAAATAATAGGAAAGACAATGCCCCAAGTAAAACGTTCAGTGCCTGGAATGAGTTACACCTTCAGGTCTTGGCCATAAAAGTCCCATGGAAACCCCCAAATGTCACAGAATATTGCCAGGGTTATTAGTTGTTCTCCACAACCTGACAGCAAGGCCCTATTACAAGGACAACACTTAACTTGTGTCATTGAGCACAGAGCAGCTGATCTGGCACCAACTGGATACTTCACGCCTGCTGACTAGTGTTCATAGTGCAGGAAGGCGCTCTGAGCTACTGGGGGAGAACAGTAAACCACCAAGCCAGCTACGGACCCTGTGACCTACAACAATCGCCTACCTGCACGATTTATGGGTGTAATCATGACACAAATGTTGTAGGAACAACCAACCATATTTTTCTTTTTTGGATTTAAGGCCCACGCATGGGACTCATACCAGCCACTGCTAAAGTGGCCAAGAATCTGAAACTAGATAGATCTCAGGCCTACTACTATTATTCTGCTCAAGTAGCATAGCAATAAAACGACTTGCAATGACATACTGATATACCCATGGAACAGTGTATGGCTCAAAACTCATCAGAAAAGCTTCTTCTTGCAGTGATTAACACGGAGACCCACATCTGGACAATGTGCAGAGAGTGAATGACTTTGGAGCACTCAGTCCTAAGTGGAGTTCTTCATCAAACCCTCACCTCAAAGCTTGGGGAACTATGCAAAAGAGGTGGAAAGATTGTAAGAGCCAAAGATGGTGGATGACTCCAAGGAAACAGTGTCATACAGACACAACAGACGGATGGAAATATGATCTCAAAACTACTATGACAGCACAACTACAGCCTGAACAGGTTCAGGCCAGATGAGGTCCCACAACTGAGAAGGAGCAGACACAGGGGCCCCATCCCTAACCAACAAGCTATTTGCAACTGCTGGCAATGGGAAAATCAATTTCCTCCAATGGCGTGTCCCGAGATTGCAACCACGCTCCGGGGCAGGCCTCATGTCCAGAAATAGTTGCCCAGCCAAAATGAACTTCATGGTTTGTTTGTTTGTTTTTTTTTCTCTTTTGTAGGCTTTTTGTTTCATTTTGCTTTGTTTAGGCATTATCTGTTTACTGGTTTACTTCTTTTGATTTTTGGTTTAGAGGGTTTTGTTTTGTTTTTCATTTTGAAAGAAAGAACAGGAAGGTGGGTGAGTGGGGAGGTGGGGAGGATCTGGGAAGAATTAGAAAGAAGGGCAAAATATACATCAAAACATATTCTATAAAAATTTTAATAAAAAATTAAAATAATAATTCATACATATATGTCAAGATGGTGTAAAAAATATCTTACTTATCAGAACACAGTCTGTATTCTCCAAGTTTTGCACATAGAGAAAACAAACACGTAATTCCTAGACGTCAGTCATTTGGTACACAGTAGTTCCACCTCCATCATCACTGGCAACATGCTCTATGTTCTACAGCAATTTACACAGAATAAAAACTACTTATAATTAACCATAAAGGTAAGGAAAAGCCCCTTTAAAGGGCCCTGATGACAGCTGTTTTGTCTCTTCAGTTTTCAAATAAGTACACATATTGGTACTATCGATGGGTCTTTTAAAAAGAAGAGAGGTGAAAAGAGAATGGCACACAAGAAAATGAACAAATTCACTTTACAATTTAGAGAGACAGAAAATATGTATCAGCAAGTAAATAAGCATGATTTTCGCTAGTTATTTTTAACTATCTTGAATAAGGTTAAAAATTTTTGAAATAGACTAGAACCGAGGCTTGCTTACTTCTCATGACAGGACTTGGTATTTATATCCATGAGAATGGTAAGAGCTTTGGAAGTCCTGCCCATTGAAGCAAATTCATTATTTACAGGGCAAAATGGACCCTAACCTGATGTTACTGGAAAAAATTGACAAATAAGAACTTAAAAACAAAACAAAAACCCTTGAGAGTGATAATCATTGCAAGATTATAAATTTTGTTTTTTTTTTTTTATTTTCTTGAGCATTCTTGGTTGTTTTCAGCAGGAGAAGCAATTGGCAGGATGTTTACTCCACTGACTTGCTAGCAACAAAGCTCTCCAAATAAAACTTCTAAACAAGCCAGCAGATGATTCTGAACTTCTACTTCAGAGATGGCCCCTGTAAACACTGCTTCCTCCAGGCTGTCTCCTGTTACCTTATCACTTAATGTGCTTATCCAGCATGACCCTCAACCCAGGTCACTTCACACCCACATCTGCCAGGATCAACTTCTCCCCAAATTTTAACCTTGTTGCCTGCCCCCAGCTGGTCCTCTGTCCAGAACACTGACTGTCTGGATTGGTAATGAATGGTCTTGACATCTTCCTCAGCTCACAAAGCCTAACACAGAGAGGGAATCACTGCCCAAATGAGTATTTGGCTTCAGTGGTCACTTACCAGGTGGGTTAAAAACAATGATGTCATCTAAGAGCTTAGATATTTCCTGTTCTAGGACCGGGAGGGTGATTTTTCCATTCTGTTCCAAGGCACTGAGAAACTGAACCACCTGATGTGTGAAAGCACGGCATTTTGGAACTATGTCCTGACAAGAGAGAGAAGGATCAGTCAAATGAACCTTAGTGAAAAATGTCAGCTGAACATTCTTGGAGAGCACAGCACAGTACTGAACAGATCCAGAAGCCACAGAAGACTGCATCTGGATGGCTCAAAACATGTGTCTGTGGCTGTCAAAACAACAACAGCACTGAGACTAGAATGTAGACCCCACTGCATTAACAGTGACATTAACTAAACAGTGATTTACTTGTCAAACCTTACCCCAAAACTTTTACGTCTACTCTAACTCAAACCTCCAGGTTACACTCCTCACCCTCCCTGCTAAGACTCTGATTTTAAAGTCGGCCCACTGCTGTCTTCAACCCCTCTGACCTCTGGTCCACCTGGGTCACTGCAATTAGATGAGAAAACTCAAACACAGGACCCAGGAAGCCATGAGCACAGGTGGCACACACCCCAGCTTTCATGCTGAAGAAGTCATGAGAATCATGGTCATTGGCCCTCAGGAACACCAACGTTTAAATCAACTTACAAGATGCTTCTGGCCATCAGCAGGGACAGAAAGTCCTGCGGACACTTTTAACAGCTTCACTATCTGTTCTGCGGAGCAGTCCTTCGCAAGGATGATGGATGGTGGATAATGACTGCTGAAATAACCCAGCACACTCTGATATGACACGTGATCCACAAGATGCCACGAGAGAGAGCTCGTCTGTCCAAGGAGACTCAGTAAAGGTGAGTCCTATAAACACAAGACAGGTTGTTCTAATTTCATTTCCCCAGAAATAGATGGCTCTAGACAGTCTGGGGGGCGGTGAGACAGCTTATAGTAAGAAGAGAAAAGTTAAGGAAACAAGAAAGTACATACTCAAGTTAGCATCAAAGGAAAGCAACAGTCAAGGTCATGGCAAAAGTGCATTAAGATCTACAAGAATTCAGAGGAACTCAGGGATTCAGGTTCACAGTGACACTGACTTCAAGAAAAACACAGCAGACTGACCAGAAGTAAGTAAAATATATTATTTTAATTCAATGGAGATATCTTGGCTATTTAGACCTAGACTGTGGCTATCCCGGAAAGCAAGTATGTAGCTGGAGGTGCAGCTCGTATGTCTCGCGTCTACTCAGACTGACAAGACGTTAGGGAAACATCTGACCACATCATTAGGAGACAGTGGTGTGCTAAGATGCCAAAGCTCATCTGAGACCCCCGGACTTACTGTCTCGTCGACTAGCTGAGCTTCCTTTGCCAGTAAAATCATCATGAAAAGGAGGCAGACAACCATGCTCTGGGTTTCGGGAAGGGGACTAGGATTCCAAGCATCAGACAGCACACTAACCCAGTTGACTCTGCAAAGGACAGACCCCAAAAACAAGAAGCAGCTCTTGGGGCTTCCACGCTCCACCTGAAGTGAAGAAAAACCAGTATCTTTAGTTGTTTGATATATCTTGAAAATGGAAATAAGTCAGCATTTCATATTTTATATTATTTTTAAAAGACCACTTTTTCCCAGACTGTAAATATTCACTGATAATCTCCCCTTACATAAACTGAATTCCACAGTCATAACTTCCTTCCAGGTCTAGTATATGTATACTCTTGAGCTTGCCTATTTGCATGTCAATATCTACTCTTAATAATTCTGAACAGAAGCGTGACCTTCTCTGACCCCAACTGGACAGAAACTCCCGGTTACCAGGGCACTGGAGCTGCTGAAGTGCTGGGGCCTCAGGTGAGCTAGAACAGCAGAAAAGCTGAGCTCTACTAGCCAGTGGTTTTCAACCCTCAGGACGCATCAGAACCACTGCTGTCATACTCAAGAGCTGATGACTTCCCAGGTATGTGCTGGGAGCAGGGTATGCAAGCTCCCTTCAGATGTTCATAAAGATGTCCCTAAAATGACACTAAGGGAATGACCACACTGGGGTACATAATATTAGTATGAACTTCCAACAAAATGCTGTATTATCAATGTCTCCACATGATTGGTCTTTAAAATCTAACATTTAAACTCCATCCTGATATTTTCTTGGGGGTGTACTATAAAGTACATAATCTGAGAGTCTTATTTTATAGCCTATATTAATTCTAATTTGTTCATATTAATAAATACAGTGCTATAAACTCTTTTTAAAGATTAATATTAAAAGCTCTACCTTACTTATAAAATAACGATGAGAATAGATCTGGTGGCAACTTACATCTGCTCCCTCTTAGAAGACAATTCACCCTTTATAATCTGTTCTCTAGTCTTGCCATTGGCCTTGCTACTTAAAATACTCTCAGCTTCTAGGCAGGTCAAGACTACCTAATTGTTAGAGCAAAACTGCTAGAGACAAAACCTGCATCATTACTTGACAGACTATGCACAGTTTAAATGGTCTTCTAAGGCATCCCTCTCAGTTAAAACGCTGCCTTACAGGTCATGAAGCCAAGGTTCTCTCATATGTTCATAATGTTGATTAAGTATCTACTCAGGACCTGTGCCTCAACTGCTAAAAACGATCAGCTTCCTTAGAGCTCAACTGCAGAAGAGCTTGGCAGTACTGTCAAGCACAAGACTGGGTAGGGCTCACAAAAAATACCAGAAGGCTCCAGTACATTTTACAGTCATTGTAAATAAGAGTTGTGTCTTAGTAATCATCATAAATAACTATAGATCTGTATCAACTAAAGCACTGAAATGAGTCAATAACAATAAATATGACATTAAGTTAGGAGAAAACACCAATAAACTGATGACTAATGAACAAATGGACTGAGACGGTCATAAAAAGCCAAGCCAAGATCAGCGAGGAGTACATCAACTCCTGGCTGCTGCCAAAGTCACCCTGAGGCTCCTGAAACTGTGGCTTTCTACTGCAAAGGGTCACACGCACATTTCTTGGTCCCTCCTTCTTCATATTATTTTAGGTCCTTCCGTGATCATGATGTGTCACCGGTTGTGACATGATTTTATCTCTTACTATCTACCTATTCGGTTACATAACCGCTGAAATCAAGTTAAGAGTTTGATTACCAACTCATACTTTGCTTTCATACAACATTCACAAGTATGGAGTTCTAACAATATTACCCTAGAAGAGTAAACACAAAGCAGGACTGAGCAAGACACAGTCAGTAAGCCAGACCTCACACAACTTCGTTTCTAAAATTAGAGGATAAACAACATATTAGAGGCAAAGTCTTTCTCTGGGTCTCAAAACTGGCTTAACAGATGTTTCCAAATCATCCATTAACACAGCTACATGTCTCCCACAGGCTGCTGTTTTCCATAACATGTCCCAGAAACTGACACACAATGTGCACACACTGGAAAGCCTTGAAGGCCGAACCTTGAAGAAGGCCTCCATGAGCCTCTGGTCAGGATGCAGGTCCTTCCACTGGAGCTTCTGGTATGCACTATGGAAAGCGTAGAGAATGAACTCTGGCATCTTGGGCGCTGTGCATGCGTCACAGTAATGCAGCAGGTGCAAACGCAAGGCTCCTTCATCACCTGGCAACAGCTTGTCTAAAATTTCAAAAGAAAACCCAGCTCAAGGCATTTGGTTTCTTTAAAAAAAAAAGGGGGGGGGGTGGGTAGGGGAAGAAATGTTAACATAAAACACTAACAAGAACTTAAAAGTCCAAGATTCTCAAACTGGTTAGCTTTTTTTCTTCAAAGGTTCTAAATGGCCTTTTAACCCAAATGCATCTCTACAGCCTGCTGCCCTCTCGTGTACCCCAATCTCACTCCTTTAGCATGTCTTTCTTCACTTAGTATTTTGAAAGAATGCCTCAAAAGAAAATATTGCAAGGCTTCTCAAAAAAAAAATCATAAAAATGATCAACAAGTACATAAAAAGACATACTCAGCATCACTAAATATTACAGAAACACAAAATAAACCAGGGGGGCAGGCGAGATGGCTCACCATCTGAGAGCGCTCGCTGCCAAGCCTGACAGCCAGAATTTGATTCCTGGAAGCCACAGGTAGAAGGAGAGAACCAAATTCCACAAGTTGTCCTTCAGCGTCCAAATAAATCACACACGCACATGCTCACACATTAAGTTATGATGAACTATCGCTTCACACTTGCTTTTCATTTATTTTTATTTGATGTGGAGGGAGGTGCTGCCAGCACATGTGTCTATGACCACAGACCATGTGTGTGCGGTGGCCATAGAGGTACGGAGGTGTTGGACCCCCTGGAACTGGACTCAACAGATGGTTGTGAGCCATCATGGGAGTGCTGGGTATTGAACCCAAGTCCTATGGCATAATCACCAGTGTTTAAACACTGAGCAATCTCTCCAGCTGGTAAGATACCTCTTATTAGAAAGATGGGGGCACTGAGAAGATGGCTCAGTGAATAAAGGGCCACTGTGCAAGCAGAAGGACCAGAGCTGAGCTTCACAACACCCACATAAGAGATGTGTGTGAGCAGCGTGTGCCTGTGACCCCAGTGTGGGAGAGTCAGTCCAGGCAGCTCTGTAGAGCTTGCTAGCCAGCCGGGCTAACCAAAACGGAGAAGTCCAGTGAGAGACCCTGTCTCACAAACAGAAAGTAAGGTAGAGAATGACAGGCAGGTGTTCAACATAGACCTCCACAGAGCGACAGGAAGAAAAAAATGTATTACTGAGTTAGGGTACAAATCAGTCCAGTCATTATGGAAACCAGCAAAGAAGTTCTAGAGTAGAACTAGTAGTTGGCAATATTAACCAGAAGGCATAGTTATGCCTTCTGACTCACAAAGCTCGAG
Organism: Psammomys obesus; assembly: GCF_907164565.1. Lineage (NCBI taxonomy): Eukaryota > Metazoa > Chordata > Mammalia > Rodentia > Muridae > Psammomys > Psammomys obesus. The sequence continues at coordinate 38,200,766 of NW_026596040.1, read as the reverse complement.
TCAGAGCTGGAGCAGAGGCCTGTCTCCTGCCAGCTTCTTTGTCTTCCAGTTAAAGAAAAGAGGAAAGCACAAGGAAAGAGTGACTGAGAGGCTGAAGGAAAGGCACAAGCAGGTATCCATGATACCTTCCTACCTTTAAAACTCTCATGCAATGAGGCGACACAGTCAGTGAAGAGCTGCACAATGCTGGAGGCCTCTGCAGTGTCACTCTCTAGCCAGGGGTAATGTCGCTGTTGGCTACTTTAGAGGAAAAGAAACACACACTCAGAAGTGGAAGTGCACAGGGCTCAGGTAAGTGTCTGCTGGGGAGTGGGAAGCCTCTGGCGTCAGAGCCCAAAGCACACTCAAAGCTACAAGCTCCTGGAGGCAAACAGCAAGCGTAACACCAACTGACACTGACTACCCCCACTAGCAAAAGGAAAGGTCCAGAGCCTTTCAAACTTTCTCTAACACACCCCTGGTTAACAAAAAGAACTTTGATACAAAGACGATGTGAGGTGTGGCCCAGCGTTAGCACTAACGAACCAGCTAGAAGATTTGAGTAAGATATTGATGTTTCTAAGGATGCTTTATACAACATGACATCTGTCCTGTTGTAATTTCTACAAAACTAGGTTTATCTAATTTATTTGTATACTTTTACAGAAAATCCATCAATTGATAGCATTTGTATGACTCTATATCGCCACATATTCTAAACGCTCATGATACAATGCTTTAATCTAACTGCAGTTACATGATTAAGGGGCTCATCCTCAACCCGATAACTTGATATACAACTTAATTCCCAAAAGAGCTGAGTTAGCAGAAAATGCTGAGACCAATATTTTTAGAGCTACTTTATGAAAAAAAAAAAAATTAGGCATGAAAACACATTCAAGTTCCTTACCGTGGAAAACTGGAAATTAGTGGTTCAGTTTTATTAATATCAAGATAACATCACTGAACACCCAGATGAATAATTACATAAACAAAATGCCTTGACGCTTATATTTTATCAATTTAAATGTCACTTTAATTTTTAATTTTAAAAATTAAAGCTGTGAAATCATGACCTGTACTATCAAATAGAACTTTAATTAAACAAATTCAAAAAAATGTCTGAGTATATGAAAAACTATGTACCTTTCGGTGTCCTCTAAAACCAGGATCCAGGGCTTAAAAAGCTGGATGATCTGTGAGTGCAGGGATCGCAGCACTGAAAAAGCACAACTGTTAGAAACAAGGAGGGTTCTCATTCTGCCCGTTGATTGCATTTTATACTAAATGCATACAAAATCTGCTCCTCACTGCTGTACAAGCCTTTGCTGATACAGACGTAGTATGCTTAGCGCAACTATGCATGCTTTATTTCTATTTGCTATAATGAATTAGGTTGAATTTTTATTATAGCACAATGTCACAGATAATTTTACAATGTACATTTTCTAAGACAAATGCTGCCGAGTCAGAACATTGCTGTAACCTAGGTAAGTGACAGGAAGGAGTTGGAGACAGAAATACACCTCTTTTTACCACAGCTCCACCAAAGAAAGGCATAGACAAGCTACAGCAAACATCCAATACTCACTGTGAAATAATACAGTTGTGATGAGTATATGGACTCACACCAGTACTACATTTTTCTATCTGTCCCTTTGACATTTGAGAAGACTCTCTTAATATGTCTACTTCAAAGCTGCTCTAACAGAAGGGCACAGCCCCCTGCTCCCATCACACTGGAGGCATACTACCTTTTTTGCTGCTGGCACTTGGGTCCTGGGCCAAGGAGGCTATTTCTAAGTCAATCAGCCTTTTCACAAGATATTCCAAAAACGTCTTTACATCAGCCATGTAAGGGCTCCATTTTGAGAATAATCCAAAGCTTTTAAAGTCCAACTTGGATAACCGAAGCTTATAAAAGAAGTCAGAAAGCCACTGTATCGTCTCCATTACCTGCAAGAGACAACCAAGCAAAAACCACTCACTAAAGTCTATGTTGGTGTATTTTTCCCCCACTCCCTTTTCTTCTTTTCTGTTGCTGGAGATGAAACTGAGGACCTCAGGAGTAACTAAGGAAAGCACTCCTCCCCTGAGCCAGGCCTTCAAGCTTTTCAGAGTACAGTGCTATGATAGACTGGGATGGGAATACAGACTTTGACAGAATTACAAAGAGACAGAAAAATTAGTAGGTTTAAAACTAAAGCAGTGGAACCTTTCTTTCAAACAAATTCTCCCTTTTTCCTTATTTTTGAGGCTGTTTTTGTCTGTTTTTAGTGATAAGGTCTCATATACAGGCCAAGCTGGTCTCAAACTCAAAGGGCCTAAGCTTAAGCCTCCTGACTTACAACTGCAGGTGTGTGTTACCACTCCTGACTTCCTTTATGTGATGCCACCACAAGTAAAACAGATTAAAATGGAGGGCTCTGCTGGACCTACATGGAGACCCGCTGAGTGGTCTCAGAGATGAATGAGATGAGCTTAGGGAGGGAAGGTTTATACAGGCGGAATGCTGGCTTCATTCTGGTCAGACGGGGAGGAAACCACATGTGGGGGCATAAGAGAAAAGCAGTCCAGACAAAGGGTACAGAGGAAGCAGGAGTTAAAGAAAACCATGTAGCTCTTATGTAATACACACATATATACACACACACATATACACATACACACCCAGAAAAAAAACAAAAAAAAAAAAAAACACCAGCTTTTAAATGTGTTACAATTGTTTAGAAATGCACAGCACAGGAAATGGAAGAGAATGCACAAGCTGTCAGAGATCAAAAGCTACACACCTGCTTGTCAGACAGGAGAACATCTGAGGCACTGCGAAGCACAGAGCTCTCCACAGAGGCTGCCCCCTCCTGGCTGCTCCGGGAATAACAACCCAGAGCTCTCAAAGTGGCTTTCCAGCATTCAGGACTCAGCAGCTGTTCAGCAGAGCCTAGAGAAAGGGAAACAGCAGGTCTATGTTTTCCCCAAACCACTTTTCAACCTGAATCAAAAAACATGTGTATTTTACAAAGTGATGATGATGATGATGATCCAAACCAAATTTGTAGAGATATGTGGTAGAAGGAGACCAAAGTAAAGTGACTTCAAACAAAAGTGACTTCATTGGGGGTGAGCTCCACTGAAGCCATTGGAGCTGGAAGGTGGGGGTAGGAGTGACCCCACCCTCCTATCTGATTGATAAATTATATTAGTGTGAGTGCAAGTGTGCATGAGAGAGAGATAAGTGTGAGTGCAGGTACACACACATAACACAACACTCAATACAGAGATTACAGGACAATTTGGGGGAGTTGGTTTCCTCCTTCCATCATGGTTTCTAGGAACTGAACCCTGGTTCATCAGGTTTGGGTGGCCCACACTTTACCTGCTCAGCCATTTCTCTGGCCTCATTTTAACATTTTTCAGTGGCATCTACGGAGTGGTAAATGTGCTGTCTAATACTCACTGAGATCTTACCAATCATAACAAATGAAGACACTCACTTTGCACCAGCAGCCGGAGGACATCACTGTACTGGTCAGGGAACTGATAAAGTAGGAGGTATGTCCAGTGCTTACAGAAAAGGTTAAAGGGCATCAGAATGTCTTCATCTGGCTCAAGGCCCCAGGCAGTAAGGGCCAGGTGAATGGACTCCAGAAGCCTGGTGCGATCAGACAGAGGGGGTTTAGTGGCAGCTAACCATTGCTTAACATCGAACTAAAAAAGAAACAGAAACAAGAGGCCATTTTGTTTACATTGGAAAATTAGATGAAGCTGAGAGGTCTGTGCAAAATTAAAAACCAAAGAAATCTTTCAATTACTTGTTTACAAACACAGAAACTAAAATGTACATGAATATAACCAATGGGCATGGTGACACCAGCATGCCTCTACTCATTCTCTGAGCTCGGAGGTAATGTCATTAGCTCCACAACCTTCTCTTGAAACATAAAAATCTTACTTAGGATTGGGTAAGGACATGCTCAGAAGTGGAGCATTCACTGTGCATGTTCACAGCCCTAGCTAGGTTTGACACCTAGCACTGCAAAAACAAACAAAAAAAAAAAAAAAAAAAAAAAAAACAATTGACTAAACATTCACTATTGATTTACAACTCCATTCTACTTCTGAAAAACCCGTACATTTCTGTCTTTTTATAGTAAGTTTCCTTCCTGAGATGTGACCAGAGTTTCCAAGTTTCACCTCATTTGTTAGTGTGAGAACCAAGCAGCCCTGTTATGAACTTATTCAGCATCCACATTTTAGTGGTATTACATACCTACCTATGTTTATAAAAATTCAGACTACTGGAATCTTCCAACGTTCCATACTATAAAATATATTCATTCGTGTATGTTACAAGACGGTGGTCAGTCACTTAGCCCTGAAGAATGCCAGGGCCCCACTGCTTCATAAATATCACAGAAGCATAACTAAAGGTGCTGACATTCTTGACTATTTAAGTCATTGCCTTGCTCTATTCAAAACGAGCACAAGGGAAGCTTACTTAGACTGCTTTTATTCAAAATACGAGCGAGCTGGGCATATAACTCACAGATCAAACAACGTAGGCACAAATTCAAGATAAACTTAAAAGGGTTATTAAATTCCTCTTTAGAAGTGTATCAAGACTATGCTAAGCTTTTAAGAAAGCTTGAAATCGATCCTTTGGAGATTTTACCTATATACTGTCCATACAGTACAGTCAATGCCCTGCCCACAAAGGGGAGTCTATAAGACTATTCAAAGTAAGACTATTCAAAAATCATGCAATCTGTAAAGGGCAGACAGGACTAGAAGCAAGTCTCTATGGTTCTGTGGCATGGGAGGCAGCAGCCATTTCTGAGTTTTCACTGGCAGAGTCATTGGTACCTTGGTAAGCAGCATGAAAATCATATCACTGTTGTCCTCACTCAGAAACTTCACCACTTTCTCATATAGCAGGATGAACTCGGCTGGCGCAGCATTGGGCGTGAAGAAAGGCGAAAGCAGGGAGCAGAGCCGCCTGTTCTTCAGGATGGTCTGCAGCACCTTTCTGCACTCTGATTTAGTGTCACTGATGAACACCTGGGCAGGACAGACAGCTGGCACTCAGTTCTCCCTTCCCTCTTTTTATAGGCAGACAGTCTTCAAGGGTACTTAATAAGGTGAAATGGGTTTTTTGTAAATGAAAATATAAAATAAAAAGATATCTAAAACCATGCTCCTTTAATCCTAGCACAAGGGAGGCAGAGGCAAGGGGAGCTCTGTAAGTTTGAGACCAGCCTGGTCTACATAGTGAGTTCCTGGCCAACCAGCGCTACAAAGTAAGACCTTGTCAATAATAATAAAAATAATAAAAATAATAATAATAATAATAATAATAATAGTAATAATAAATGTGGCTTAAAGGCTAAAATGCACTAGAAGAACTTAAGTGGCTCTCTAAGCAGTCTCAGGGTCAGGAAAGCTTTGCTAAGGCTGATCACAAATAATAATAATAACAATAATAATAATAAGCAGAGTTCATGGGTGTGGCTATATTAAAATTTTAACTTCAGTGAGACAAAGAGTCATAAAATAAAATAGAAAAACATCCTTATATTGCTTTCCAAAAACTAGACTAATAACTCTCCAAAGAACTCTTTCAATCAAATCAAAACCCAAAAAAGTACAAAGAAAAATAAGCAGCAACACACACACACACACACACACACACACACACACACACTGCCCATAAACATATCAAAATACACATAATTTGAAAAGACTTGAAATACAGAGAACAGGGAACCAGCTCAGGAGACGAATGTGTGCTGCAGCAGCCTGAAGACCTGAGTTTAATCTCAAGCACCCACATGGAAAGCAGCTGCAGTGGCTGCGCTTCGTGAGCCTGGACCTGACAGAGGTCTAGGGTGGAGACATGAAGATCCCAAGGCAGCCAGCTCAAGATTCAGTGACACTTGTCTCTGTCAGAACGTGATAAAGCTCTGGCCTCCATCCGTGCATACACACACAGGCATGCACACAAGCACGCACATGAGCAATACAAATTTTGAAAGGAGCAGCATTCTGCTTCCTTCTCAGATAAGCTAAAATTTAAGGATCAATCCTCAGCCCCATAAAAAAGGACAAAATTTTAATAAGAACAATTCCTAGTATTAGTTATGATAGTATAACTATTTGCAAACCTTCCAGCAGAGCAGTGAGCAAATACATTTAGTGCTACAAAATATAAATACAGTTACATCAAATCCCTTTGATATAGCAATCATACTTTCAGAAAATAGCAAAGAAATGTTGTAAGAATAATTATCTCAGCCTTATTGTATGAAAAAAAGAGACACCTAGAAAAATAACCATCCAAAATATGTGAGCACAGTCTGTTACAGTATGTCTTTATCATGGAACAGACATTTGATGTGAACCCAATGGCCTGTACTTTATTTGCAAGGGAAAATAAAAAGATACACTTAAGTATACACAAGTTAGCACACACCTGTCTGAAGTGCATATGTAAACACCCATCTAGAGGTAAGAATGACAGAGCATGTTTATAACTCAAATTATAACCATATTACTAGTATTCCCAGGTGTTTAGAATGAGAACTTTTTTATTTTTTGTTTTCTATACTTTATGGCCCATAATAAGCGCATATTAACTTTATGATTATCAGCTGGTGACACAGATCAGTGGTGGAGCACCTGCCCGAGAAAAACAAACAAACAAAAAGTGGTTATAGAGCTGGAGATATGGCTCAGAGGTTAAGAGCACTGACTGTTCTTCCAAAGGTTCTGTATTCAATTCCCAGCAACCACATAGTGGCTCACAACCATCTATAATAAGATCTGGTGCTCTCTTTCTGGTGTGCAGGCAGACATGCAGACAGAATAATGTATACATAATGAATAAATAAATCTTTAAAAAAAAAAGGGGGGGTGTATCTGCTCAGTATCCCTTTTGTAGGTGACCTACTGCTGGATTACACTTGGATGCAATATGCAGTAAGGGTTGACTTTTTTCACACATGGGCTTCCTTTATGATGCACACATAAATCTGGATGGATATTTTGCCTTTGCTGTGTTTACACAAAACAGAGAAATGGTGGCAGAAACAGCAACTGGGAGGCAGCGGCAGGGGAAAGCATCACTGGACGCTGTCAGAAGCCCTAGGCTCATATCTTAGCCCCAACATGCACAGCTGCAATCTTTGGGGAAGTTGCTTCATCTTTCAATGTCAGTCAGAACTTTTTTTTTTTTTTTTAAATAAATAGCAATACCAGGGATCATGACTACTGGGCAAGTACTTTACCATGGAGTTACGACTCCTACCTTCTTTGTTTTTTGTTTGTTTGTTTTTTTAACTTTTTGAGACAAGGTTGCCCAGAACTCATTTAGGTTGCCCTAGAACTTATTCTGTGGCCTTAGGCAGGCCTTGAACTTGGGATCCTAAGTAGCTGGATTACAGGCTATGCACTAGGAGTCACTCATTGTGATCATTTTCAGATAGGAATGGTATCAATTATATAGAGTCAGTGTGAAGACAAACTTTAAAAATTAATTAGAAACTATTTTTCAAATAGTAAAAGAACTTTAGCAATGTTATTATTAATAATATCAACAACCTATGCCAAAATCTGATGTCTCTCTAGCCTTTCAAACACAAATAATTTAATCTCTCTTGTAGAAGAAGCAACATTCTATACCAAAATTCTACCAACACCATAGGAAGCCGACAGTTCTCAAGAGGCTTCTGGTTGTATGTAGCCAGATGCACTGATACAAATAAGCCGGGGACTCACTGTCTGCACGCATAGTCTTACCTGTCCCAAGATCTCGACGCATGAAGTGAAGAACTGCCTTGTGGGAGGATGGCGCTGGGTCTCATCACTCACATAGTCCACAACAGTAAAGAAAAGGCTAATGCCAATCTTCTGAACACCAGGTGTGGGTTGCAACTTATAGGCATTCACTAAGGCCCTGTGGGAAATTGTGAACACAATACTTGTCCACACAAAGAATCCATATTCTCAAATGTCTCTGATTTCCTACACTCCTCAGGCAATAGCTGTAAGTCTTCAGAGCTTTATGCAAATAACACTTCAAAACAGTACATGTGGTAAATGTTTATCAACTACTCAACAATTCATATTTAATTCTATACTCCCCCAGGAGAAATAAAAGTCAGCTGCCATTATAAGGACCAATTAAAATTCTGACACAGATTAAGGTCTTTCATGTAGTGTATGTAATTCACTACTTGACTTTTGTATTCCTTCCATTTTTAAACATAAGAATGTTGATTTCTCTACATTTTAAAATGCAAAAATAGGGTGAGATGAGCACCAGGTACACAAGTGGTACAAGTACATTGTTGGTATAATGTTCTTTTGAAATGTATACACCTTACCCCTGTTCATTCAAATGCTGATTTCTCTCCCCCACTCTCCAGCTTCAATCCGGACATTGCATTCATTGTGATACTTATTCTAAGCATCACCAGTCTCAACTTTGTGTAAACATGCCAAAATAAAGCAACTAGCCACAATGTTGCACAAGGAAAGGAAGCAGGAAGAGAGGGAGGAGCCAGGGACAGAAGACAGAGGCAGAGGAGAGAGAGGGCAGCTGAGGCTGGGAGAGCAGAGTGCTAGAACATGCGGGGATAGGACAAATAGCTACAACATATATAAAAATGTAGGACTAAACCTCAAAACAGGTACAAGACACCTACGGTATGCTTATATTCCAAATTAAAAAGGAGTTTATATAAAGTTTACTTAAAACATGTGTTTTCTATTGCTCAAGGCAACCAGCTTGTCTCTCTAATGAGAGGCTCCTCTAGGGAAAGAGGTAGCAGCTTGGCCTAATACAACAGGCACACAAGAGACCAAAAAGATATTTTGATCTATCCAACCTTGTTCAACATAATGATTGTATGTTCAATAATAATGGTAACTTATATTGCTAATCCCTTTACATGGGAACAATTCTAAAACTGACTGAGACATAAAATATGTCTCCAGAACTCCAACAATACTTGGCCAATAAATCCTTGGTTATAATATCCTCAAAATGTATTATGCTAATCTTTTAATTGCATAGATAAAATTGGCTCACAGTTTAGTTTCGTCTTGCACATCTCATACATTTATAATTTTAGAACTCTATAATGATTGTGAGAAATTATATGTTTGCAGAACAAAAGAACTGGACACCAGAGATGCTGGATCAAACCTGACAGAATTCATTCTTCAGCATGCTAAGACATTGACATATCTGTTCCAGCATCTTGCATGTTTATGTTTACACAAAGTTGAGGCAGTTGATGCTTAGAATAAGTATCACAATGCAATGTCCGGATTGAAACCAGAGAGCAGGGGAGAAAAATCAGCATTTGAATGAACAAGGATAAGGTGTATACATTTCAAAAGAACATTATACCAACAGTACATATATGTAGGAAAAACACTAATAGACATAAAACAAATAAATCTAAATGTTTTTCCTAAGCTTTCCTTCTATTGCTCATGTTTTTGTACTATCCCAGTGGTAAAAGTACCAACCTGAGGTTAATGTGATATAATCCTTCCCAGGCCCCACATACATCACCCCAATTTGCTAAAGGGATCAACGGCCTGCTACAAGGTAAAGTAATCTTAATTAAGGTAACATTCATTCTTCTGAGCTTTGTCCCACTGGCTTTAGGGAAGATAAATATGTCAGGAGCTCTCTGAGAAAACCACAATGACCATGTGCAAGTTTTAAAAGCCCTCATCCCTATGAGTAACTGTGGTGAACTTCACTTTATAATTTGAGTTGACAATGTTAACTTTCCAGATGAGGATGACTCCAGTGTTAACTGGAGAAGTAAACCCCTATCACTAAGTTCCAGTGCACAGTGTCATCCTACAGGTTAAGCATCTGCAAACTTTTTCTGGAAAGAACCAGATAGGAACTATTTAATGTTTGAGGGCCATAAAGCAAGCATCACAAATAGCCAATTCTGTTGTTGAGGCTTGTAAGTCACAGCCATCACGAAGAACAGAGATGGCTATGTTCCAATAAAACCATTCAGAAAAACAGCTAGTCAGATTGGACCCAAAGGCCCTACTTTGCTGATTTCCATACTAAACGACCCGGTGTTTGAGGCAGGGAATAGGTACGGTGACATGCATGATTACTAGAAGCAGCAAAGCCAACTTTGAAATGACAGGCCTTCAGGACTCACGTGATCAGGTTTTCTGCATGCACCGCAGCCTCCACAACGTTTAGTGCCGGGGGCTGAGCAGCTTCGGCTTGGAACTGCTTTACTTCTTTTTGCAGAACATGGACCTGCTGGCTTACCGCTTCATTCTTGTACATGCCTTCAAACTAGTAACAATTCAAGGAGTCAATTTTTGTTTTTGTTTTTGTTTTTTGAAATTGTCTTACTCTGAAGCCCAGGCTTGCCTCAAATACATGGCAATACTTCTGCCTTAACCTCCAAGCGCTAGGATTAGAAATATGATCTACCACACCCAGGCCTCAACAGTCTTGTTTTCCCCTAACACTTCTAGAACAGGTGTTTTATTGTAAGTACAGTGGCATATAATAAAAAGAATATTATTATAGTCAATAAAACAATCTCACTCAAAGTGTGATTGAATATTAAGTGAATGGAAAAAATATGTCAGAAACTATTCAAAGATTATTCTAGCACAAGATAGAAGCAGAAGGATCATGAGTCCAAGGTTACCCTGTGCTACACATTGAAACCCTGACTCTTAAAAAAAAAAAAAAAAAAGTCAAAATGAGGGGTGAAAGTGCAGCTCACAGTGTGAAGAGTACCTGCCTACTAAACACAGGCTCTACATTCACCTGTTACTTGGAGTAGGGCAACTACTACAGAGGTCAGGTTTGGTTTGGTTTTATATAGAATAAAATTTAAATTAAAAATAATTTTCTTTTTACATTTGTGCATGTGTGTGCATGTGTGTGTGTTAGAAATAAGTCACATATAAGACCAGCTGGCCTAAAACTCACTATTTAGCCAAGAAGGACATTCAATTTCTGATTCTCTTGTCTCCACCTCCCAAGTGCTTGGACTTCAAATATGTGCCACCACATCTGGCTTAAATGCATTTTCTTATAAAAACACCAAAATTTGTGTCTAACTTATAAACTGATATTGTGAACTAACTCATCAACGTTAAGAATATCTGACAAAACATGTTCTAGTTCTCTTACATTTCACCTATTCAAATTCCCATCAAAAACTTGTAGGAAGGGTAAATTTTGGCCAAAGTTTTTGTGGGTAGATTGGGGATAAAGATAGAGCAGAGACTGAAAGAATGTCCAACCAATGCCTGGCCCAACCTGAGGCCCACCCCATGGGAGAAAGCCAACCCCTGACACTATGTACGATACTCTGCTATGCTTGCAGACAGAAGCCTAGCATAGCTGTCCTCAGAGAGGCTCTACCCAGCAGCAGATCCAAACAGATGCAGAGGCTCACAGCCAAACATTGGGCAAAGCATAGGGAGTCTTGTGGAAAAGTAGGGGGTGAATAGAAGGACCTGGAGGTGACAGGAGCTCCTCAATAAGACCAACAGAGCCAACTACCCAGGGCCCAGAGGGGCCTGTGGAGACTGACACACCAACTGACACACAGCCAAGGACCATGCATGGACTGGACCTACGCGCCCTACACAGATGTAGCAGATGGGCAGCTCAGGCTTGATGTGAGTTCCCTGCTAAGGGAGTCGGGGCTGTCTCTGACATAGACTTGGTTGCCTGGGTTTTGATCACTTTCCCCTGGTGAGGCTGTTCCGCCAGGCCACAGGGGAAGAGGATGTGTTCAGTTCTGATGCAACTTGATAAGCTGAGGTGGATGGGGAGGGGAGGCTCCCCTTTTCTGAGGAACAGGAGGGGCAAGAGGGGTCAAAAGGGCAAGAGGGATGGAGGGTAAGACCAGTAAGAGAGGAGGGAGGGTGCTACGATCAGGGTGTAAAGTGAATAAATAACTTCATTTTAAAATTAAAAGAAGAACCAACACCTCTCCTGCTGAGGTGTCTCCCCTCCTCTCTCTCTTGAAGGGAATTGGGGCAGAGGGCTAAGGCAGAGGCAGAGGCTCTCACAGGTCAGGATCAACATGCTCTCCTGGATCCAACTAAGCACAAGCATCATGTTGCGTTAGTTAACAGCATGCTCCAGAGGCATGCTGCCTCTTTACAGGATTCCATCCATTGCAGGTCTGGGGATGAGCCTTAGCTGGTAAATGTGTCATGCAGCCTGAGGACCTGAGCGCAAACTCTAGTACCCAAGTGCAGCATGCGGCTATGCTCAAACAGATCCTGAACCCCTCGCGGTCTTGCCTACTTGGTGAGAATCAGCCAGTGAGACACTGTCTCAAAGGAGCAAGGTGGATGGCGCCTGAGGCTGTCCTCATGTCGTGTACACAGATGAACTAGGTCCACTCAGAAGTGAGCAGTTTCTGATGCCGTCGTCTCCCAACATGACTCTTCTCCCTGCACTTCTGACTGTTCTGACAAGTTCTGACTGACTCACACGTCCATGAGCAGGCCCTCTAAGTGTCTCACTTTGTGTCAGGAACTGAGAATTACACACAGTTCCTCACAAGCTGGCCCAAGCTTGTACTCCCTCATAGCAGTTCCCACTATCCCACTCACTACTCCACTCTTCTGTATTTTATTATATTATATTGTTTTAAAATTGTGTGTATTTTGTTTAAAATGACAAATGTTTAGCTAATAGCATCTGTATCTTCCTCTTTATGCACACATGTAGCCTGAATATTTGCTTTTCCTGTATGTTAGATGGGGAGAATACAGAAGGTTAAGGTTGGGGAGTGTGTGGAGTCAGTGTGTGAGTGAGTGAGTGTGTGTGTGTGTGTGTGTGAGAGAGAGAGAGAGAGAGAGGGAGGGAGGGAGGGAGGGAGGGAGAGAGAGAGATCAAAACATGAGGGGTTGGTGTTCTTTAAGAGACGCTTCAGAAGGGCTAGGGATGTAATAGCAATGTATACTTAGGATAGAGAAAACCTTTGGTGCTGTATAAACTGGGCACAGTGGCACACACCTGCAATCCCAGGATAAGCTCAAGGTCATCCCTGACCAGATAGCAAGTTTACCATCAAGCATACCACCATGCTGGGCTTGGGTTCAGGTCCTCATGTGCAAGACAAGCATTATAGATCTCAACAAGGATACCATAAGTGAGCTGAGAGGAGCTGTGGTAGGCAACTTCACCATCGTCCGGTACACCAAGGTGGTGCCCTGCCAGGATCTGTAAACATGGCTCCCTCCTAGGAAACCTTGCCTCTTCCAAAGTGATCAGCAACAACCTGAACCATGACTTCCAACCACCATACTCTTCATAGGCAACCAGATATCATCAGCATCTACAAGGCCTCTACCGCTGTGTCAAATAAGATGGTAGCAAAGAAGGCCAAGAATGCCACTCCTTCGTGCAGAAAGCAGAAGAGTTGGGCTGTATACACCAAGCAAAGCAAGGTCACTGCGCAAAGTTCATCATCCATATGCCCAAGAATATCACATCTGCATTCCCAAGACCCAAGAGCAGCAGCAGCAAGTAAAATGCCCCCAAGACAACCATGTTTGATGGTCTCTGAAACTAAGGTGGACACAACAACAAGAAGTGAGCCCACAAGAGTTCTCAAACATGGGCCATCCCCATGATAATAAATAAGGATCTGACTTGAGACAGTAACAATGACAGCTGCAGCTTTGTCTTCCAGCTGAGGTCCTAAAGAAGCAAGGACAGGGACCAGACAAGGCCAATCACAGCCAGCAGGTTGTCAAAGCAAGATCAGGAACTTAGTACCTAGTACCAGAGCTCTCCCCAAATGCTTTCTCTCACATTGGGCTAGACAAGCAGCCAGAGACCCAGGACAGAGAAGGCAAGAACACCAAAGGTAAATCCTTAGCTCACTCTGGTGGGGCTGAGGGACCAAGTCCAGCAAAGGCCTCGGAGGCAGATAGACCATGTAGACACCTGAGCTGTTGAGCTGACTGGCCACAAAACCTTTAGCTCCCATGCAGAGTGGGGTGAAGCACAACATAGCAGGCCAACCAGGCCCCTCCAGCCTTCTTCAAGGGTACACCAGCTCCAAGTGACACTCTTCTTATTGCCCTCAAGTGTTCCAAAGTTTCAAGAACTTGGGACATTGTCTGAGATGTTCCTTGAGGACTGGCCTTCCTAACTCAGAGCCTCTCTCCCCTCCTGCCCTTCTGTTCTCTGCTTTCCCTCATCTACCCCTCCCTAGTCCCAGGTGCCCTTCTCCATGCAGCAGCCTATTGCCTTATATCCTATAATGGACCCTACACCCACTCAGAGAGGTACCACTGGAGGGACTCCATTCTCCCCACCCTCAGACTGTCCTCACTCCTCTGCCCCTCATTTGAGAACATCTTGCCTCTCTTCACTGTTCATTTCTTTTGTATTTTCGGTCCCTGTGACAAGACCTGCCCATGCCCACTCCGACTTCCCAGCAGTCCAACACAGATGATGGCACTGAGCCTGCAGACTGCTAGCTGCCCTCCACTCCCAGGCTGAAGAACCCTGGAACCCTGAGCTATAGTCAGGATGTTTCCATCTCTCTGTCCTCAGCATCTTTTAAAAGAAACCTCTTGGTGGGTAGTGGGTAAGGAGCACTGGGAAAGGAGGCTAGTTTGCCAAGATGATATCCATTTAATATATACTTGCAATTTCCCTAAATCAATTATGGTGTGGGAGGGGAATGAACCCAATCAAGAACACATCAAAGAAAGATCAACTGGCCAACTGATTAGTCTCTGCTAAGTTAGTCTCTTAGTAAAGATGTGAGAAATAAGGATAGAGCTTTTAAAAATCTATCCTTTAAAAAATTATGTCTTCCCTACCTGAGGTACTTGCTAACACAGCCTTTCTCTAACTGACTGTGGTTTTATCTCTGCGTTTTTGGTATTCTTTTTAGGCTGTGAATATATGCACAGGATATCCTAGGCTCAGGGTGCACCACAAAGATAGATGGGAGGTTGCTTCCTGGTTGGTGTCAGTGGCTTCTAACTAGAAGAACTCTGTGTCACAACTGCTGATAGCAAAACGCCTTCAGGAAATGCTCTAAATTGGGCACCATGGGTCCAACTTCAAGGCCACAGTTATTTGACCAGAAGGTCATCACAGAGGCATAGCCTACCTAACCACAAACAAGAATGTGCTGTGCTCTTTTTTTTAATGATTATTACTTTGTCTGGCACGTGTGTATGTATACAGTACACACATATGTATGTTCACATGGTACATGAGTCATTTGTGTACAAGCATCCACAGATGCAAGGGCACATGCATATGGAGACCAGAGTTTGATATCAGGTGTCTTCCCAGGTTACTCTCCACTTCATATTGCAAAAAGGTCTCTCAGCTGAACCCAAAATTTGGCCACTTGGCTAATCTTGCTATCCAGCTTGCTCCACGGAGTCCCCTGTGGCTACCTCCCAAACACTGAGAACAGGGACAGGCTTACACATCTGCCTTGCATTTACATGGGTGTTGGGGGATCCGAACTGCCCATGCTGTATTCTTTTATGTGCCCTACAGGGATCATTACTTCTGCGGTGAAGAAGAAAATGTTAAGCACACCAACTGTGAAGTGAGTAGTACCTCTGTAGATTTTCATATCTGCATGACTGAAAATACCCAAGAAACAAGGAAAGACTGAGACCTACGAATACCCCCTTGGTATCAGCCCTTAAGCACAGCAGTGCTCAAGATTACAAAGTTTTAAAGGCTGATCTCCTTCAAAGCCTCTTTATCACACATGAGAAAGATCATAGTGAATGGAATTTCTGCTGGAGACTTTGTGCAAGAGAATCTGACACTGATTTAGCCCTTGTAGTTCACTGACAAATAAGTGACAAACGCACTCAGCTGGCTGAAAGCTGCACATGCTTCCATCCAGCCTGATGTCCAAAACAGGAACACTTCGCCACTAAGTGCCATGCTACAGTAGGCAGCCACAGCAACAAAACCTCTTCTGCACTTTTTTCTATTAAATTTGAACTAAATAAGATAAAAGGGTGTAATGGAAGTTTTAGTTGTTTAAAAAAAAAAAATGGTTATGTTATGTAAATAGGTTTTTCTTTTAATCCCAAGTGTAGGATTTTAGTTTAGGCTTTAATCTGTCCACAGCTGATAACTGCTTCCTGCAGGGTATAGTCTATTAATGGCCTGCCTCATGCAGCACAGAGAGGGGCGTGGTCTAGGACTCTGAGGGATATAAACTCTCAGAGACCAGAAAGAGAGGGTGTGGTGGTAATTTGGAGAGACCAAAGATTCTTCGTGGTGCAGCAGCTTGGAGGAGAGAGATGGAGAAGACTGCTGTCTGCATTTGTTGTTAGCAGAGACTTGGTATAGCCCCTGAAGAACCCATCAACCCTAAACAACAGGGAAAAGAAAAAGGGTCTGCGGCCCCTGTCCCCACTAACCTTCTTTCTCTTACGTAGGGCTAAAGGGTTGGTAAAAGGGTGGTAGAGGCCTGAACTCCTCAAATAAAATAAAGTTTAAAAAGCTAAAAAACAAAGCAAGGCATGCACATACACACATGCGCGCGCACACACACACACACACACACACACACACACACACACACACACACACAGAGTTATAATGGCTAGAGTTGAAGAGGGACAGGTGACCAGAAAGGAAAAGTTTAAAGGCAAATTTTAGAGGAACTGAGAGAGAAGAGTGAGAATACAGAGCAAGGGGCAATGAACTGGAGGGACCCCAATAAACAGGCCACTATTAAGGTTGAAGCACAGCTGAGAATGCTGGAAAGAGCAAAATGACCTGAAAGGTAGAATTCTACATCCCTCATTCTCTCATGGTTTTCTCACTCACATGGGTGAACAGTAGCATTTAAACCTTCTCTTTATATCTACCTGCCCAGAAATGGTCTTCAACTACCACTGCAAAAATTACACATTCTTTGTAGATGCTATAAATATAATTTCTCAACTTAATTAAATGAGATCCTACATTACTACATTACTATATTTAAAGTCTTGAAGGGCAATGACGCTGTATGTTTCACAGCACACATCTTTAGGCATACCTATTTTTCCCTTTCACAATAACTTATATAAGACTCACCAATGTTGCACAAAAGTCTTCATACTTGCCCACCACTGTGGAAAGATTCCTTTTCTTACTAAGAGCAGATATGAGAAGTGAATGACTCCATCTCACAATACCAAGAAACTGGAGAAAAAGATCAAAGCTGCATGGTGGAAACCCTTCCATTTTAGTAATTTTAATGAGACAAAAAAAATGGACAAAGCATGTCCTTTCACAAGGTTTTACAAAAATGGGAGGCCCTCAGTGGGTCTTTTCCACCTTTTATTTCTAGGGATGGAAAAATTGTTCACTTGAGAATAAATCAATCCTGGGTCTAGCAAATATGCCCTACAATACTAACTAACAACAAAAAGAACCCATTCATAAATCACTCCATTTCCTCTAGGAATATCACTGAACGATGAAAGGCGACTGCTGGAACTGGAGACCACAGAAGAAACACGTCTCACTTCTCATAAACACATTCAACCTTTGTACACTCCAAAGAAGCTATACAAGTTCAAAGACTTGCTGATGCTGGAAATATCCAGAAAACCTTTATTAAGAAAATGAGGTAATATGAAATCTTTATAAATGAACCATTAAAATTACATTTGAAAAAAGTTGACTGTAAAATTATTTTTCCATAAAACTAATGTTTAGAAACTGATGCAGAACAAAATGCTCAACTAAAATCATGGATTCTATAATGACAGAGACTCTGATAGAAAGTAATGCATGTGTTCATTTAAAGTGAAATCGTACTGTCATTATCCACTCCATTGGAGCACACTGCTCATCTTCAGAATGGAGAGTTGAAGCTAAAGCAAAATGAATGGACTGGCAGTGTTGAATATGAAAAACACAGGTCTGAACGTAGGTGGTTATGAGGACTGGAGAAGTAGCTCAGTATAACCCACTTGTTCAGCATGCATAAAGCTCTGTGTTCAATCCCCAGCAACATAAAAATAATAATTAAAAACAAAAACACTGAAAATTGACTTTTGATGGATATGTGCTGATTACTAAATGAATGACATAGCTGTGCTACCTGGAAAGTTAGCAGAGGTGAACCTGTTTCTCTAACTCATCCTCAGTCTGTGAAAATTAAGTGAGATACTGTAAGCAAAGTGCCTAAGAGAATCCCAGGGTATGCAAGGAATATAAAGGACTCTTAACAGGCTAGAAGGCATGCTATCATATGCAACATTCCTTCTGCTCCTCAAGAATGAGACAGAAACCTTGTGAAAGTGAAAGGGTCGAGATTTATACCCAATGCATTCAGATGCTAAGTGGACCAAAAAGTAACCATAAGCAAAGAATGGCTACAACTTACTAGAAAAAAGTTTCAGTGTCCACATAGTTCATAGCTAAGTACTCTCCACAAGTTCCTAAAGACAGCTTGGAGAATGCACTGTGGATGATATAAACTGCAGCTTCCTGCAAACACATGCTGACTGTGAAGCATGACAACATGAATAAGACAATGTCGCTGATCTCATGTGTCTCAAAATCTTCTAACAGCCATAGAATTAATGACACACACAGCCTCATTACCATAACCTGACAAGTGGTATGCCAGTGGCTTTCGCTGATTTATTCCAGGTTTCAGCCTGCAAAAGAAGGTGCCCTAGATGATATAGACACAGGATATATGCGTGCATAAGGAACACTATTCCACAGAATTCTGTCTGGCAGGGGAAAAAAGAACAAGCTACTACAACACATTAAGAACAAGCTGCTATGAGAGGAAAGGTTTGCCAGCCTGACCAGAAAAGGCCTCTCAAAATGCAAGCTGCAACAATGAGTGTGCAGGCTAAGAAAGGAATGCGTGGACAGAGAACAGGGTTATGAGGGACAGTATGACCACATATATCTCAGAGAGTGAATAAAGCTAAATGGCTAAAAACAGACTGCTTAGGAAGTGGACTTGAAAAGGAAGGGGTGGGGATTTCTAAAAGACAATCAAGGATGAGCGAATAAATGACTCAATTTTTTAAAGCTAACAAAAGTATTTCTACACAAATATGGCCAAGTAGCAGGCATGCCTATGTCCAACTGTCCCATCTCCAGCTCAGGTAATGCTATTGAAGTCATCTGCAGAGGGGTGAGGCACACCCACTATGTGGAAAATTAAGATAATAAGTGCACATAGATGAAGATGCACAAGATGAAGATGCACAGCTCACTACATTGATATGAGAATCAAAGAGTTATATAAAATGTTCATACAGAGTCTGAGATGAGGTAAGTGCTATACAGGCTAGCTTAGGCTCAGTTCCTATTCTGAACTAACAACATCTCAGATCCAACTTCTGTCTATATTTCCAGTGTAATGGTGATAGGCAATTGAATGTTTCTAAACAGACTGCTATATATCTTACTTACCTATCTGCCCAACACTCTGCTTCCCATACTTGTCCTTAGCTGCCTGCTACCCACACCATGAACTTCAGCCCTGTGATCACTAGAGACAATCTTCCCACATGAACCCTGATCACTCCTCCCCAGAACACCTGAAACTAACTGGTCTAGCCCTGGACAGCAACTCAGAAACCCATTCCATTATTCCTAACTGTTCCCAAAGTACCATCATCAAAATCTTAGGAGGAGCAACTTAAGCCTTCTGAGAACCTTCCAAATGGTTGTCCTCATTTTGGAACTCCTCACTAAGTACTTTCTTGTAGGTCACATCTGTCACAGAATGTATTTTGAAGCTACATTTGCACAAAAATAAGTCTGTTTTATCTGTGGTAAACTGAAGACAACTTAGTTTGCTCTCTGTGTGTTTTCACTCTCCATAAAAACTCTGAACATGTTTTGGGACACAGGTCAAATGTTCTTTGGATCTTTCTCACTGGTATGCCAATATAAGGGACTCAATTAAAATTCTCTAAATTATGAAGATATTAAACAACCTCACCTGAACCGTTACAACTGCTGCTCCTTGGCACTTCTTTCCACCACTGCCTCTGCACTCCAGATGCAGGGTGGTCTGCTCTTCACGGTTAATGTACTGTTTGGGCATTGTCTCCAACAGCTCACCATCCAAGGCAACCTGCTGTGACTCCCGGAGAGCCGCAGTTCTGAAAAGTAACCCCACGTGGGAAAACAAAGTCAAGAAAGGTTATAAAAAGTGATCAAGGGGCTGGAGAGATGGCTCAGCTCTCAAGAGTGCTGGCTGGTCTGCCAGAGTACCTAGGCTCAATACTCAGCATCAATACCCAGCACCCACATGGCAGCTCACAACCTTCTGTAACTTCCAGTTCAGTACCCCATTAACACATGTGCACACACACATGCACACATACATGAAAGAGAGCGGGGTACATAGCACGTCAATAATATATTAGCAAGCAAATGCTCATGTATGCATACAACATAGAAGCATCAAATGCCTGACTCAAATGCAGCCAAAGGAAAACTGTCAATAAAAGGATTGACTCACAGAGGATCTGTAACGCTGTTTGTTGTTAATAAACAGACTTTCCCATGTGCACTCTCCAAGACTGCAACTGAGAACAAAACCTTAGAGAGCTGGCTCTTCAGAATGTGCCCTGTGAACTCCAAACAAACGACCTTCCTACCCTTTGACCAGGCACCTCTGCCAACTTTCTAAAAACACAGAAGGCAGAGGGCAAGGTAGTGACACAAAAATGTAAACCCCATGTTGCCCCTTCTAACAGTGTCTTTCTGGTATCAGACAGTTTTCTGAAAGGAAACATAAAATGTCTTAGGCAGAACTACTGACCTCAGAAACAACCCACAGGAAATATGTGAAGATGACAGTGTATGAGAGTGCCACATAACATAAAAGTAAAGGACTTGTCGCAGGGACTGGAGAGGTGGCTCAGTAAGAGCAGGCAGTGCAGTTTCACAGGACCCAAGTTCGGTTCCCAGCCCCCATTTCAGGAAGCTCCAGCTCCAGAGGTCACTGCCTCTGACCTTTGTGGGTGCTTGTGCTCATGCTCATTCCCACACTAGAAACACACACAGACATAAACTTCCAGAGAAGACTTGTCATGACTCGGTTGAGTAAACTGCCTGCAGTGGTGAGCGCTGAGGAGGAAGCCAGCCCAAACCAAGTCAGCACAGCGGATGAGGCAACAAGCAGGAAGCACTGTCCCCAAGGTCTCCTGGTCTTACCTGGCCTGCTGCTGCAGCAGATTCAGGTCTGCACACATCAGCTGGGTGGCGTCCTTCTGACTCAACAGCACAGCTGGGGAAATGGGTGGCACAGGAGGCCGCATGGGGTTCAGAACAAGAGGAGGCTGTGGAGCCTCATGCTTCCGTAAGTTGCTTAGGACCCTTTCTTTAGCTGAAAGAATAGCATATTTACTCAGTAATGGGTACTATGGGGTAGTAACACACCAAGGAGACAGAGCCCTGGTCTATTCACTCTGATAAATAACATTGGAGATTTTCAGACTAGTCCCTTAATCTATGGTTGAATGGAGGGTTAAATGTGTGGTTCTTTCAGGTTTTGAGTAAGTCCCACAAGCCTAATAATAGGACACTAGGAGCTAGGTGATCAGGTGCAGGCTGGAAAGATAATCAATCTATCAACTACTGGTTATGCAAACATTAGGACCTAAGGCCAATACCAAGAACCAACATAAAAAAGAAAGGACTATGCCCAGCAGCTCACATCTGTATTCCCAGGGAGGGCAAGCCAGTGACAGCTGGATACCTGGGACTTGCCAGCCAGCCAGACTAGGCTATTCAGTGAGCTCCAGGCCAACAGACTTGTCTCAAAATATACATTGGGCAAAGACTTACACTCAAGGTTGGGCTCTGCTTCCACACATGCACATGAGCACTAATACGTACATACACCCGCAAGCATATGCACACTACATATGTATATGTATATGTATATGTATATGTATATGTATATGTATATG
>NW_026596040.1:38158008-38178793 GCF_907164565.1 Psammomys obesus | reverse complement strand
ATATGTATATGTATATGTATATGTATATGTATATGTATATGTATATGTATATGTTGCCCCTACAACATATACAGAATTTATAATCTACTGGCTAAAGAGCAAAGGCTTGGGCTGGAGAGATGGCTCGGTGGTTAGGAGGACTGACTGCTCTTCCAGAGAACCTGGGTTCAATTCTCAGCACCCACATGGCAGCTCACAACTGTTTGTAATTCTGGTTCCAGGGGACCTGAAACCCTCACATAGACATACATGCAGGCAGTACACCAATGCAAATAAAAATAAATCATTTTTTAAAAGAAAGAGCAAAGGCTTGTGATATTAAATTACTAGACAGTCTTGCATGACATGCTAGTTTGAACTTACGTTAGTATATGGTCATCAACTGAGCAAATATTTTTAAAGATTTATTTATTTATTATGTATACAGTGTTATGCATGCCAGAAGAGGGCACCAGATTACATTATAGATGGTTGTGAGCCACCATGTGGTTGCTGAGACTTGAACTCAGGACCTCTGGAAGAGCAGCCAGTGCTCTTAACCTCTGAGCCATCTCTACAGGCCTCAGCTGAGCAAATTTAAGCAGCTCTCATCTGGATGATGGCTGGGATCAACCCGGAGGTAGGTAGTTTAATACCACTATCCTGAGAAACTTTACAGAAACAAGTGAGAAAGGAATGGACATTATGGAATAGAGCAGGAAAATATCTAAAATTCACTCAGGTTCTAAGTAAGAAAGATAAAGTGTAAAGAACGAAAATAGTTCATAAAGCCCTGTGAATACACAGCCAGATGGTGAACATGACTCACTCAGAAAATGACTTATAATAAGCAGCTCAGACTACAGAAGAAAAGTGAAGGTGTTGGGGCTGTATGATTCTGCAGTGACCACACGGTCTCAGACTGACTCAAACCGAAATGTTTCTATTCCTAATAGAAAGCTGCATACAAATTCCTACTTCCCTCCATCTTCACCACACTACACACAAACCGATGTAGGTGGGGAATTGAAGAGCATGAAGACCAATGCTTTCACCTCCCAATTCCTTCCAATACTACAGAAAAGAAAGGGGAAGGTCAAGGGAACTTCAAGTCAGCAAACTGTCAACAAAACCTAAGGCACTGCTGTCAATTTCCATTTTGTTCAAGATACAACAGTGAATGTTATATTCTTGTTGAAAAGTAAAAATAAAGTTTCTATCCATGACTTCCATGACAACATCTGTATTACTTGCACCCCAAACAGATGGAATTAGCATTCCAAAAGGGTTAGGTGTGGCACTGAGCTTATAGCTTGCTTTTTTCCTCTAAAACTGTCATTCCTTACATGAAAATTGTAAAGTTTCCATTTGATAAGATTTCTGATATTATAAATTACAACGTAAAGAGAAAAAATAAGGACTCTTTCAAACCCAATATAACTTATCATAAAAGAAAAATAGGATTACATACTATTGTTGTTGTTATTATTATTAATCTGTTGTTTTAGAGACAGGGTCTCACTATGTAGATCAAGCTAGCCTCAAACACATAGCGGTCCGACTATGTGCATCTACCTCCCAAGCATGCACCTCCAAGCCCAGCCAAGGGAATTTTTTCAACAAAAGAGAAAAATAAATTCAGGGCATATTTAATTATAATCACCACTATAGAGCAAAACCGGTGAAAATACTAAAGTCTACAAAACAACAGTCTACAAATTTGAGAAAAATACTAAAGTCTATAAAACAAAGTCTATAAATTTGAGAAAAAGGGCCTGGTGTCACAAGAGCACTGGTCAAATCTTTCCTACAATTTCAACTATATGTTCAATCATTTGACAAATCCTATTTAATTATGTTATCATAATCTTATTTGAGAAAATCTTCAATTTACATAGAAATCCAAGCATATGTCTGGAATTTCAAACTATAACTGTTACTTAGAACTGAGAAATAGGGCACTGAGTGTGAATGAGATCTCTACAGCCAGACGCTGCCACCTCCCAGCTCTGTGACCCCATGTAGACCCCACCTGCTTATTGGAAACAGCATACACTGGGCTGTAGTGACCTGACTTTAGATGAAGAATGCACTTCTCAGGCAGTGTGCGAGAACTACAGATAGAAAACCGCAGAAGCACCGGGGTTTCTAGAGATAGCCTGGTGTGCCTCATTTAGCAAACGTTCACATTAGGAAATAAATATGTTTACAGGCAAACTGAGGGCATGCTTTTGTTCCTTTCCATAGAGGTTTTTGTTTGCTTGCTTGTTTGTTTGTCTGTTTGTTTTTAATGTGCACATTAAATGAAAACAAGGAGAGAAATGTTGCAATTTCAAAAAATGTTGATGGCCTGGATGAAACTGTTCAGCAAAAGAGTGAACTGAAGCCCAGAGAGGGTCTTTTTCTTCCTTTGGGGGGCTCCTTACCTAACTAACAAGTGGCAAAGTTGAAATAAAAGAGTATTCCTGCCTCTCCATTGATCACTTCAATGTTTTATTATACTGTAATCATAATATGTTAGCAACAATTTATAATTTTATTATATGTCCTACAATCTAAAACTACATTCCATAATTAATGCTAAATGTAAACTCAAATACAATTTTCCATGTTTTAAAATTGGGCACATGCAGCAACTCTGTAGGTTAAACAGTCTTTGTGGCCTGGCCTGCAGTGATAACTTAAACACACTGTCTTCCTAGGAAAATGAGCTGCAAGAGACAAGCAACCTCTGAACAAGCACACCTATCACTCCAGCACTCCTGAGGCAAGGCAGGGGCCTATCTGTGAGTTCCTCCTGAGCTACACAGCAAGCTCAGGCCAGCCAGAGCTACATAGTGAGAACAGGTCTCAAAAGAAGAAAAGAAAGGAGAGAGAAAAAAGATAGAGAGGATGAGTGAATCTAAAGCATTTCCATTCCGTGGATAGGGTTCCAGATCCTGAGAGTCATAAGAAAAAACTCAATTTCTGTATATTAAAATTCCAAACCCAAGTTAACCACATTTAAAGTTACACTTTAAAAAAACAGCTTTGTAGTTAAAGTATGTTTTAAAGCATTGCACAAAGCCATAAGCCTGGGCCCTCGCTGTCAACTGCAGATAGATGTGTGGTTAGGTCTGAGCCGACAATCAGTAGCTAGAAAGTCTATGGGCACCTTCTTGAAGCAATTCTTTTAAGGACACTTCCCTTCCAGCTTACTGCAATCTGAGCAAAGAGGATAACGTAAGTGCCACCTTGATTTAGAGACAGATGCCACTTACAGCAAGGCAGCAAGATAACAGAGCAGAGTGCTTGAACACTCCATGAGTCATTAGGGCTGTCCTGCTGCCCTGAGCCACCTGTCTCCAGTCATGCTTATGCATTCAGGGCTTGGGTTCTATCCCTCAGTAGGAGACAGGTAAACACAGAATTCATTTTTCCCCAGCAACTTAAAATGCATTTGTTTGTTTTTTATTTCTATTGATTTTTTTTTTCAAACAGGGAACTCTTAAAGCACAATTCTCATTGGAGGGATAAAGTATGGAAACCTTAACCTTCAATGACTCTGATTCAAACACTCCTTCTTTCAAAGGGATTGATGCCACAGGACTCACCCAGCAAAGGGTCAGTGAAATCCAGCTGTGCTGAAGAGCTGCAGGCCACAGAATGGGACTCAAGCTTGGCCTGTGTCCACAAACCAACTGTCTCCTGGAACTCATGCTGTATGCGCTCCATATTCAAGTACTCCATCCACAGGTCCTAGAGTAGAATAAAGCACTGGAACGTCAGCAGATGAACCTTATGTTCACACATACAAGTATGCACTCACCTCAGTGAGACACTCAGTTACATGAGGGGATCCGCTAGGTCTCCAGCACAGTGTGAACTGCACTGGAATGACCACTAGCAATCTTAACAGCTGCTATAAAACTTTTCGCTTACATACCATGACTAGAAAAAAAACAAAACAAAACAAAAAAAAAAAAAAAAAACACCTGCTAAACAGCCTCACTATGCATATTAATGACACATATATATATATATACACACACGTATAACATATATACATATGCACACACACTACTAGGCTAGTAAATCATGTACATTAGATGACATATAAAGAAAATAGAACATGGTTTAAAGTAAGATTTTAAAATAAATACAGAAGCCAGAGAGATTGCTCAGCAGTTAAGAATACATACTGTTCATGTGCTGAGCTCAGTTCCTAGAACCCATGCTAGACAGCTCACAAGCACCTGTAACTCTAGCCCCAGCGCTCTAAACCTTCTGGCCTCAGTAGGCAGTTGAATGAATGTACACACACCACAGACACAGACACACACACTCACAATTAAAAATAAATTTAAATTTAAAATAATTAAAAATAATAAAATTGAATCTTTAAAATGTTTTAAAAAAAAAAAAAAAGAAGGAAGGAAAGAAAGATACTGAAGCCAGCATGGTACCCCATGCCTACAATATCAGCTCTCAGGAGGCTAAAGCAAGATGATGGCTACAAGGTCAAGGCCTCTGGGCTATATAGTGAGTCACAGTCCACCTGAGCAACAGAACAAGACAATGAACAAATTCATGAATGATAAATTAATCTAGATTAAATTAAGCCAGATTAAATTCATAAAAATTTACAAGAAATACTGGAGACAAAAAAACATGTTAAGCTATACCACAAAATATGTTTTGCTGATCTGTAAAATCAGCAAAAATTAAAATGTAAAAACAGTATGGACAGAACTAGCCAGTTTCTTCAACAGATAAAAGGAAACAAACAAACAAAAAAAAAAAAGAATAAAACTTATAAATTAAAGAAACCCAGTAACCGTTCTCAAAATGTAGGTCCTGATTCAATATGTAAACATAAATAAAAACAAAACCTTCAGAGCTAGGGAAATGGCTTAGCTGTTAAGTAGCACTTGCTCTTGCAGAGGACCTGGGTCTGATTCTCAGCACCCACATGGCAGCTCACAACAATCTGAAATTCCAGTTCCAAGAATCCAACACTCTCTTCTAGCCTGCAAGGCTGCACAGACTTAAATGCAGTCAAAACACTCTTATACAGAAAATAAAAATAAGTCATAAAAATAAAAATAAAAAATCTTAATGGTATTTATAAGACAATTGGAATTAGCAGGCTCTATGTCTGGGTCAAGAGCTCCCAGAACTCAGCCCTGCATGAAAAGATCTGAGAAAGGCCTTCTTTCCTGCTTTCCTGCCTCCTCCCAGGCTAGCTACAGAAACTCAGAAGACTGAGACTCAAAGTTAGGGCTGAGAAAGACTCAAAGACTCTGCTGTATGCCAAAAAGACAACCTATTAGGACACACGGGAACCAGAACCAAGCGGCTCCAGAAGGAAGCCTCTTTGTCACTTCCTGAGCTGACCTGTGACCTATGATGTATGCTGTAGACAGACCTGGAATTCACTCTTCAGGCATCTGATGGCAGAGATGGCTGCTTAAGTACTCAGCTGGTCACAGCTAGAATAAGTAAGAGCACAAAGCTGTGTTCCTCAGGTTACAAAAAGCCCTGGAACAAGCTTGGGGCTTCAGGTGAGGCCATTTCTGAGCTGGAGACTTAAGAAAGAATATCCTGTCAAAAGATTCAGATATGTACTGACAGAGCCCACCAGAATGACCACTCATCCCGTAACAGTGAGCAGTTTTACTATCGGGTGATGACTATGGCCAGGTCAATTTACATTTAGAAATGAAAAAAAACAGGCATTGTCACAGTTTTACCTGCTGATTCTGCATCACTTTTGCTAGCCTGTGAATATCATAATGCTTTGGTAAAGAAGGAATATAGGTATCTCCTTTTTGAAAATTTTCATCTTCTAGCCATAACATATATACATTGAAGAGCCTAAAAGATAAAAACACAATTACATAAAATGTAAAAAGATAGACAAATAAAGTTTCTTATTTACTAAGAACTCTGGCACCACCATGTGAGAGTAAAGAAAGGCTTCCATGAAGAAACGTTGTCTGGCAGCCAATGCCTCTCCTCAGAAACTTGCAGAGGAACACCTCACACATCGTTACCATAGGATTCAGAATTCGCTGAAGCAGAAGGTCTGAGAGGGGCTCTGAGAGCCCTGTCAGTGATGGAGTAAGTGCCTGGAGCAGTGCTTATACCACGGCCCCAGCATCCGAATTCACAGTTTTGCTGTCCTCGTCAATTCAGACAAAGTCAGCCTCAGTGCTTGGAAAATACCAAAAGCTAGTTTCTACCTGACTGCAAGCACTCACTAGCCTAACAGCAATAGCCATGCCAATCTCAAGGAAACCATAAATAAAAACTGCAATCTGTGTACCTTGCTCTCATTAAAAAGGAATATTTTTTTAAAGCTGGGGTTATAAAATAAGTCTTTGTTTTTAAATATATTTTAACAATTTATTTCTGTTGCTTTTTCAAAGAATATATCTATCTACTAGCTGAAATAGCTAGTATCCAAGGCATTGTTCGAACAACAGCATAGAGAAGTACCTGGCACACACAAATGACCAAAAGGCCTCGGGTAGCTCTGGGCAACACAGTGGAAAATCACCTCCTTTATCACCAGGACAGTGTGTCAAGGAACAGAGATACAGACAAGGCTGGTATGTATGTATGTATATGAGTGTGTGTGTGTGTGTGTGTGTGTGTGTGTGTGTGTGTGTGTGTATGACTCAGGAAGATGGATGGCCATTTCCCCAACACTCCACAGAAAGAGAATCGAAGAGAGGGAGAGGGAATATCAAAGACCTAAGATGTTCCAAGAGAAAAACTTCTAATGCTAAGAGCAAGCCCCAAGGGTCCAGGGCCACAGCAAGCCTGAGCCGTGGGTCTACTCACTCACTCACCAAGGTATTCTATGCTTGAGGATAATGCCTAACAGCCATGTTTTATGAGGCCATGCTCTAAGGCAACCTTGAGCACTAAGATTTACAGGCAGAAATCACGCTAACCAACCCTGGCTCATTACAAAGTTCCAAACATTTAGGGACATGCCAATCTGTGCCTGGATGGTAAAGCCCTGGATCTCGTCAAGGATCTCAGAGTTCAAGAGTTTGGTCACCTCTGTCTTTAAACAGCTATTTAAAGGATCTGGTGTTATATGGCTGCTAGGATCAATTTGCTTTGGCTTGCTTCTCTTTTCATGTTAGGAAAAGGGAAGGGTGTCAGCCCTCTGGATTGTTATTCTCAGACTCAAACACTAAAGACAATTACATCCAAACAGTGACCTATTTCCCATGAAAAATGTGTCCAGGTCAATCAGTGTCAAAGCCACCTTCCAAACACAAACTAACAATTTGAGAGTCACACCTGAACTCTGTATCAAAGCTAGCCAACCAGCACAGTGTCTGGCCACAAACAAGAGCGGACAGCCATCTTACCTCACTAGTTCTCTGTGCAGCTCTGGTGAAGTCAGGTAACCAGGGGTGCCCCCGGTAACCAGAGCATGCTGCTCTGGCGTCCCTTCACTGCCCTCTGCTGGAACACGGAGGGCCTTGCTTGCAGCATAGTGGAAGTCTGCCACCTCACTCAGGCGTCGCTTCATGTCTTTCAACAAATTGGTATGCGAGGGACTTCGAAAAAACCTTCTTCCAATACAACCATCCACAGGTAACCTTAAAAAGATGTAAGCAGAGGCTATAACATTTGAGCAGAAAATGCTCCAAGCGGTAAAACACAGCAGTCAAATAGCAAATTACCTTGTTATAGCTCTGAGGTTATTCTAAGAAACCAAAGAGATGGTGTATAGAGTACCCTTCAGCTGGTTCTGTTTCCATAGTTCTAAATACACAGTCAACCACGGTACAAAAGTATCAAACAAAATTCTAGAAATAAGCAATATGTAAGTGTGTGTGTGCACAAGAGTGTGTGTGTGTGTGTCTGTCTGTCTGAGTGCAGGTACACACATGCCATGGCAAAAGTATAGACAGCTTTCAGGAGTTGGCTTTCAGGTAATCAGGCCTGCGCAGCAGGCACTGCTACCCATTGGGCCATCTTGCCAGCCCTAGCAACGTATGTTTTAATCAACTTTTATTACTGATTGATTACTGTTAAACTGAGCTTTTTTTCTAACAGCACATGTACTAAAATAGTATGTTTGTAATGTTTGTCTCTTACTATTTACTGCTGTTTATCTCTACTATGCCTAGCTTATAAACTGAACTTTATCATAGGTATATATGCAGAGTATACAGAGTTTGGCTCTAACTGAGGCTTCAAACAGCTACAGGTCATCTTGGAATGTATCCCTAGGGATAAGGGAAAGCTACCATACAAAAGCAGCTTTAAAAAGAACGAAACACTAAAAAGTCAGGTCACCACCACCACCTGGAAAATAAAGACAGTCTGTTCTTGAACTATAAATCTAACAAAAAATAGAGGTAACCAAAAGTCAGCATCTTTATGTTTCACAGGAGTGAAGGAAAGGGCGTGGAGCTGGGAATTAAGCAGGAGCTGGAGAGCAGGGCTTCATCCCAGCATACAGTCTCAATAGGCCAGACCTTGTTTTTAAGTAAAACCATCAACGTCTCCTTGCACAGCCCCAGGGATACCCTCTTAGATCACTACTCTTCATAAGGTGGCCTTACATAGGCCTCAGAGAGATCACATATGTAGCCTCAGTCTGGAACATCTCTCCCTAAGCACCTCCAGAGGTTCTCTGCTGAACCTTACCCAGTTCCTAGGTGCTGTCCTTAACATTAAGAGAAAGTGGTACAAGACAGCCCAAACTCCATTAAGATCAAGGCTAACAAGTATTGAGCACAGTCCTTGCTGTGTCAGAAGAGAGTGACTCATACTCCACAGCACACACACAGGAATGAGCTGCCAGGAATTCACTACAGTTCTGGGTACCATACCCATATTGTGGTCCTGGGCGATGAAGATACAAGAGGAAAAACTTCTGCCAAATGAGTGGCAGAAGAGGGTGATCAGAAGGCGTGGCCAGAGCCTGGTGGGCCCAACGATAAATCAGCAGTCTCTGCAGGGACGGGACGATGGGCAGCTTCAGCTGGATCTGGGCTTTCTACAAATGAGCATAGTCAAAATCACTTTAAACATTTTGCTTTTACTTTAGTAGAAAAAAGTCTTCAGGACATTTTTACAAGCCCATTGGCTGACATTTTAACCTCTTCAGCAGCAAGACATGGGGCCCAGTTTTCTGTGTGGAGATATTTAGAGCCTAGAACACAAATCTACCTGAAGAGTCATCTAAAACACTGGGATGGAGCACAGCTGACAGCAGTCACTTGGCGTCCTGGGGCCTCTGGGCTCAATGCCAGTACTGCAGTAAGTGTAGACAAAGAAGCAGGAGGGTGGGAACTTCAAGGCCATCTTCACCTGCACTGAAAGCTGGAGGACAGCCTGGGATTACCTGAGACCCTGTGTCTATACCTGAGATCCCGTGTCAAACAAACAACAAAATTCTAAAACTAACCTAATGCCCGTCTCTGAAATTCCTTTACATATAAAATATCATACTATCTTCCCAGTCATGACATGGCTGTGGCATTCCTGACCCCACAGTGGCTATTTGCACAACATTGGTTCCAACAACATACTCTCATGGAGGAAGGAGAGGTTCTATAGGCCCAACCTTCCTTGTGGATGGAGGGGAGAAAGAGAAAAACTTGGGGGTTTGGGTTGTTGTTGTTTTTTACTTCCTTCAGTTGAATAGCCACTGGCAAGGCACTCATGTTCCTGTAAATAAACCTAATTAAACTCACTGGGTCGCTGGGGAGAAAAAAAGGACAGTAAAATGAAAAGGAACCAGCTGAAATGAAGAAGGGACCAGCAGGACAAGAGGGGGATGAGTAATGGGGGGAACATTATCAAAATACAGTAGAGGTGCCTATGAAATGCCATGATAAAATCTATTCCCTAGTATATGCTAGCAAACACAAATAAAATTTTAACTTCATAGAGCAAAGCAGCTGTATGTAAAAAAAAAAAAATGAATTTGTCAAATTTTATCAATCTTAAAAATCTAGGTTTTAATAGGGCTTTTAGGGAGTGAAGAACTCCTTTGGCAGGTTTGAAACCTGAAAACATCTCTGCTATGGCTCCTCCAGTAGATCTTTACATCAAAGCCTTAGCCAGCCTGTTTCATAAACTGATTATCAGCTTTTTAAACAAATTCATTCCAGTCCAGGTTGAGACACAAAACCTCAGAAGCAAGCATCAGAAATCTGATTTTTAACAAGTTTTAAGAAGGGATTCCACATACATTCGGGACACAAAAGCAACAGAAATGCACAGCAACAGCAAGCTACATTTGTTCTAGGAGCACACTCCTCCACGACAGGGAGGGGACCTCAGAAGCCAGCACACCTTCGTGCTACATCGGATTTTAGATGCTGAATGGTAGGTGCACTTTCTGAACATCCACGGAGGAAAGCAAGGAGTTAACATTTACAGTGAGTGGCTCAGCTAAGAGTGTAAGCCACCTCCTGTAACTCAAATGCAGAACTTAGGCAGTACCTTTAGAGCTTGGTCAGGGGTAAAGGCATTTATGACCAATTCGCCTTCAACAACCCTTCGGAGCTGAGAGTCCTCTTCAAAGATGGATTCCATGTTCAACACAGTCCATGCAAACCAAACCTACACATCAAACAAAGGGGAAGTAAAGAAGCCACTAATTCCAACTGATGAACAGATCCTGCTCACAAGCTTAAATCTTTTCTAGGGTGAAGTTATGGTATATATGATACAGCATTTGCTTAGCATGTGCAAATGGTCTATAGCACTGCAAAACATACACATACAAATCCCAAGAAACAAATATTAAGCTTTGGAACTTCCTATGTACTTAATATGTGTCTATGTTCTTGCACACAATTAGACAAAACAAGTAACTGAAAAGTGCTAAATTCTTCTCTGGCAGTGGTTCTTAACCTTCCTAATGCTTGTGACCCTTTAATATAACAGTTCCTCATGCTGTGATGACCTTCTGACCATAAAATTATTTTTGTTAGCTGGGCATGGTGGCACACACCTTTAAACCCAGCACATGGGGAGGCAGAGGTAGGTGGACTGCTGTGAGTTCAAGGCCAGCCTGGTCTACAAAGTGAGCCCAAGACAGTCAAGCCTACAGAGAAACCTGTCTTGAAAATACCAAAAAAATTATTTTCATTGCTACATCATAACTGTAATTTTGCTACTGCTATGAATCATAATGTAAATATGTGTGTGCTCCGGTCGTCTTAGATAGCACCTGTGGAAGGGTCATTTGACCCCCTAAGTAGTCGCAACCCAAGATGGAGGAACCACTGTTCTCGGGGGAAAATGATGAGGACTGCATTTGGGGTTAGAGTGCTGTACTGCAGAGGACGTGTGAGCAGGCATCAGTGAGGACCAGCTAATAAACTGAAAAATATTACTGTGCTTAAGGATGAAACAAATGTGACCTTATGCTGCCTAAGGTCGGTAATAATGAAACTTCTGCTGCTGCCACTACTGACAACAGCAAGGCCAAAGCATAGTGAGTACTGCTAAGGTCTGTTCTGACTGCTTCACATACAGGTTCAATTATGTTCTCAACTGACACTGAGGAAACTGACAACAGAGAAATAAGCAAGCAGCCCAAGGCGCAGAGCCAGAAAATGGCAAAATCACGCCAAAGCCTGGGCCACCTACTCCTAACACTCACTCTTGCTTTCTCTCCACTCAGCCCCTGAGCTAACCTCAGTAAGGATGATAACAAAATTAAAATTCACAAAGATCAAAATGGTTCTTAGTAGCATCATACCTGTGTGGACATGGACAAGCCCTCCACGAAGGAAGGAGTGATGTTGCCGGCCACAATCCAGCTCACCAAAGAGGAGAGCAGACTCCGGTCACAGTGGTAACCCAAAGCATTCTGCATCAGGGAAGAGAACAGAACCAAGAGTCTTTGAAAGAGTCTCTGATGCCTCCAAGGGTGTCAGCAGTTACCTCTATAATGGAAGATTCCAACAAGACAGATTTCATGGTGTGGCTGAATTCAGTTTCAAGTACTTTATTCAGAATTTTGTTTCTATGTTCATTGGGGACTTCACCTGTGGTTTTCTTTCATCATCCCCTTAACTGCTTTTGGTGTCAAGGTAACACCAGCTCACAGAGTAAGTTTGTTAATATTCCTCCTGATTTTGTGGACTAGTCTGAAGGGTGTTACAGTTAGTTCTTCTTTAAAAATCTGGTGGAATTCATCAAAGTCCATGATTTACATGTATGAAAATAGTACCTTGACTGTCATGACAATGTATACATACTAATCGAAAAAATATTTCAAGAATGGACTGTCTGCAGCAGTCCCAGGGTGCATCACAGGGACATGGATTGTTCTCTCTAGGCCCTCGGCTTACTTCTCTATGTCTTCCCTGGGATCTGTGCTAGTGGACTATGACTAGTGAGGTAAGACAACATTAAGGTGTGATTCATATAAAAAAAGGGCTGCCACAGATTATTACCAGGAATTGTTTATTTAGGAGACCCTTTTAGCATCTAGCATCTCACCAGTGGCTGAGATTCTCTTACAGTTACCTTGTGCTGTTGGTAGAGCAATTTCTGCACACAATCCTCCTGCATCAGATGAAAAGCTGCTTTACACAAGTGGTCCATGAGGAAGAGGATGGGCTGCTCTCGGAACCACAGGTGCTGGCTTATGAGAGCCTGGACCCAGAATTCCAGCACAGCCACGGGGCCTACTTCATTAGGCTGAGTGCTTAAGCATATGTGTGCCTGTGAAGAAGCAACTCTGTGATGTACAAGGTTAACAACCACCCTCCCTCCCACTGTTAAAACATTACAAATGTATCCACTCCCATGTAAGCCCCACCCTACCAGCCTTCCTGTGCCAGGAGACTGGAGTACCCAGATCTCACCGCCACAAGTTCTGTGAGAAGAGTACATAAGGGATTTATATGGGCCCTGACCTGGATCATGCTGTTGAGAAGCTTCACATTGTCCCCATGGCTGGTTCCTGTCAGATGCTGTGCCACCTTGTGGGTGACCTGCTGGGTGACCCCCTGAGGAACACCACTGTCCAAGTGGAGGAAGAGGAGCAGGCTGGACAAAAACCTGTGGAGCACAAAGGACCTCACACCTTACCTTCCATTCAGGCAGAACTGCAGCATTCTGGGTGGGGTTTTGTCTGCTAGCTTTTCCTCTGGATGTTTTGAGACAGGGTCTCAAGGACCCTAGCTAGTCTCTAACTTGTTATGTTATGTTGAAACTGCCCTTGAATACCACACCTCCCCAAATGCTGGGATTACAGGCATGGACCACCACAGCAGACTCTGAGCAAAGGATAGATGAGGAGTGTGCTAGGTAAGAGCTCTGCCCACAGCTCTTTTCATTTCAACAGACAATTACTTATGAGGAAAGAGAAAAATGTTAAAGTGATTCCAGTTTTAGAAAACAGTGCTACTTAGGGATTCTGATAAATTTTCAAAGACTTCAGAAAAATAAATTCTTTGTATTTAATGTGTGTTAAAAGGAATTATATCTCTCTACTGCACTGTAATGAACAAATCCAAATCACATAAATACAGAGAAGTTAAAAGGAACTGGAAGAAAATACCCTGAGATATCAATATCCTCCTCTATATCCTTCACCTCTAAGCAGGAATGTTTCCAAGTTATTTGGTTCCCAAACTAAATATGCAGGATGCTAATTTTAATTTTTTAAAAGTATCTCAACTCTAACACTTTCTACTAAGGTCAAATCTCCAAGACTGTGGGAATGCATATTTAATTAGCTATCTCAGGTATATCTCATCAGCAAGTAACTCTGAGAAATACTGAATCAAAAGCATTGTATAAGAAAAGTGATACTCCCAGCACTCAGAGAGGCAGAGGCAGGCAGATTGTTCGAGGCCAGACTGGTCTACAAAATAAGGCCAGGACAGCCAAGACTACACAGTGAAACCCTGTCTCAAAAAGCAAAAAAAAAAAAAAAAAAAACAATCGATTAAACTGAAAAAAAGCAGTTTAAAAAATACAGTTCAAATGTATTGGAAAATAACACATGTATTTATAAACTGGGGAAAACAAAACAAACAAGCAAACAAACAAAAAAACAACCAACCAAAGAAACAAAATACTATTGAAATACCATTCCCTTTTAATTTACTCTAGACCAGAAAATACTGGCTGGGCGTTTCTGTCAGTAGAATATACTCACTGCTCATTCTTCAGAAGGTAATACTGGCATGGGTAGAACACAGGTAGAACCTTATCTAAGACATGGACCACTGCTCTCAAATGCCTTGATTGGACCAGAATTCCCAACAGCGGGATGCCTTCTGCACAGAACTTCTCAATGCTACAGGAAAGGAAAGGGGAATGTGAGCACTAAGTACCTCATTAATAAAATTTTAATCCTCCAATGAAATACAAGCTTACAATACCTGGATCATCTCAGTTATCCAAACTTTTTTATGAATAACCTACACAAAGAAATACTAGATTCATAACTTAAAAACACAGAGTTCTTAAAATGTCATCTATATTTTCATCTCCTTAAACAGGAGAGTTGAGAGCACTGCTCAAATTACACGACGTCCCAGGGACAAGATGAGAAGCCAAAGTACCCCCTACTCAAGTACCCCAGAAGCTACTGCAGCAAAGGAACGCTTAGACTGTGAGCTCACACTGTCACCTAGAGTGCAGTGTGTCCACAGATTTTCTTCTCCTCTGGAACAGTTCATTATAAATGTTACTGAAGGACAATAAACAATAGTTATTTTGTTTCTTTTATTGGTTGTTTTTTGTTTGTAGAAGTACATGTATCATTTTCCAACTCATTTGAACTATATTTTGTATCTTCTCACTTTACTGCTTCTTTTTAGTTTAACTGACCTAAAAGATTTATTTTTAGTTTCAATTTGAAATATAATTACTTATTTGGATAAATATAAAAAATAAAAGTTGATCTATATAAAAATAAAACTTCTCAATCCTCCAAATGCAAAATACTATTGCAGAAGACTTAAGTTAGAGGAAATATATTCAATGGAAATCTTAAAGCACCATTTTCAAATAATACACATGCCCAGCAATCAGGAGGCAGGGGCAGGCAGATTTCTATGAATTCAAAGCTAGCCTGGTCTAAACTGCTTGGTCCAGGCAGCCAAGGCTACACATCGTGAGACCCTGTCTCAAAAAAACCAAAACCAAAATAATAATAATAAACATGACAGTCAAGAGCAACATGAAAAAAAAACATTTCTGCTATAATTATACTCAGTGAAAAATGTAATTGTATTCTAATGATTATAACTAATAGAAAAGATATGTTAGATAAAGAAGAAAAACTCAGAGATGACATTACATCAGATTGGTCATGGAATAGGAGCAGTAGAAGCAAGGGACTTTTTCCTATTTTTCTTTATTCTGTGCTTTCCCTATATTACTTTAACTCTAAGAGAGAGAAAAGAATAACCAAAAAAAAAAAAAAGAAACTCCAAAAAATAAAAGTTAATAGTGCAAAGGCAGCTGGGCATAGTGGTACACGCCTGAAATCCCAGCACTCAGGGAAGCAGAGGCAAGCAGATCTCTGTGAGTTTGAGGCCAGCCTGGTCTACAAATCGAGTCCAGGACAGCCAAGGCTACATAGGGAAACCCTGTCTCAAAAAAACAAACAAACAAAAAGTGCAAAGGCTGCCATGTAGAAAGTACTTATAATAGTAATAACAAAAATAGAAACCTATATATATATATATATATATATATATATATATGTATTTTATAGCCTATGTAAATAAAACCCCTAAGAAGAAAGAAAAAAGAAAAAATATTGAACAGAATAAAGGACTGGAATGATTAAGAGATGTATTTCTCTTCCAGAATGACAATTCCTAACAGCCATCTCAGGCCTATAACTCTGGTTCCAAGGGATCCACAGACTCTGGCCTACACAGGTTCTACATATATTATGATGTGCGCACACACATACACACACACACACAATTTTTCAAAACAATATAAATCTTAAGAAATATATTTTAAAAACAATTCTTAGCATGGCAACGATTCTGGGTGACTTTCTATTGTTCCTTGTACTCTCCATAATGTTACAGTTGTCTACTCTACTCCCAAGCCCCAGCCCAGACTGTTTTGAGTTACTTCTATTCAATCCATAGACTGTAGCTATGGAACCAATTCCAAAGGAAAACATTTATTCTCCCTTTCACTCCCATCAGTAATCAGTATGTACAGAAAGAACTCAGCAATGAATAAGAACTGTAGTCATGGAATAGATACAGCAACTAGAAAAAAACATGAAACAACTTTGGAAGACTATGGTTAAAGAATCAAAAAGCCAGACACTGTTCTGAGGATGTAATGAGTACTGTGAGTAACTTAAGCTTCATAAAACCAGTCAATACAATCATCTCTATCCATCTTAGAGGTGAGGAACCCAGGGTTTGGGGAACTATGTAACAAGTACAACCCTAAAGGCCTAAATAACCACTCGTCCTTCTGGAACATTCTATATCAACCACCCTCTCTTACCTACTTTCAATTTGTTCTACCACCCATCCAATCACCTCTGTTCAGCTTCAGTAAAGAGTATGTCCTCTTTCCCCCAGCTCACCTCCTCCCCACCAAGTGTGCCTTCCTGCATTCTTTCATTCAATCACATTTATTGAGTATCTGTTGAGTACAAGTCTGTAGACACACAAAGGAATAAGAAGAGTCCCCACCTTCTACAAGGAAGCTTTAGATGAGTTATAACTACATATTTGTTTTGGCAAATGAACAGGAATGAATTTGGGTATTACTGTCCCTTTATAAACTATTCAACAAGGCTCATTATTTGACCCTAATTAACCCCCCCCCACAGGTTTAATGAAGGCCTCATGAGTGGGATATGAAAAGATGAGATTCTCCTAGCACTCGTACAAACAAGCTACCCTGGAGGCTCAGCAAACAGTACCTGTGGCCAACAGCTGTCACAGCTAAGGCAAGATAGCAGCCAATGGGCATGCCTGATTTCACAGCCTTCAAGAGAGGGTGAAACATGGGTGATTCTGTCATGTCAGGTACCGTGCTGGAGAAGGGAACAACTGGACAGTTCTGCTGTTTTCCAAAATCATTTTTGTGTAATTTTAACCTCAAGATCAAATTCCAGGCCCATTGATTAAATGAGGTCTCAGGAGTCTCTCCATATCGAACAATACTGGCCAGATATGAAACCTAAAACAATCATTCATTTTAAATGTTAGTCATATACAAATTAAACCAGTAACGTCATCTACCCCCTCTCTTTGTGATCGATAATGCTCTGGGAAGAGAGTGCACTACTTACTGCCCTTCAATTGGTGTTTGCTGTACTGTATTAAAGCAATGTTCCACAGACATCTCCCCACTCCATTACTTGCTTTGTGAACTCCATCTCAGCACAAGCAGAATAATATAGAGGTTGATACTCAAGACCGCTGTGCTATACCTTCATTCTATCAGAGTTGGGAGCCTTATTGATATCATTTGCTTATTTCTTGGTAAAAAAGCTAATATCAAGCCACCAATAATTTAACTACCAATCTGCAAAGATTTTTCAAATGTCACTCAGTTCTCCTGAGTTGTACAGGAGTGCCAACATATCTCTATAACTCAAGCCAAATTCTGACACACTAATGGTGACACAAGATTATTTTTGCTATGTGTGGTTGGGCAGGTCTTTAATCCCAGAAATCAGGAGGCAGATCCAGGCAGCAGATCTCTATGACTTAGAGACCAGGCTGGGCTAAATAGTGAGTTTCAGGACAGCAAGGGGTACATAGTGAGACCATATCTCCAAAAGAAAAGACAACTTTTAAAGAAAAAATATTTAAAAACTATGATAATTAAATTTAGTATTATGAATTGTCCAAAAAAATCAAAACTATAATTTTATCTTCCCAGGCAATTTTTAAATTAAGATTTATGTTCTCAGAACACAAGAAGAGTACCTGTTTCATACTTTCAGAAATCAGCCCCGCATAAGGCTTCTGTGCTAGATACTTCTGATAAGCCTCAAGAACTAGCAATGCCACTTCAGTGTGAAATGCCTGGTCCAAATGAAGGGTACCCTTTTGAAAAAACAAACAAAAATCACAACTATAATATACCATCCTTATTAAGTAGATAGTTTTTTAAACAACAACAAATGCAGAACAGTAAAACAGGGCATTGGATTCAAAAGATAAATGTTTTATCTCCTTAAAGTGAAATTATGAAATGACAACAGGGAGGGACCCTCGAATCTAAAGAACAAGATACTGCACCAAGACTGAACCGCAATCATCCCCAAGCTCCCAAACAAGTATCTTTAAACAGAGCTGCACGGCCCATCCTAGAACCTCTTTAAAGAGCCTAGATTACAGGCTAAGAGCAACACCACCTGTCATAAAGATGCTTATTATTAAGCACACAGGAGAATATTTAGTACATCAAGTCTACATTCTTGTTTGTTGTTTCATCATCGAAGAAAGTACTACACTCAAAAACATGGGTCAATACTGACTTTCAAGCCTAAGGTGACCTATAGTATTTCCAAATAGCCATCTCTGCAGTTTTCAAAGACTCCATTCTTTTAGGAGGGAGCAGACACTCAGGGGTATCTACATGCAGACATCTGGGAAATGGGAGGCTAAAGTGTTCCATTTGCAGGCTGGAAAATGTGAAGTTGGAGAAACAGCCCTGTGGCTCTCACCCACAGCTCTTCAGTGAGAGAAGGCCCAGAGGAACCCCAAGAAGCAGAAACACCCCATGAGAAAGGTTCTCTGGACTCAGTCTCCCCATCTGTGGAACACCATTCCATGAGTGCAAACCACACAAGACAACCACCAGCATTAAGTGATTTGCTCAAAACAAAAGATGCCTGACAGTTGTAGAGAGCTAATTTCTCCCCGCTCTCTGCCAAATGCTTGTATTCTGATCAATAAATAACCTAATAAATAAGACCCAGGTAAAGAGGTGGGAAACTATACCAGTCAAAATCACTAGCGTGCCTCCTAAGAGACTTGACAAATAGCAAACCCTTAATAATACCTATTAATAATTCTAAAGGGAGGAACTAAATTCAACAGCTTCTCTATCTCTCTGAAATAACTCCACGGGGAAGGCCTACAGATGGGCAGCTGATGCTCAGAGTTTAGGAAGCTTGTTCAGAGTCACACTGTCAGAAGATTATAGACCTGGGATCAGAGCAAAGTCAAACTCATATATAAGGTAGACTGTAAAAAAACAACTATGAAGATGACATACAGGACAGACTGCAGAGAGACCTGGGGCAGCACATAGAATCAGAAGGAAACTAAGAAGCCAGAGATAAAACAGCAACAGCACATTGAAATGAGTTAAGGATAAAGGGAAGATTTTCTTTTCTTTTTTTTTTTCTGTGTGCACACATGTGAAGGCCCCTGGTCAGCAAGTTCCATGGTGGATCCACCTGTGTGCACCTCTCCTGTGCTGACATGACAGCACCTGCTGCCAAAGCTAAACTTGGGTCCCCATGCTTTTGCAGCAAGCACTTCACCAACTCTCAACTCTAGGCAATGGAAGATGTATCTT
Source organism: Psammomys obesus (assembly GCF_907164565.1). Taxonomy (NCBI): domain Eukaryota; kingdom Metazoa; phylum Chordata; class Mammalia; order Rodentia; family Muridae; genus Psammomys; species Psammomys obesus. The sequence continues at coordinate 38,159,290 of NW_026596040.1, read as the reverse complement.
AACGTAGAACACCTGCATTAGAAGATGCTCACCACACAAAACAGAATTAAAGAAAAGATACTTTGGGGAATATAGCTTAGTGGGTAGAGTGCCTTCCAGGCATGTACAAAGTCCTAGGTTCAATTCCCACCGGAGGAGAGGGAGGAAGAGGGAAGCCTAAACTCTAACAGAGCCGAGAGAAGTTCCAGGCCAGCAGGTGGCACAAAGAGACGTTACTGCTTTAAGAAAATGCTCCATAAGGACATTTGCTCAACCATGTTTATAGCGGCCTTATTTGTAATAGCCGGAAGCTGGAAACAGCCCAGATGCCCCTCAGTGGAGGAATGGATGCACAAATTGTGGTATATCTACACAATGGAATATTACTCAGCAATAAAAAACAAGGAAATCATGAAATTTGCAGGTAAATGGTGGGATCTGGAAAAGATCATCCTGAGTGAGCTATCCCAGAAGCAGAAAGACACACAGGGTATATACTCACTCATATAGACATATAATATAGGATAAACCTACTAAAATCTGTACACCTAAAGAAACTAATCAAGAGGGAGGACTCTTGCTAAAATGCTCAATTCCTATCCAGAAAGGCAAAGAGGATGGACATCAGAAGAAGGAGAAAAGAGGGAACAAGTCAGGAGCCTGACACAGAGGACCTCTGAAAAGCTCTGCCCTACAGACTATCAATGTAGATGCCGAGACTTATGGGCAACCTTTGGGCAGAGTGCAGGAAATCTTAGGAAAGAAGTGGGAAACAGTAAGATCTGGAGAGGACAGGAACTCCACAAGGAGAGCAACAGAACCAAAAAAATCTGAGCATAGGGGTCTTTCCTGAGACTGCTATTACAACCAAGGACAATGCATGGAGATAACCTAAGACCCCTGCACACATATAGCCCATGGCAGTTCAGTATCCAAGTGGGTTCCATTGTGATAGGAACAGGGACTGTCTCTGACAGTCTGATTGGCCTGCTCTTTAATTACTTCCCCCTGAGGGGGAAGCAGCATTACCAGGCCACCGAAGAGGACAAGGCAGCCACTCCTGATGAGACCTAATTGACTAGAATCAGAAGGAAGGAAAAGAAGTCCTCCCCTATCAGTGGACTTGGGGAGGGTATGCATGCAAAGGGTGGAGGAAGGGAGAGATTGGGACAGGAGGAGGGAGGGAACCTCGAGGGGGATACAAAGTGAGTAAAGTATAATTAATAAAGGAAAAAAAATAATTAAAAAAAAAGAAGGAAAGAAAGAAAGAAAGAAAGAAAGAAAGAAAGAAAGAAAGAAAGAA
>NW_026596040.1:38155557-38157998 GCF_907164565.1 Psammomys obesus | reverse complement strand
GAAAGAAAGAAAGAAAGAAAGAAAGAAAGAAAGAAAGAAAGAAAGAAAGAAAGAAAGAAAGAAAGAAAATGCTTTCCTAAAAACTGATACGTGCAAAAATCTGTTTCTCAGAAATGGCATACCTGTTCAGTAAATCCCCAATTCAGTCCTTCTAGGATCACACAGGCCAACTTGTTCTTCACTGCTGTCAGACTGTAATTCAATAGCCAATCCCGAATCACAGCTATCTCACAGGCAGAAGGTTGCCAAAGATACAATGGTAATTCTTTAAACAAATATAAAGAAACCTTTTTAAAAAGAAAACAATAATAATTAAATTTAAGACTCAGGAAAAATACTGCATTACAAAATACTTTAATAAACTGCTTGCAAATTTTTCTTGGAAAGAAAGCGGGGGTGAATATGATTTTGAGACAAGTAAAATTAAAATTATGGACAAATAAAATTAAATGCATTTTGAATTTATGATATACCTAAAACACAGGTAATCCTTTGCAAAGATCAAATTTTTTAGTGTGTAAATTGATATATTTCCATCCAGGTAAACTACCATACCAAAACACAAATTTTAAGTGATGATAAATCAGAGTAAGTGCCTGATTTTTTAAATATTTTTCTTCTATACAATGGAATGTGAATATGTTTCTATTAGCTGGAAAGCAATTTGTTGAGACAGTAAGAAGTCAATGTAATAACAGATGAAACAAGATCAAGAATTGCTAACTCCTGAAACTGGATGCTGGGTTCACTATGTAATCCTATTTATCATTATCATGGTATGTGTGTGAGAGTGTGTGTGTGTCTCCCAGTCCTACGTGTGGACAAGAACAGGTTAGGTTGAGTGTGGATGGGGAGCCTAGGACAAACTGTGGAGTTGGATCTCTTTTACCTTCATGTGGGTTCTAGGGATGACATGGGTCACCATGCTCGCACAGCAAGCACCCTGTATGCTAACCCACCTTGACAGCTCTCTACTTCATGTATATTTAAAAACTCTAGATTTAAAAAGGCTTTAAAACCTGTTTGCACAAAAAAAGTCTACAACACTACTTTGTAAATTACTTGTATGCACAAATTAAAATGTTCAATAATAAAATTTCCTTTAGGATAGTAATCAGAAGAATAACTAACTTTATAATGTCATTTTTGTTCTATGGGTTTTTGCACAAGGTCTTACTCAGTTGCCCAGGCTGGTCTGTAACAGTATGTAGCCTAGACTAGCATAGAACTTACTGTAATCCTCCTGTCTCAGCCTCCACAGTACTAAGAATCCAGGTAGGAATCACTGTGTTCACTTGACACCTTTTATTTTATAAACAGGGCTGTTCAATAAAAACTCAATGCAAGTAATATATGAAGCTTTTATTGGCATGATAGCTAATCTTTATTGTCAGTTTAATCTGAATCATTACCAATTACATCTGAATCAACTAAAACTGATGCAGCAGGGCACAACTGTGAGGGACTTTCTTGAAGGATCATTTGAGGTGGGAAGATTCACCCTACATTTGGGCCAAACCTTCTGCAGCAGCACAGTAAAAGGACATGGAAGAAGGAAGCTTCTGCCCACTTGCCTCCACTCTCACTGGCAAATTCACCTATCCTGCTGCTGAGGTACTCATTCATGGTATTAGAACCTACTTCTTTGGATCCAACAGCTCTCCATGAGTTCCCCCAGAACTCTGGCACCAGACATCCAGCCTCACAGACTGAACAACTACCAGATTCTTTCTGAGGGGAAACAGTCATTATTGGACCACCTAGACCACAGCTGGTAATCTACTCTAAAAAGTCCCTTTCTGTCTACATATAGTCAATCTATCAGTTCACTCCTTTAGAGACCCCGGCTAACATAATCTGTGTATTTGTTTGCGACAACTTAATACTACAAAGTTTAACAATGGCTTCCTATCTCAACAGCCATGTCCTGCACAGAACACCAGCGCTGTAAAACAGAAACTTTGAACACAGAAGAGTCCTACTGAAACCTCTAAGCGTCTGAGAGAAACCATAAACTAATGGTGCTAGGCAGCAGTGAACTTTTCTTTAACTTTTGAACAAATGTGTGCTCCCACTTGTACAGGTTGTACTTGTGAAGGTTCTGGACAATACCACAAAACAAGCAAAAGAACTGCAAGACATTAAGTACATGGGAAGAAGCAGTTAAGAATTCTAGTAAATAGAGCTGGCATGTAGCTAATACAGCAGTGCTGGAGCGCCTCCCAGAATGCGTTAAGCCTGAATTCAATACCCTGTACTACTGAATTACTCCTTTGGTGGGTATGGCAGCTAACGCCTGTAATCCCAGCACACAGGAGGCTGAGACAAGAGATCACTGTGAACCCTAAGGCCAGCTGGGGCTATCTGTCTCCAAAATAAATAAATAAATAAAAAAGAATAGAATAGAATAGAATAGAATAGAATAGAATAGAATAGAATAG
>NW_026596040.1:38149581-38155547 GCF_907164565.1 Psammomys obesus | reverse complement strand
AGAATAGAATAGAATAGAATAGAATAGAATAGAATAGAATAGAATAGAATAGAATAGAATAGAATAGAAGAAAAAGAATTCATCTAGTATTTTTCAACAATATATAATTTATATATTTATAAAATAATATATTTAGATAAATATATGAATATACTTACATAAATAAATAATTTGGTGCCAATTTAAAGATTATAATCAAACACACTTCTGGGCTCTGGAATCTGCACTGAAAACAGGGCTAGGGAGCTGGCTTAGTGGTAAAGGCACTTGCCACCCAGCCTGACAATCTGAGTTTGATCCCAGAATCACAAGGTGAAGAGAGAAAAATCTCACAAGTTATCCTTTGATAACCAGACACAGATAACATGACACATTTGAGGTACATATGCAGCCATATATCCACACACTAATAAATGAACAAAAATATATTAAGAACTGAAACCAAAGTCTCTCAAAAATATATTCACTGGAAATTATGTTCATAACAGCAACACTCACAACACCAGAAGGTGGAAGCAAACCAAATGCCCATCAACTGCCAAACGGATAAACAAAATGTGATAGCTAAATTCAATGACATATTGCTCAGGATTTAAAAGGACGGAAATCCTGAAGGAATTCACATTGTGCAAAGTGAAAGCAGACACAGGAGACTACCATTATAACATGGACAGAAAATGTCTCCAACAAGCAGAAAGTAGATCAGCAGCTGCTTAGGGCCAAGGAGGATAGGCATAAGGAATGACAGCTGGTGAAACCTTGTGAAGAAGGTTTTTTTGTGAGATGACAAAAGTGCTCAAAAATTGCCTCTAATGAGGAACGCACCTATCTGTGGCTATACTAAAAAGTACTTGCACACACACCAGGCAATGCTGTGACACATGAATTACATCCAATAAAGCTTCCTTTAAAACTGTATAAGGAATGCAAAAGGGAAGACAGTCTTGTACAACACACTGAGGCTTTAGAAGCCTTACACTTACGGTTTTACTTTGTAGGAGAGTAATTCCCAACAACGTTCCTATTATTGCCACTGTTTCATTACTTTAGGGCCTTGCTGAATTATTATTATCATTACTTTTTTTTTTTTTTTTTTTTTTTTTGCTTGTTTTGGTCTTGAGTTGGTGTTTCTTTGTGTAACTTTGTGTAGCCTGACTGTCCTGGCACTCGCTTCGTAGACCAAGTGCTAGGATTAAGGTATGTGGCACAGATACCCAGCTACATCAGGATGATTTCAAAATGATAGTCAGCACTCTTACCATTCCAACTTGGTCAATGGTTTCCTGCACTCTATCCAGAAGGACAGAAATAATCTCAGGGTGAACAGCTGTGATGGCCCCCAAAAGCTCTCGACCAACCTTTGAAAAAGTCTCTCTGGTGGACAGGGTAACATAAGATACCTAAATGAGACGTAGGGAAGAAATGATGCTCTTAATACTAATTAACAATCAAAACACATTTCCATAGATTTTTCCTTCCAAGACATAATCTCACATCAAACCTCAGAACTTGTCAGAGATAACAAACTATCTACCTTGAGGCTGGAAGGTGTTAGGAGAGAGAACAGAAAAATGGCAACTGTTTACAACCATGAGTTCAAGTGTATGTGGCAAAGCACAGTGGGCATGAGCCTGAAGCCACAGACACTTAAAAGCCTGAACCAAGAGAATCATTTGAGTCCAGGAGTTGGAGGCTAGTTTGGGCAACATAGCAAGATCCCACCTCAAAAAGACAAAGCTTCTCATTCATAATAAAAAAAATGAATATCTAAACATATTAATTTGAGAGAAATCACAATTATTTTAAAAAATACAATTCATAGAAATATACAATCTCTCCTACAAAATAAAAACCTAAGTATAAAAGTTTCTAAAATCTTGGAGTACAGGACTGTCCTCCAAGACAAACCACCACCATCTCCAGGAGTTCACTGTGCCTGCTTAGAAATAAGCATCACAGCTGTGCTTGCTGACTGATGACACACCCTCAAAGGAAGTGGGGGGGGGGGCATTTATTGGAGCCACACCTGAGTATCCAACATTTCTATGCAGTTTTGCCCTAACTGCACATCACCTCAGGGTCTGGGATCTCAAGGTGGTGAGATCCTTGCAATCCTTGCATTTCTCCTCGTAGAGAAGGGACTTAAGAAAGGCAAGGATCTCACATCAGCTTATCATTGTATAAATGAGGAAAAAGAAGGCATACTGGCAAGTTATATTTTTTGCTTAAGATGGGCAACTAAATAGCAGAGCTACACCAAAACTTCTCTTCCAAGTTCAATGTTTGTTCTACACTCTCATTTAAAAATGACCTGGATCCAGGAGCAATGGCATACACCTGTAATCCCAGCATGCAGGGAAGGCAGGCAGATCTCTGTGAGTTCCTAGGCCAGCCTAGTCTATAAAGGGAGTCCAAGATAGATAGCCAAGACTACACAGAGAAACTGTCTCAAAAAAACAAAACAAAACAAAAAAAGCCAAAAGAAAGAAAGAAAGAAAAGAAAAGTTTTCACCAGGTGGTGGTGGCACACACCTTTAATCCAGGCACTCAGGAGGCAAGTGAGTTTCAGCACAGCCAGGGCTACACAGAGAAACCCTGTCTCAAAAAACAAAACAAAAATAATAATAATAAATCCATTTCTTTCCATACCTATAGGCTGGTGAGATGGTTCAAAGGTTAAAAACACTAGCTATTCTGAATTCAATTCCCAACAACCACGTGGTGGCTCACAACCACCATGAGCTCTTGCCCTCCTCTGGTGTGCAGGCAGAACACTGTATAAATAATAAATTAACCTGCAAGTGGTGTCTCCATGTTCCTGGAAGGAGCACCAGAGTAGCATCTGGTGTGTGGCTATAGCAAACACATTAAAAGCTGTAAGGGCGGGGTGTGCTAGATTGGCTGTTTATTCCTTACCAAAAGTTTGCATCAAATGTCAAGAGACCGTAGTAGGAAACAGATTTTAAAATTATAAAACAGAGGTTTTCAAAATTCCCTACAGCAAATGATGCTGCTTTGATTCTCCAGCTCATCCATAAGCACAGGCAGCAGCTCAGTAAGTCACATTTTTTTAAAAGCAATACCCAAGACTGAATGGACAGCCATCAGAAAGCAATCACTTCACATTCTCACCTCATAGATCTCCAAAACAATGATTTTTATGAAGTCTTCATCTACGTTGGTTCTTCTGGCCCGAGCCATCTGAGCAAAGGTCGTCAGAAGACAGATCTCCTCTGAGCTGTTCATAGAAGAAAGACACTTCTCAAAGCTCGCAAAATGCTCTGGGTCTGCAAGTGCACACCAAAAAAATAAAATAAAATGCAGAAGTAGGTTCATATATGTAATTATACTATCACAAAGAATGATGGCATAAAAAATTTAAATTAGCAAGTATTTAAAGATAAAAAAGATCTTCCCCTTTCCAACATAGATCCCTACATAGATTAAGGCTCAGAACCTTAATCAGGTGGCCTGAAACTCCAAAACACAGAAATACAATATAGCAAAAAGTTAACATCTGCCTCATTTCTCAGAAAACTATTTTAAAGGATGAAGTGGGGCAGAGAACATGGTACAAATCTGAAGTATAACCCAAAAAATTAAACTCTATCAGTGCAAAGCACTACTGCTGTCACTAGGTGTCACTGACACCCTCATGGCACATGTGACTCCGTGGGCTCATTTTCAGCCACAGGAATGCAGATACTGTAACTGTCACAGCCAGCAACTACTCAGCATAAGCATGGCACTCCAAACACAGAAACTGAGATTAAGGGCAAGAAACTGCCTATAACAAACAGTACATAACCATTCAGCCTCATCCTCAGAGGATGCTGTGTAAGCAATATTACACTGGCAGGAGCCAGGCTGCATCTCCTGGGAAAAGTACATTTGTGTTCCGTGAGTGACCTCCTGGAGGCAAGGCCCGAGGAGCTTCTCTCCCACCTGGCAAGGACCAGTGGGAATGATATCCAGAAAAACTGCGTCAGTCCTCAGGAGACAGGCTCATGATTCCTGCTTATTTAAAGGTTAAGTAAAAACATGACTGGCCAAGACCTTTAAAAAAGATTCCGTAGTAGACTGTCTTAAAAAATTGATAAGAATATTTGAGGAAGAAAGAAAGGGCTTAGAAATGTCAACTATTTCTTCTGAGGACCTAAGTATGCCAATACATTGGAGTGGGAGAAAGTTTAAAACCAGCAAAGAAAAGATAGAGCTCTAAAGAGATAGATAGGACCTTAGAGAGGGCCTAAAGATCAACAGTGAAGAGTTCATTCTTAGGACAAGGTAGTTCACTTTTTGAACAAGTTAGTAAATAAAGTTTGCTATGCTCTTAAAAGAAATGTGAGTTGAATAGATTCATTCTTGCCTTGGACAAGGGCTTACATAAAAGGGAGAAAACAATATGGGATGATTAGTTTCTACTCTATGAAAAAGTTATATAGAGTAGCACCATACTGTAAAACTAGACATACAAAAATAGCATGTAAGACAACTTAAAATACATTATGAGCATACTGAATTAGACTGTGATAAGATGCAAAGGCTATATTGCTGTTAAAGGCTTATTCTTGGATTCTAATTATTTTTAGTTTGAAACTGCATGTCTGCTGCCAACCTGCACAAAATTCAAACTGGTTGTGCCTGGCTAGATATGTAATCATTTGGCTTACTATAGTCAGGTGTGCTTGGCTATGACATAATCATTTGGATTGTAATACTTTACTGCTTAGATTTGGGTAAAGGCTAATTACTGACCAGACATGAACAAGGGAAACTTAAAGGTACATGTTAAGATTTTTTTGGATAATTGTTAAAGGTAAATAGGATACTGCATTTGTTTGAATGTTTGAAAATACTGTGTAAAAAAAGACAGCTTGAGCTATTCAGGACCACTTGCTCAAGCCTCAACAGGTTGTCAGAGATCTTCCTTTATGCCATCTCCCCACCTCTGTCCTGGGTTACTGAAGTCACTGGATTCAGACTCCAGCATTACACCTTGTCACTTTTAGAGGTAGTTTTGATAACTGTAATACATGTAGGAACCAGGCACTGAAAGCAAAAATTTTACAAGAAGATAAGGGCATGAAGCCCATTTATGAACTGTATTCCAGCCTGGAGATGGAAAGTACTGGGGAAGGAAGATGGCACTACAAAGGAAACCTAACAAGGACTAACCTGAGTCAGGTATCATGCTAACCACCCTCCGCCCCTGCAAAGGACCGTCTCTCATCTGTCTGTTACTTCACCCACAAAACTAGCAGCCAGAGAATGGGCTGTGAAACACGCTCAGAGCTGACAGCTCATGTTCAACTATGGAAACAGCAATGCAAGCACCTCCCCAGGACAGTGCAGAAGATTTTATGAAGCAGAGAAGTGTAAGGAAAAAAAAAAACTGAAAACAGGAAGGCAAATAAACAAAACTAGATCTGTATAGAACACATACACAGAAGAATAAAACAGAAGAATAAAGAAAAAAATGTCTGCAAAACTTTGCCAATAATATGGGGGGATTTTAGGGTTTTTTGTTTGTTTTTCAAGATAGGGTTTCTCTGTGTAGCTTTGGTTATCCTGGACTTGCTTCGTAGAACAGGCTGTCCTGGAACACACAGAGATTCCCCTGCCTCTGCCTCCTGAATGCTGGGATTACAGGTGTACGCATGTAAACAGCATATGTTTATTTTTTTACGTTTTATAAAGCATGGTTTCCTTTCTCCTCATTTGAGTTTTTGTTGGTGGTGTTGTTTTGAGACAGAGTATCTTCAAACCACTGGCTGTCCTGGAACTCACTAAATCTGACTGGCCTTGAACTTATAGAGATCTGCCTGCCTCTGCCTCCTGAGTGTTGAACTTAAAGGCATGTTTTCTTTTAGGCAATGCAGGTTTAGAAATTTAGAAGAAGAAAAAAAAAAACAGAGAAAGGAAGGAAGGAAGGAAGGAAGGAAGGAAGGAAGGAAGGAAGGAAG
>NW_026596040.1:38116054-38149571 GCF_907164565.1 Psammomys obesus | reverse complement strand
AAGGAAGGAAGGAAGGAAGGAAGGAAGGAAGGAAGGAAGGAAGGAAGGAAGGAAGGAAGGAAGGAAGGAAGGAAGGAAGGAAGGCCTGTAGGGAGGCAGAGGCAGGAGGATCTCTGTGAAATCGAGGCCAGCCTGGTCTATGAAAGTCATGACAGCCAAGGCTACACAAATAAATAAATAAGAAATTTAGAAGAGATTCTGGTCTGTTTTTAATGCTGTTAGTATTCTGTTTTCTTCCATATTTTCCCTAAGATGAAAGGTAATGCACAAATATCTTGGTATCTAACTAAGTAGTGTGACTTTTTCTCTCTCTGTATACAGCCCTACTTGTCCTGAATTATGCAGACTATACTGGCCACACAAGTTCTGGGATTAAAACCATGGACTATCATGTCCAGCTCATCACTTTTTTAAAAAGTGATTTTATTTTATAGGCATGGGGAAATCTACCTACATGTATATTATTGGTACAATGGGTATATGCAGTTCCAGAGGAGGCCAGAAGAGGGTGTTGGATCCCCTGGAACTGCCCTATAGGTGCTGGGAACCAAACCTGGTCCTCAGCAAGAACATTTTTAACATTAAAACACAAATATCCTGCATTTCAATGTTAGTATGCATTAAAACATAAGAAAGTTTTCACTAAAATTAATTTTTGAAGAATTACCATATACCTCTTACCTACTTCATAAAATCAACTTAGAAAACAACTTAGAAAAATAAAACATCAGTGGAAAAAAAAAATCAGTGGAACAACTGGGCACAAACCTTAACAATTTTCAAGGCAACTAACATTACTTGTTGATCTGACTAGAATTTTACACATGCAAAAAAAAAAAAAAAAAAAAAAAAATGATTCATCAAAGTTAGATCACTGTGCTTAGTGCACAAAATTACTGAGCTAACAGTATTTGAGACATATCACCTTCTACCTAACAAATTGAAACAATGAAGCAGTCTCCTGAATGTCAAAATCACAGTACCATGCTGCTTCTAAAAGCAGACCAGAAAATGCACAAAGGGAGAGAAGCTGCCCATCAGGTACCTTGGAGTTGCCTCTTGCACTCGGCTGGCTGCAGGGAAGCACAGAGTTGCTGTAGGTTTCCATTCTCCACTTGGTGCATGAGGTAGAAGAGCTTCCAGAGCATCTGGACCGACAGCGTGCCAAAAGGCATCTCAGACATAAACAGCCAAATGCCAAGTCTACACATTTTAAACAGCAACAGGGAAAACATATATTAGAAAGCTTTACCACACTAAGGAAGTGGAAACAAGATCAGCTCTCACAATACTACAACGTTTCCAACAAACATTTATTTTAAATGTTTTGCAGCAAAAGTATAAGATTTTTGGAATTTTTTATTTTGGAATATTTGCACATATGTAATAGCATGTACCATGGAAGAAACTGAAGTCTAAATATGAAAGCCTGATGCATGATTCACAACAGCCAAGATAAGGAACTAGACGTCCACTAAAGATGAACAGATAAAAAAAAATGTGTACATATATACCAATGTAATTTTATTTAGCAGAAGGAGGGCTATTTGGAGAGGGGAAACAGACCAATCAAGAGGGAGAAAGACAGGCAGAGAGGTAGAAGGAGCAAATATGAGCAAGATACAATGATTATATGTGGATATTTTTGTATGCTTTATAAACATAGCCCTAATAATTTTTTACTGTGTTTACTTGTACACATTACATGAGGTCAAATGTGGAATTCTCCAATTATGACATAAACACTTTTAGTGCTAATTAAAAGTTCCTAATTCTTGAGTTTTCTGTGCTAGAAATGCTCAGTCTGCAAACTGTAGTGGAAAGTTTTGATGTCTTTAACAACTCAGTTATGTTACTGTAAACATGTTTTTGTTATTTAAACATGTTTTTGTATGGGATATGAGGCTGATTCAGACTGTCTACAGCAACAAACTTATGTGCCCTGTATGGGCTCTGAGAGGGGCTCTTTCCCAGCTGCAGACAGTTTAATTCTAAGGACTCTGAGAGGAAATAAATGTCAGAACCCAGAGAGTGTTGGGGCCTCTGAGGAAGAAGGCTGTTGCTCTTCCTGGTTGCTGTTGTTGGACTTTGACGAGAAGAACTTGAAGATCTCCTGAAATGAAGATTGGACTTGACCCAAGGAACCTAATGACCTTAACCGGCAGGAAGTAGCCAAAGAGAACAACGCCCCCTCTCCCGACTAACCTTTCTCTCCTACCTAGTGCTGAGATGTTAGAAGGGATTGGGTTGGAGAAAGAGGCATAACAAACTAAAATAAAATAGTTTTAAAACTAGTGCCAACAGCAAACATCGTCAATTTATTTCATCCTTAAAAAAACAAAGGTGTAGTAACAATTCTGGAACTTTGGTTTCTTTTAAAAACACAGAAATATTATAATATGTTTTCATTTTAATCCCTGGTGTGGGGATATGGGGCTGCTTCAGACTGTCTGCAGAAACTGATTTGCCTCATGCTCTAACAGAGCGCTGGTTTTGTCAGCTGCAGATAGTTTCTGTGACAGTGTGATGACGTTTGGAATCCCGGAAACTTTTCAGAGAGTATTTAAATGCTAGGGCCCCCAGAGGTGTGGCGGGTGGTGGGTGGTCATTCAGAGGGTTGGTTGCGGTCCATTGGTAGTCATGCTCAAAGAACCAAGAAGAAAGAAATTAGGCAGCAGCCTTCTTCCTTGGAGTTCCCAACACTCTCTGGGCTCTGGCATTTATGCAAGGATCTCTCTTTCTCTCCCCTCTGTACTTCTTTCTCTCCTATCTAGTGATAGGGGATGAAACCAGGGAGATGAAGGGAGAGAAAAGAAGAACCCACAAAGTAGCAAAGACCAGTGACACAGAAGCAATATTATTATCACAAATTTACATGAGACCTTTTAGACACATGGAGAATATTAAGAAAAGCGCCGGGTCTTGAACCAAAGATCCTTCTTAAGACCTTAATGAAAGAGAGGCTATCTTAGGGTTACTAATGCTGTGATGAAACACCACAACCAAAGCAAGCTAGGAAGAAAAGGGTTTATTTGGTTTATACTTCTACATCACTGCTCATTATCAAAGGAAGTCAGGACAGGAACTCAAACAGGAACCCCCCCCCCCCCCCCGTAAGCAGAAGCTGATGCAGAGGCCATAGAAGAGTGCTGTTTACTGGCTTGTTCTCAATGGCTTACTCAGCCTGCTTTCTTATAGAACCTGGGACCACCAGCCCAGGGATGAACCCATATACAATGGGCTGGGCCCTCCGCCATTAATCACGGATTTAAAAAACACCCTGAAGGCTTGCCTACAGCCCAATTTTATGGAAGCCTTTTCTCAGTTGAGGCTCTTCCTCTCTGATGACTGCAGTTTGTATCGAGTTAACATAAAACTACCTATCACAGAGGCTGTTTCCAAAATACTGATGAGTGTTACGACAAGTACAGGTTTAAGTACAGCACAGATATGGAAGCTAAGGCCAAGAATTTACTCAAGATAAAAAGTAGATGAAATAAACTAAGTCATCGGCCTAAACTAAGTCAATGACTTTCATGGTAACCTTGCTTCCCAGCTCTCACCAACTCTTACCTTTTGGCTTTCAGGACATGTAGGACAGCTCTGAGAAACAGCTCATCAAATTCAATCTGCAGTTTCTCCATGGAGTAGGGCTGTAGTGTTAACCCCATGCCTGTGCTATGACTCACATATTGTGCCCAGTGGTCACTGACATAGCCAAGGGTCATCCTGAGCATGAGAAAAACAATATGGCACTTTTCGGTCACTCATTCAATACATATGAAAGATTAGCATACTCAGTACATATTAACTACACGCTACTGTCTGCTCAGTTCTGAAGGTCATCTTAATAGAGACAATAAAAAAAAAAACAATCCTTATGGTAATGCATTCAGTGGAAGGCAGAAGAGCAAATAAACAAGTAAAATGAACAGTCTGTCACATGGCTGTAGCAACATTTCAGGTTGGGCTGCATTCATCGCTGCCCTTAGTTACACGTGAGCCACAGGACACAAGACAGATGCACATGCCTTCTAAGCAGCCCCAGGCTTCGAGGGTACCCTAAGAATCCTCATGAAGCCGAATAAATAAATGAATGTAAATCAATTCAGTTTGGAGGAAAAAACTGGGAAAAGAAAGATATTTTGCAGTTTTATAAACTTCTTTTTGAGGGAAAAGGTTGGAAAAACAGAATATCCTGTGTATGTGCTATAAAGAATGATCCAGAAAAAAACTGAAGATGTAGAAAAGGGTATGAAGTTGATTTATAGAAAAACACTACATAAACTCAAAAATTTTTCAAATACTTGCTAATAAAACCATAAACCTCTTTTACTCAAATACATGAAGTTCTCCCATGTCCGACAGAATGTAACTTATTTCACTGTTTGAAAAAACTTTTCTAAATATTTTAAATTGCAGTAAGAAATTGAAGAAGGATGGTAGAAAAAGGATTTGCTGCCAATTTCTCATAGTTCAATCAGGGGCAACTGCAAAGAAGAGCAGGCCGTGGACGGAAAGAGAGAACAAAGGAAGTGAAGGCCTGCCTCTTCCTTGACCCTTCTCTCTAGCAGCAGCTTTGAGAATTAGAATGCTAAGAATAATCACATAACAAATCTTAAGTCTTGACTAACTAAGCAAATATTCTCACTGAACATTTATAAATCCCCCATCTAGCTGATGGGAGAAGACGTAAGTACACATCCATGACCCCTCATGTGTCTCAGCAAGGGGACACAGGGACGCCAGCACAGATGTGCTAACAGCAACATTACCTGATCAGGTAGCCAATACGCTTCACAAACTGCCTATAGCGGGCTCTGTTAAAGGTTTCTAATCCCACAGCCAGAAGTTCTACTAATGAGTTGGCAAAGGCAAAAATTTTCATCATCTCTTGGGGCCTTGTTGTTTCAGGTAAATAATCACCTAAAAGTGAAACAGATAAAAGGGGAAAAATAAATACTATGACAAAACACTGCAGAACACAGGTATATAATTCAGTGAAAAAGCCAGGTGGGAGAGAATTAATCCCATCTTTCTTGCTCCAATATCAAAGTCAAGTAGGGAACTTCATTAAGATTAATGTAGTTGCCGGGCATAGTGGCACACACCTGTAATCCCAGCACTCTGGAAGGCAGAAGCAGGTAGATCTCTGTGAGTTTGAAGACAGCCTGGTCTACAAAGTCCAGGACAACCAAGGCTACAGAGAAACCTGGTCTTGAAAAAAAATTAATGTAGTTAACCTAGGTAACATATACATTAGTCAGCCTTCTTCATTTAAGGATGAAGTAAAAAAGTTACAAACACAGAGAGAGGAGGTTTTGCATAGGTGGGCACAGGAAAACCCCCAATTGGCAGCTCACCCAAGGTCACCTGTGTGGAGCCTGTACTAGTACCACCTTTCAGAGAAGTTCATCTATCTACCTTTTGCTTTAAACCCGAGAAGATGTTGAAAGAGTTCATGGAAAGGAAACTGGGCCAAAAGGGTAACCAAGTCATCTTCATTAAGGAGAATCCAACTGGTCTCAGGGTCTTCATCCTAAAAGGAAGATGCCAAGTCACATCAGCTAGCCAATGAGATCACACTACAATCTGTGGTTATAGGAACTAGATCATCTCAAGTCACAACGTGGTCCTTACAGACTCTTCCTCAAAGCCAGTGACAACTTGGAAGTCTTCTGAAATTCAAGTATAATTCTTATGTACCTAGTCAAATCCATTGTTCAGAACCTGAAACGGCACTCATTAAATTTCTATCATGAAGAATATTAAAAATAGCTCTTCTAGAGCCAGGAGGTAGTAGTGCATGCCTTTATTCCCAGCACTCAAAAGAAAGAGGCAGGCAGATCTCTGAATTTGGAGCCAGCCTGGTCTACAGAATGAGTTCCAGGACAGCCCAGGCTACACAGAGAAACCCTGTCTCAAAAATAAACAAACAAACCTCTTGTAGAGTGACAGCCTTACTATGAGACTCACTGCTCCAACAAATTAACAATTAATTAAACAACCATATTCTACTACAGGTGAAGTTATTTGTTTTTACAGTTCTCTTTTACCAAAAAACTCATGTCTACAATCATGTTCAACAGACTTTTGATGGAGCAGCTAGTATTTGCTACAGATGCCTCAGGTTCTACTTTGAGCAAGACAAAACGAACTATGATCAAAGATCATTCAGGGGACAACAGAGCCTTAAAGTCACCTTAGACTAGGGTCAGATAGAAGGGGAGGAGGGCCTCCCCTAAGAGTGGACTATGGGAGGGGCATAGGAGGACAAAAGGAAGGGAGGGAAGGATTGGGAGGAAATGAGGGAGGGGGCCACATCTGGGATACAAAATGAATAAATTGTAACAAATAATTAATAAAAAAAATTTTTTAAAGAAATCAAGTTAACTTGTGTTCCCATATGCAGTACATTAGAAGGGAAGGATGTGAATGTATTACCTCAACAATGGACTAATCAATTCAGCAATTCACTCATAGCATCCTGAGCACACCCCTCCTTACCTACTGTTTGCACTACACTTTAGTTCTGTTTTCTCCTGATTCCTGTATCAGGAGCTTCGGCACAAACCTAGGAGTACTGGGAGTCAGTGTGCGACTGGTCAGAGATGACCCTCATGAGAGGCCCTTAATTACTGGCGGTACTTTGTCTAAAATAAACTAAGGCAAGTTCTCATAAAAAAAGGATGCTACAAAAGTACAAGTCTGACCCTGTCCAGCTCCAACACTCCTTGTGTTGAAGAGATTCTCTGCACTCTGCCATCTATTCTGGAGCCCCACAGCGCCTGCGCCGTGCTACCAGGGCTTTCAGCCTCTAACACTGTCACTTCACTCAGCCTGTTTATGACGCCAACTTGCTTCAAGTATATCAAGCAATACAAAATGGAACAGTATCATGTATATACTGGCTAACAAGAGCCTCAGAAACTCTACTTGGATCAATAGTGCTTGCCTCTGGCTGAATGTCTGGGTAGGCTCTAAGATGCTTAGATCTATGTGTGGGCCTGGCAAGCTTTAAAATTGCCCAGGTGAGCCTTCTGTGGACCTAGAGGTAAGAAACAAATGATGTGGATGAGGGCCTTCCACCTCACAGACTTTCCTGATCCAACTGAACTCTTAACCATGTCAAGTACTCGGCTCTTCTGATTGCTTTTATTTTGTTTTCCTGCCTTGCTGCTAGTGTTGTTGGGTTCTTACTTATTTTGTTAGGAAGGCAAATTGTTTTATTTTTTCTCATTGTTGGTCTCTTGGCCTGATTTTTTTTTTGGAGGGTGGGTATCTTCCTATCTACCTAAGCTGTCCTACACCTTAGAATCTTCTTTTTTCTCCCCTCTAAGTGTTGGAATTCTGGAATTACTAGCACGTACCATCATGCCCAACTCTGTAAGTTCTTGAATCCACTCAACTTTTTACTGAGTGCTAAACAAGAGGTGAGCACAAATGAAGAATCTATCCCTGGGTTAAATTCAGGAAACCCATCAGAAAAAAAAAAGAAAAAGAAAAAGAAAAACTCTAGGAAAAAGCAAAAAACAAACAAACATTGCTTTGTTACGATCTTCCAGAGATAATCTATATCAGCTCCTAAGAAGCTCTCTACCCACATCAGTTCCCACCTCCTGTCCAACTGCTGCAAGCCACAAGAGGTGATAAAGAACAAACAACTATTAATGGCAGTGTCCGATCCTGAATAGGCCCTGGTGTGATACACTGACATGATCTCCACAGCAGTGTGGGTGTCACTCTGAGACTGTTGCCCAATTTCTTCTACTTACACAGAGGGCTTTAGTGACTCAGGTCAAAGAGCATCTTAGAACATCAAATCATGATTTGAGGTGGAGGTCAAGCTTTACATTATACTTGTATGGTGAGGGGAAGATGTGTCTGTCATAGACACATAGGTGTGGAGGTCAGAGGAAAATCTGTAGAAGTCAGTTCTCTTTCCACCAAGTGGGTAAGGAAGGTCACTAGGGTCGTCAGGCCTTGTGGCAAATGCCTTTACCTGCTGAGCTGATGTACCAGACAAATCAGGAGCTCAGCCAGAATCAGGCTCTGGAACTGCTAATGAGCAGAAGGAAACTTCCTTACAAATACACCACTATTTGTGGAGGAAAGAAATATTAACAAGAATTATCTTAAATTTTTTTTAAAAATTACCTTGAGAAGATGGATTTTACCATTAAATTTCCATCAAAATTATTCAGAGCAGGTTGTCTATAAGTAAGACCCTAGTCCCAGGAACCTGCTACTATCCAAAATAAAACCTTAATATAAAATTTCACAACTATTACTCTACTTCATTTTCCCACTCTAGATTGTGCCATTTAAACACATCTACAGAAGGATGTCAAGATGGCCTACTGGCGGAAGAACCTACACCGAATGACCATGTGACTTGAGACAAGTTAGCTCCCTTCACACATCAGTCGTCCCCACCTGTAAAGCGTGGTCCCAACAGTGCTCACCTAATAGGTACCAGGAGGGTGGAGACTTACTAGAGAATGCCTACAATGACGCTTGGCAAGTAAGAAGAGCTCTAAAGGGAACAATGCAATCACAAGTTACCTCTTCTCCTCCCTCATCTACAAGTGTCCAGGTCCCTGAGGCTGGCCCTGAAGACGATGGCTTCCACTCACTGGGCTTCATGTGGCACATGAACTCGGCTCGATTTCTAGAAGACAACAGCATGAATCTGACCATGTGAACACAGAAAGCTGATGTGAGCACATTTGTAAATCATCTATCCCAAAGGAGAGTCAGGAATCAGCCAAGTGGATTTAAATAAGCAAAGAACGCCAGGCAGTGGTGGTGCACACCTTTAATCCCAACACTGGGGAGGCAGAGGCAGAGGCAGGCTGATCTTCGTGAGCTCGAGGCCAGCCTGGTCTACAGAGTGAGTTCCAGGACAGCCAAGGTAGGTAGGTAGGTAGGTAGATAGGTAGATAAATAAATAAATTAGAAAATAAGTAAGAACTAAGGCCAGGAATAATAGTGCTTAGTTTTAAATCCTTCTACTCAAAAGGTAGAGGCAGCCAGGCTCGGTAGTACATGCCTGTAATACCAGCACTTGGAAGTTCAGGGTCAGCCTAGGCTAGATAACTAATTGCAAGCCAGTCTGAGATGGATGAAAAGAAGTTCCAGGCTAGCCTGGTCTACACAGTGAGACCCTATTTCAAAAAAGAAGACCAAAATTCAAACAATGCCTAGAGAAATGGCTCAGTGGTTAAGAGCACTTGCTGATCTTGCAGAAGACCCAAGTTCAGTTCCCAGCACATATGTCAGGTAGCTCACAATGATCTGTACTCCGGCTCCATGGGATCCACACTCATATGTACACCCCCTAAACAGACATGTACAAGTATCCATGATTAAAAATAAAATTAAATCTTTAAAAAACATCTTATCAAAAATAAAAAGGTAATATTCAGTTGACAGAGAGGATTTGTTTGGGGCCAAAAAGTGCACATAAAGGCAAAACACCCTGCTCAAACATTGTCTCCATGCTCAGGAGCAGCTTCTGCATGAAAGCTGTAAGGGATGGAGGCCAGGAAAACCTACAACAGGATTTTCTAAGCAGCTGTTCCCTCTGATGAGCAATGTAACCAGAACAGTTTCCTTTTGGACCACAAGCTAGCTTGCAGACCTCTGAAAAGGTCTGATTCCTCTCTTTAGCCAGAAACCTCCTGCAGACTCCAGCTCTGTGTTCAAGTAACTCCCTTCCAATGGGAAAAACTGTAGTCCTGAGCCCCAGGTAATCGGTGGGTGTCATTTGTATGTCCTTTCCGTACTTCTGCTAGTGCTATCAATCCCTACCTGTCACTCAGGCTCAGATATGTCTAACTAGAGTTAAGATTGACAGACACACTCCTTCTCTGCATTCTTTATTTAATCAGCTAAATCGTTTGGCAGGATTAGAGGCATCTAGGTTCTCATACTCTCTCCACAATCATCAGCTCAGTAAATACAGACCAGAGGCAGGTAGTAACAGTGTTCAAGGTGGCCTATGAATGGGCTTTGCCTTCTTCCAGGAGTCAAAAACATGCCTGTCATTTTGCTGTGCAATTGGTTGGGATCCTGAGCCAGGAGAGCAAATGTCTGTAGCCATCACTGAGGCAATGAAGAAGTACATACTCTTAAGCCTCCAGTCCAGTCCTTACATTAAGCTTGGTGGAACCCTGGCTGACCTTGAACTGAAGACCCTCCAAATACAACCTAAAGTGCTGTGAGAACAGCTGTGTTCCACCACACCTCGTCTAACCTTCCTTAAATACAATTTCTACTCTCGATTTAAAAAATCTTGCACTGGTTCACAGGCAAGCCATACCAAGTGTAGGCTGTTCATGTTTAATTTTAAGGCCTTCTACCCTCCAGCCCCCAGCCCTGTTACTCACCTTTATTACTACTTGCAGTTACCTACGCCCCAGATCTCTGCACACCTGGTTCAGGACCTTCGCTCACACTCTCCTCCCTACCCCACACCCACACCCAGGGAAATCCAACCCACTGGCAAGGCCAACTCATCCACTGTGGAGCTGTCTCTTGACTACTCAGCTCTGGTGGCTGCACTCCTGCAGTCCTCACGGCTCCACAGACCAATACTTAAGACATATTCCCATAACACTAAATCTCTTCTTCTAAGAACACACCAGTTCTTGGTGCCTGTCACAATGACATACACAGGAGAGACAAACCCACTAAAACGCGGGCCACAGAGAATGGTTAATAAGCAGCTAGATACATCACTGTGGGGCAGGGGTATCAACCCCAAAAAAAACCTCAGTATTGAATTCTGGAATGCCAGCACTTCCCTTAGCAGTTCTCTTTGGATGTGGGCAGTTAAGAAACCCAATCCTCTGATAGAAGTATTTCAGTTACTAACACGCAAACTTTTCCACACTTACTTGACAGGAGACATCAGCAGGGCAAGGGACTGCATAAAATGAAAGACCCCTGAAGGATTATTCAACACTTTGATCTGAAATCAGAAAACGAAGAAAGTATGCTGTAGAAAACCAGCTCTAGCTGGTTTACACGCGTCTAACAACCAAGATGCTAGTCAGAGAACAAAGCTAACCCTGCTGCCTAAGCCAAAGCACAGGGCACAGTTGGAGCAGTCGCCTGCACCCTCCCTCAGCCTAAGAGCAGGGAACCAACAGCTGATGTCAGACATCTGCACACCGTTCTTTTCAAAAGGATTTAGGCTCCATGCCACTAAAGTTACAAAAATACAAAGGAGTTGAATTTGGCATACATTTTGGTTCCTACTGCTATGTAAGTAGTTGCTATGAATAATAAAAATGGCCGAAAGGAGCTCAGCAAAGAGAAATTATAAATCAGCTGGTTAAGTGTATGAGAGTTGCTAACAGGTCTAGGACCTCTCTGCCATGCTAACAGATTATATTTCATTTGTAGCAATTGTACTGTGAGATGGATTAATTTGGAAAGTTGTGTCAATTACTACAGAAAAAAAAAATAGTCCTCGTAAGATGTCCTGCACCAAAATCTTAACAATTTAAATACTTGTGAGGCTACAAAGCTAGGTAGCTATCTGAACTTATGTAGTTATGTCCTAGTTTCTTCACTGTGATGACCCAGACAGTTCTGGCACTAACCCCTATACACATATACTCCTAGCCTAAAGGCTTTACTTAGGGAACTGGAGAGCTGGCTCAGTGGTTAAGAGCACTCACTGCTCCTCTGGAGAGAGGGGGTTCAGTTCCCCACACCCAGTTTAGAAGCTCATAACCACCTTTAGCTCCAGGTTCCAGTAGATCAGTACTGTATGAGCTCTGCAGACACCTATACACACACAGTACACATAAACCCATGTAGACACATAGAGCATACATGTAATAGAAATAAATCTTCAAATTTTTTATTTAAATAGCACTCAGTTAGACCTTGGGGTGGGCTGTTTTAGATATTTCTTAAGGAAAACTTAAAAATAAATAATAAAATAAAATAAAAGTAAAGCTTCTACCCCACCCCAAGAGCCAAAACATCACCGTCATACCTGTATAAAAGGAACAGCCCACTTACTAACGCCTGCTGGGCACCGAAGAATGTGGTTCAGGAGGAAGAAGTGATCTCCAGGACAGCCAACTCTTTGTAACACTGACACCTGAACAACAAAGGACTCGTGTAACAGGCTCATGGACACAGTAAGCTAAGAGAGCATTTACTCAGTGGTTAGTGCAGGCCATATTTCTTGGGTACCCAGACATAAGTCCCTCTGCCATACACCTAAATATTCCAAATTCTGACACTTTTCTTCTCATGTTTAGTATGACTCAATTCATCATCAAACATAATCAGACACTTGGTGAGTCAGAAACCTGTCTTCAAGTGTGGCATCCTTCCCTCAGGCATTTCCTTTGAGTTCAACTCTGACTGGAAAGCTAGAGTTCATTAGAGAGACAAAGTAACTTGTAACCATGTGTCGTCATCAAAGAAAAGTCATTAAATGAATTGGCTGGAAAAGCTGTAGAAGAAAATTTATGAAATAAGAAATGATTCTTAAAGAACCCAAGCAGTGAAAGAGTTCTCTACCTGTGTCTGTTCCCTTACCAGTTTCTGCAGCCAGAGAAGGATGTCGTCATGGAACTGGGCGTCCTCATTCACTCTCCGGGTGAACATGAACAACACGCTGATGCACTCCTTTAGCTGACACACGTCAGTGGGCATGCTTTCTGTCAGCTTAGAAACTATAAAGAGAGATTAACCAAGTCCTTGTAATGGCATTGGGGAGGTGGACCTTAGCTTCTCCACTTAAAGCAAAGAAACCAAAATATGTAAAGCACTTAGTTCACATAAACCCAAGAGGCTGTCTGCTTCCTGACTGAGCTGCTCCTGCTGCCATCCTTCCTCTCTGTGATGGACTGTATCCCGCTGGACTGAGAACTAAGAACTTCTGACTTAAGCTGTCTCTTGTCACAAGAGCAACTAACACAAAGAGATGGCAGCCAGGGGCAGAGCTGTTGCTGTAATAAGTATAAACATGGTCCTTATGCCTGTGGGAAGTAACATGCTAAATAAACACACAAGATTTTAGAGCCACAGGATGAACAAGTCTTGAACTGACATTAGCAGAACTTAAGGGCCATTCTGTGGGAGTTTGGAAGACCAGGGTATTCAGAGAGAGACAGACAATGAAGACCTGGCTCATGAGGTGTTCAGAACTAAACAAGGACTCTGTTGGGAAGTGGGACAGAGGCCACTCCTGTGATACTCTGGCAAAGAATCTGCCCATCTATCCATGTTCTTAGAACTGGAATAAGGCTGAATTAAAAGATGATAAACTATTTCGTTTGGTAGAGAAAACTCTCAAGACAAGCAGTATTCAAGATATAGCATGGCTGGTGCTCACTTTTCTTATCCAAGTCAACAGGGAAAGAGAGCAACAAGGGAAGCAGAAGGTTTGAACAATACATGGGCTTGCCAGGAAAATAGGTGAGCTTAAAGTTGCAGGTGAGCCAGTGCTGAAAAAGAAAAACTTAGTGTTCTGCACAGAGATAACAGAAAATAGTGAGAGCAAAGCCCTAAACATCAAACGCTCTGCCTTGTGAAAAGCTCATGTATTTAGGTTAGAGCATAAAAATGAGAATGCCGATAAGCCTCCTTCCTGGTAATAACCCCCTAGGCAAGTGTATGCTCGGTAAGTTGAGGTGCACAGACGCTGTGTTGTGAGAGAAGTGCATCAAGCTACATTGCAGGCTGGCAGTGAAGGAGAGGCATGATGTCTTACTCCAGGGTTCCTGAAAGCTGCAGAGTAAGGCTGCACAATACAAGGCAAAGTCAAACTCCTTGCAAGGAGGAACCAGGAACTACATGGCCATCAAATAAAGATGGGAATGTGTAGCCTAAGTTGCAAGAAGACCTCAGGACCGAAGATGCCAAGGGCCTCACC
Organism: Psammomys obesus; assembly: GCF_907164565.1. NCBI lineage: Eukaryota > Metazoa > Chordata > Mammalia > Rodentia > Muridae > Psammomys > Psammomys obesus. Next base: position 38,135,665 of record NW_026596040.1, on the reverse strand, counting down.
ATGGAGAGCTACAGGCACAGAGCAGATGGAGCCAGTCAATACAGAGACTGAGTGCTGTAGGTAGTTGAGTTAGACTTCAGGGCTACCCAGGGTTTCTGGAGCCCAGGTGATTCTACCTCAAGCCCCACATGCCCAGACATGGAGCAACAGGAGCTGATGCTTACCCTGCTGGTTTTGATAGAACAAGGTCTTGTACCTTCAAGCTAGATCCTACAGCCTGAATTAGGCCATGCCTCCTGGCAGCAATGTCTGGGACAGAGAACTGAGCAGTCTGTGCTGATTTGAACAGCTTTCAATTTATGCTACCTGGCTCCTCCCTGCTCTTTGTCACACACAGAACTTCCCATCACTCTAAAATATTACAAAATATCAAAATTTTTCTTTTGTTCTTGGGACTGTTCTAAAGACTTCTTGGGGGATTTTGTCAGGGAAGCACTCTCACGATACTCAGGTAGCCTCCCTACCATTGCTCATTGTGGAATTCTCTCACGCATGCACGCATACACACACACACACACACACACACACACACACACACACACACTTGTCTTCCCCTATCTCTCCTATTCTCACTCTTATTCTCACTGTTATTCTTTGGGTGTTTTGTTTTGTTTTGTTTTGTTTTGTTTTGTTTTGTTTTGTTTTGAGACAGGGTTTCATTATGTATCTCTGACTGTCCTAGAATGCACTCTGTAGACCAGGCTGGCTTAAAACTCACAGAACCCACCTGCCTCTGCCTCCTGAGAGCTGGAATTAAAGGCGTGCACCACTATGCCTAGCTTTATTCTTTCTTTCTTTTTAAAGAGGAAAAGAGAGACACCATGCTCTTGAAACTGTATTAGATGAGCCAGGAACAATGCTGAGACTGTCAAAGACTTTTGAAGTTGAACTGAATGCATATTGAATTGAGATAGCCAAGAGCAAAAAATGTTCCCTAATTTACTTCAACACTTGGTACTCAGCTGACAGTGGTTTTTGGAAGGTATGAAACCTGTACAAGTGGCGCCTCTTTAGAGGAAGTGGGCCACTGGGGGCTGGTCTTGAGGTTTTACATCCTGAATGAGGATCCTACGTGACCAGCAGATTATATCCTGTATCTGTTTGAACTGTACACCAAAGAAATTCTTCCCTTCTCCCCAAACCATCCCCACAAAGTTCTACCAATCTATCAGACACGTGGTCTGAAGATGCACTCACACTCATTGGCAGAGTACTTGTCTTAGCAAGTATGCTAAGACTGAGGGTGTGGCTCAGGGGGAAAGCAAGTACCGTGAAGAAAGAGAAAAATTAGAATCTCTATTTCAGACCATTACAGAGCATCAGTTAAAAAACAAGAAACTGAGCGAACAAAATAAATAAATAAAGTAAAGGAGAAAACAGAATTATGAAAAGGAGCTCAGGGGCTGGAGCTTGCCCAGTGGTTAGAGCACATGCTGCCCTTGCAGAGGACCCACCAGGTTTGATTCCCAGCACCCACACAGCAGTTTACAGCCACCCCGTTCCAAGGGATCCAACTCTATCTTCTGACCTCTGCAGGCACCAGGCATGTGGTGCACAGACACATGCAGGCAGAACAGTCAAATACATAAAATAAGTAAACCTAATAGCAACAATAATGATAATGATAAATGTTTTAGAAAGAAAAGGTATCCTGATGGTGAGTTTGGGGATGAAACTCCAGTGGAGCACTACTTGGCAAAGGCAGAGAGGCGGCTTTTCAGCCTGCTGAAGGATAGAAATAATAGCTGTGGGGAAGAGAGGCTTGTACTACTCAGTAAACAGAGCTGACTCCTAAAGTGCAGTTGAGGGGCAAGGAGAACAGCACACAATGATCCTGTGAAAGCAACTGGTATCTAGTCAACTCCCTCAGGTTGTGCCCCTCAATTCTCTGTCACATTTAAGTGTAGAGGGCGCTTTCATTGCTTACGTACCTTGGTCTGCCTGATTAACTGCCAAAGACCTCAGGCCAGCTGAGCTATTGAGCAGCGTGTAGATGTACGACTCCACTTGCAACCTCGAGAGCACAGAAGTGTAAGAATGAAGGGTCAGGGTCTGGTGGAGGTGCTCAGATTTGGCATCAAATAGCTTCTTCAGCTCTCCCAGAACATTTTCATTCATCTCTACTCTCTGGTAGTGGTGATGGCCATACACTTTCACTTGGTCTGCACAGATGCCCTACCGGTAGATAAAGGATGAAACATGAAACCAGCTGCGCTTGATCCCGTTGGGCAGCAGGAGTCAGACTCACAGGCCTCCCACCATAAAGAACTCGTAGCCACAGTGAGGGGCAATGCTGCACACACAGAGTGTACGCACAAAACAGCACTAGCGAACAACGGCTGTGTAAGAGAGCATTACCGACCGTGAATCCATGACCAGCTCTGAAAAGACTGACCCTATGACGTCAGCAGGGAAACAGTAACATTAGTCCCAAAATCCTCACAACTCTATTTTACCTTCTGTGATAAGAATAGCAAGGCCAGTGTGCTATGCCCTCAACTTCACAATTGCCCAAGCCCTAGAAACCTCATTCTCTATCTCTATGGCTCTTCTAGATCTGCCTCATTCTCTATCTCTATGGCTCTTCTAGATCTGCCTCATTCTCTATCTCAATGGCTCTGTTCAGAAGGAATCTTCTCTATCCTTTCTCTTTTTTCTTTTTAGATCTTATCTTGTGTATGTCTGTTTGTTCTGCATATGTATGTGCATAACATGCATGCCTAGTTGCCCATGGAGGTCAGAAAAGGACAATGGATGCCCTGGAACAGGAGTTACTGGCTGCCAAATGCATGCTGGGAATAGAACAAAGGTCCTCTGCAAGAATTAAAAGTGTTCTTTTAATTCTCTCCATCCTCCCTTTTTAAAAGCTTACAAATGTCTCTCCACAGAATCTTCAAAAAAACACACAAGACTCTTCACAAATGAGGGGGACAGCAAATTACACGTGTCACCAGTATCTTCTCCAGCTTCCCTTATTAGCTATCCTCCCAAGCCCTTAGGAAATGGTGGCTCTGACCTCCAGGGTGGGTCACATCCAATGGACTTTCCTATCTCCTTATCACTGTTCAATCAGGACAGTCTACTCACTGCATATTTGTAGCATTATGCCAAATCTAAAATTAATAATCTATGGGCTGAATTTTACCTTGAGACATGGTTTGCTGGCTTATACTCTGTGTAGAATGCATGCCTGCATATGTTTGTATTTAGTTAGCTGCCAATTAGGATCCTTCATGCAAAAATCCAGATGCCTGCTTCTCTTGAAAAATCCTAAGATGTAGCAATCCTATTCATCACAATCACACACAAAAGTCACCTGGATATCAAGAGCTGCTGTCCCCCTAGACTAGGCATGTGCTTTTTGCTGACCATCACCCTACCCAGCCCCCCTCCCACATGTTATATGTCTGTGGCCATTTGATCTTGTGGTCTCTGGATTGATGGAGCCAGGGCCAGTGTAGGTTTAACACACAGACCGAATCCTAGACAGCACCATGGGAAAGGCATCTCAACTACCAATTCCCCAAGCTCTGAAGTTTGACACACACAGTCAAAATACCTGTACAGCCATTTGTTCATCCTTAAAGTTCCACAGTCTACTTTTGGCATTTTGGCAATCAGATATCAGAGTAAGCAGCTCAGCTTCAGCCAATAACAATTGCTTCCTGCATCGTGAGTAATTCAGGAGCAACTCATAGAACTCATGCCTGTCCTGATGAGCAATGCTGTCAAATTCTTCTACATACGACTCAACATTTTCCAGCCATGAGCCAGGCTCCAAGAGTCTTAACTGTTCTTTAGTAAAGGGTACTAGTTCTGGTTGAGATGGGAGTTCTGGGTAGAGTCGCTCACTGCAGAGCAAGGGCTTCACTGACACCAAGGCTGGTACTTCAGCAATCTCAGCTGGCAGCTCGGGATACAGTTTCTTCACTCTGAGTGGCTGAGAAACTTCTTTGGCTTCATAAGAACTGTGCAAGCTGGCATTCTGAAGCACCTCTGAATAGCCAAGGGCTTCTTTATCTTCTTTCCTAGTCTGAGCTTCTCTGATGTGTGAACTTTCCATCTCCTGCAGAGGACAGGGAGCATCAAAGTGCAGTGTGCTTCCTGAAGCCCCACATGATCTTGGTGTGCACTCCTCTGCTTCTGTAAAGTCCTTAGCAGGGTCACCTTTAGTTTTAACATTGTCTCTAGGATCAACCTTCAACTTAATTTCATCATCTCCATCATGGGCTCCGATTTCTCTTTTTTCTTTTAGGTCCTCTGTGTCGCATATCAGGGGTCCTCCATCACCTACAGTCAGGGAGGTGAGTGGTATATCAAACATTTCACTTTCATTAGATCCACTGACATCTTCACTGTGGAGCTGCGAATCAGCTGACACCTTCAGATCATCTCCTTTGAGTTCACAAGCTAGAGATGGGATTTTCTGCTCTGGAAGGGAAACTTCATCAGAAGTCTGAAGGGTTTCATATTTCTTCTTTTCCTAAAAGCAAGGTATAAAATATAACAATAGCCAATGGTTTTAGCATGAAGAATTTTTAAACTATATATATAAGCATCTAATTTTTATATTTCAGGCTCTTTCCTCAGCTCACAGCCCACTTCCTTTTTTTTTTTTTTTTTTTTTTAATTTCCGGTCTTTCCAGACAGGGTTTCTCTGCGTAGCCTTGGCCATCCTGAACTCACTTTGTAGACCAGGATGCCCTCAAACTCACAGAGACCCCCCCATGCCTCTGCCTCCCAGAGTGCTAGGATTACATGCGTGCACCACTGCATCCAGGTCACACTTCCATTCTTAGGAGTGATTTTTCCTTTGTTAATAAGCTATTTCCATCACAGGCCTAACTTAAAAGACATTACCTTTTCTCTGTCTCTCCTGGTAGCTGCCGGGATTGTCACCTAACCTGTGGTTTAGTTTTCCTTACTCTAATAAAACTTTTTAATCTTGTGGTCCCTGGATTGATGGAGCCAGGGCCAGTGTAGGTTTAACACACAGACTGAATCCTAGACAGCACCATGGGAAAGGCAGCTCAACTACCAATTCCCAAGCTCTGAAGTTTGACACACACAGTCAAAATACCTGCACAGTCATTTGTGCAGCCATTTGAGCAGCCATTGAACTTCCCTTGAGTCCAGTTCTAAATTCTTTTATTAATAAGAAAACCTTGGTTTCTCAGTAACATGTGGCAACCAGGAACGGACCCCAAAGAAGCTCCTCTGAAGACTAAAGTGTTAAGCCTGGCCACCACAGTTGTCAGCAACTGATAATGTAAACCAAAAGCAACCAGCCAAGTCCCCATGCCTTTGAGCATTTGTAACATGGGCTGTCATGTACCCAGGGAATCCAGCTCCTCACTGCCTTTACAACATCACCCAACACAGATGGCGGTGCTTCTCTCTGTCATGCTTTCTTCTTGAACTATGACCCTAACTGAGCATACTCAGAAATGTGTACTTTAAATGAAATGCATTCACAGAAATGTACCCTCCCAAAGGTGCCTCCTCTTCTCCATATGAGTCTGTGCAAGTTTCCTAATGAATAAATGTACATTTCAGTGAGAATATGTGACAGAGAATTCAAAATCATACACAAGTTGGATTTGAAAACACCAGTAATCAGTCGAGGGAATTGCTGCCATTAGAAAAAAGCCTCCGTCACTTCACTGGGACAATATAAAAAGTTTCCTTAAGGACACTAACCCAGCTGTGGGACATCCCAAACTATAAACATGTAAACTGATCCAAAAAAAGAAAGCCTGACCTAGATAGAAATGACAACTCAGGGGTTCCCAACTTCAAAACAATGCACTAACTTTTTTTCACTGAGCAGCCTCAAAGGCATACAGAGGCTGCTGCAATTGAACCTGAAAGTGACGAGACTCCATCTTAAGCTGGCCACAAACTTGGCAACATTATCCATGGGGTTTTTATAGACAATGCAATGGTTTTGCAGGTGTGAACAAGGCAAGAATGTGAAGGTCATGGAGATTTGTACCATTATTCTGAAAGGCTGAGGCCTGTCGAAACACATGACAGGGATAAATTCCCTGGAGGTGGGATGAAAATGACATTTCATGAAGCTGTGTAGGTGAAGCCTGGGTACATTGGCTACTCCAGCATGACAGAGATGCCAGGAAGTTGAGATATCCACTAAGCAAGCCTATAGACTGGGGCTCGCCAAAGAGTAAGGTCACATGTACTCTAAATGACATAGCTGGTGGGTCCCTGAAGCTGGTTCTGACGGGTCTTTGATGGCTCCTCCACAAGCCCCAGATGCGGGATATGTACCTGCAGAATTTAGTGTTTGATCTGCTCATGTATATCTAACTTTGGACAAACCAATCTTTCCTTGGACCTATGCCTGCTTTCCTCTATTTTGGAATGGGACTGTTTACCATTATATATGCATTATATATGAGGCTTTAACATGTTTTTAGTTTATAAGCGCTCACAGTTAACGGACGGCCTGGACTCTCAGAAGACTTTTGACTTCTGAATATTGTTCAAAGTGATCAAGACTATGGAGATTTCTAACTGATTTAATACATCCTTAATTATGAGATGACCATGAGCTAATGGGAGGCTGCACAGATGAAATGCTATGATTTTAAAATGATGTTCTGTTGACAGGTTGAGAAGAAGCGGGCCTGTGATGGACAGACTCACTGTAGCAGGCACAGCACACAGTGTGTGAGGACTTTACAGAGAAAACTGACTGAGGTGAGAGGCCTGGTAATGAACGTGGGCAGGGCCACCACACGTGCGAAGTCCTTGGTTGGGTAAAGAACAGAACAAACTGAGCACCAGCACTGTCCGCCGGAGATCCCTCCCGCAGACGCCACAGCTGCCTCGTGCTCCCGCCACAAGCACAGCCACCAGGCCTTACTTTACCATACACAACTCCTTCAAACTGTGACTCAAAATAAAATCCTTCCTCCTTAAAAAAAAATCTAAATTTTCACATTTAACAAAGGGAATGTAGATCCACTTCATGAAATACTCTAATATATTGTATTGCCCATTTTTCAGTGCATTAAATTTGGACATTCAATAGTGTAATCTGAAAAGAAAAAGATATCACAATAAGCAACAAATTATGATCCAAAAAATGAAGAGGAAATGTTTAAATGGATTATCTACCAGAGGCTAAGTAAAGTAAAACAATTTTTAACTGCCATAGACCCAATACATTTGTCTTCATTTTGACTAACATGTTCACTCCAAACTCTCAAAAGGCTGCAATTACTCAAGCACCCAAACAAACAAATAAAACAAAACAAAACAACAGCACTGGATTACAACCTGCAAAAAAAAGTACCTATGAATCTAAAATAAATACTTACCTGAACCAATAAAAAAATTAATCAAACGAGTAGGATATAACAACTCCTTTATGCAGAAGAACTCTGATAAACATACAAGGCATGGAAAAAAAAAAAAAAAAAAACAGAAAATCACCATTACACCTCCATGGTGTGCTAGCCCATTTTCCATTTTGGCACTAAAATACTTAGGGCTGGGTACTTATGTTTACTGCGACCACAGTTCAAAAACATGGTACTTCATCTGTAAGGACTTAATGCTAAAAGGCATCACAACATCAGAAGTTCCAGAAACAGGGAAAGATTATAACGTGAGACAGGAAGGCAAAGAGAGGAGAGGCTTGTTATAACAACCCTCCTGAGGACTACCAAGGTCCTATGAGAACTACGTGAATTCCTTCAGAAGGCATGCCCCTAATATCCTGTACTGGGAAACAACTTTCCAACATCTAAACCCGTGGGGGACTTATTTAAACCAAATCGACAGTAAAGAGAAGCATGACAGATGTTACAGAGATCAAGCCAGAACCAGGGCAAAAGAAAAAGTCTTAGGTATTTCATAATTACAAAAAGAAAAATAGTGAGTTTCAATGGAGAATCCTGGCAAACAGTACCACAACCAAATAACCAAGGTTAGCATCGCCAGTAAAGCATTCCTCAGATACTCCCTGATACAATACTCCAAGAGAGGCAGTATTTCCGTATCTTACCCAGCAATGCATACCCTCAAGCTACCACGTGAAAACGCTAGCTGAAAAATCAAACTGAGGGACAATCTACAGAATGATTCTGTTATGGAAATGAAGAGGAGGACAGGCTGAGTATCTGTCAGAAGCTGAAGGACACTAGAGATGTGCTAACTGTATGCAGCTAGGGATTCTAGACTGGATCCTGGAACAACAAATGAAAACTGTTTTAGGGAGAAAACTTAAAATCCAAATACGTTCTATTTTTCAGTTTAACATTATTATACTCAAGTTAATTTCTTGGTTTTGATAAATGTTCTGTGACACAGAAGATATGGTTATATAAAAAGATAATTAACAAGAGTAGTGGGCAATTAAAAAAAGAGGTAAGTTGGAGCCAGGCCTGGTGGAGTATACCTTAAACCCAGCACTTAGAAGGCAGAGGGGTGGATCCCTGTGAGTTCAACGCTAGACAGAGCTACATAGTGAGCCCCTGCCTTAAATAAAAATAAAAATGAAAATACCTACCTACTGGATGGGCAGGACGCAAATATGACCAAAGTATGTTACATGCACATTTGAAAATATCACGTCACTTTGTAAAATTAATAATGCTAACAAAAAACATGATCAGTGAATCGTCTTAAAATAAAATGAACCTTTAAGCTAGGCAGGCAAGGTGGCACACACCTGTAATCCCAGCACTCAGGAGGCAGAGGCAGTCGGATCTCTGTGAGTCTACAAAGAGAGTCCTGGATAGCCAAGGCTACACAGAAAAACCCTGTCTCAAAATAAAAAATTAACCTTTAAAGTATATGAGTAAGACACTGTGGTGCAGCCAGCACTTGGGAGGAAAAAGGGATAATGAAGAGCTCAAATTCATCCTCGGATACAGAGAATTCCAAGTCACTCTGCTACATGAATTCCTGTCTCAAAAACACAAAGGAAAGAAGTAACTAAACAATCAATTACAATTACAGTTGTTTTTAAAAAAAAAAAAAAAATGCCTCTGGGCAAGATGGCCCTTGTTGCCCAAGCCTGATGGCCTGAGTGAACACTCAGAACCCTCACAAAGGTAGAAGGACAAAATGCACACTACACATAAAAATAATTAACCAAGTAGGCCAGCCTAAATAAGAAAGAATATGGAAAATGTTATTTAAATATCATTGTAAAATGCTATTACAGTCAAGACGGGGCATGGTACTGCTACACTTTTATCCCAGCACTCAGAAGGCACAGGCAGACTCATCTCTGTGAGTTCCAGGGCAGGCTAGTCTATACAGAGAGATTTGTCTCAAAAAATAATAAACAACAACAAAAAAGTTGTTATATTCAAACAAACTAGAAACCTGAATGCAATCACTGAAATGGTTAGTTTTTGCTGTGAAATTTTAAGAAAGGGAATCAAAAAAATTGTCTGTGTTTGTTAATTAGTTCTATTCTGAATGTCCAGCAAAATATTTTTTTGAAAGATTAATGGACAAAACAGTAAGTTATTTAGATATACTTGAAAGAAAACATAAATGTTTTTGAAATAGAATATGAAAGGATTACAGCTACCAACATTCAGCAGCCACACAAACACCCATGACACAGGGCCAGGTAACTCCTTCTTCATTATTATTTTAACTTTAATAATATGTATTTATTTTTATGTGTATGAATGGTTTGCCTTTGCACCCTGGTGCTGCAGAGGGTGTAGTCCCCTGGGGCTAGAGTTACAGACTGTTGTGAGCTGCCATGTGGGTGCTGGGAACCAAACCCAGGTCCTCTGCAGAGCAGCCAGTGCTATTAACTGCTGAGCCACCTCTCCAGACCCCACGTAACCCCCCTTCTCTCCCCCCATCTCTGTTTTTCAAGACAGGGTTGCTCTGTGTAGCCTTGACTGTCCTGGACTTGCTTTGTAGACCAGGCTGGCCTTGAACTCACAGAGATCCTCCTGCCTCTGCTCCCTGGATGCAGGGATTACAGGCATGCACCACCGCACCCAGCTCATATAATATCTCTTTTGTTGTTGTTGTTGTTTTGTTTTTGTTTTTGTTTTGAGACAGGGTTTCTCTTGGCTGTCTTAAAAACACTTCATTGACCAGGCCTTGAACTCAGAGCGATCTGCCTGCCTCTGAAGATCTGGTGTTCATAACTTCTCTTAACTGTTATTAATGCACACTATTCCCTCAGAGAGGAGCAAAACTGTCTCTTTCTGGGAATTTGCCTGTGTTTCTGTCCACAATTTATACTCTGATATTTCAAGGCTCAATATGCATCTCCAAAATTCTACACTGGGAACAGCTGAATCTTAGATCCAGGTCAGCCAACAGTACAGCTCTAACAAAAGGCAATTTGCCAAACTGCCAAACACAATAAATAAGAAAACAGTATATGAATCTTTTTTTTTTTTTAATGAGTAAGGAAACTCCATTTGTCAATGTGATGTTCAGCAGGTTGCTGGAATAAGCAGGTCTCTAAAACTGAAGCTCAAAAGGAAAATTAAGGAAATGATTACTAGAGAGACATACTGGGTTAGCAGTCAGGCCAGATCCAGCTCCCTCCCAGATGGCTATCTACGTTCTGCCTGCCCAAACAGACAGATACCTAGAAAGCAGAGACTATGTCAGGACTCTTTGCATCCAATCTTCCTCCGATTTTTGACTCTGTGATTAGTGTTTCTTGAGCTAACGGAACCACCTGCAGTTTGCAAGAATAAGAATCAACTGCTGCACACTGAACTCTGTCTCAGGAACTGGAATTCCAAGATGAAGCTATTACATTGCCCAACAAATACCGACACTGGCACATTCAGAAGTTTGCCTAATTCTCAGAATGTACAAAAATAATTCAGAAGTGAACTTTCATGGTAAGGTGGGAATATACTGCAACTCCATTTTGGTTAAAGACAGCTTCCAAGTATTATGAGGGTGGAGCATCTTACTATGAGCACGGTCCCTGTGGCTGCTACTTTTTTGGTGTTGTTCTTGTCACTTGCCAATCCGGTTTCCCTCATCCACAGCATTTGGCTGATTTGATCTCTCTCCCTCCTACATTCTTCATTCACCTCTAGGGCCCAGGCCGCCCATGAAGGCTGTGGGAGCACAGCCTACCTCACTGGCTGCTTGCTCTCACACCCATTTCTCTGTTCCTTCTCTTCCCAACCTCTTAGTAATGGAGGGCAATTGGATCTGACCACTTCTTTTTTAATATCTTGATCTGTTATTAGTGTTCATGTGTACCTCCACGGTGGGGGGAGAGGCACATGAACCACAGCACATGCCTGGAGGCCAGAGGACAACTTTCAGGAGTTGGTTCTCTTTTTTCCTCCTTTCTTTGTGTTCCCAGATTTGACCTCAGGTCATCAGGCCTGCACACAAATGCCCTTAGCAACTGAGCCATCCTACCAGCCTTCTTACTATCTTTTAAAGACATTAACCCAAAAATGAAACAATTCAGCTCCTTGTTTAAGTTCCATCAGAATGCCTTTGTTTGTTTTGCTCTTGTTTCGGCGCTTTTCACACGTTAGCCAAATGACTTACACCATCTGCCCTATATGAAGGGCTATGTGGTCCGGTCTTGTCTCCACCTCTGGGTCCTCCAGGTCTCTACCTCCTGAAACTATGTTAATTACTGGCAAATTTTCATCTCAGCCTCAGGCTATCTCCAGAAAACTAGATTCACATATCAAATCATATACTACATCTCCATGCTACTGACAAACTTTTATTTCAAAATTTACATAGCCCTGGCTTCCACCAACCCTAAGGCTGGGAGTGTCATCTGAGGCCTACAGCAAATTCTCCCCTTCACTGCCTAGTGTCCCACAGGTGTATTTTTTAAATGACTTGATTTATGACTTTCTTTGATTAATTAGAAAACCTTAATGAAACTGTTACCATACCAGAACACAGTATTTTAGGTAACCTAAATCTGTGGTCCTAGGCCACAGTCACTTATACTGGATTCCAAAATGAATCTCCTATTCCCTTTGAAATCTGAGCTCTTTTCACATTAATACCCCTTACAGTTTGTTCTCAAACAAGCAGAGTTTTCCTTGAAGCATAAGTCATATGTCACCCTCCTCTGCTCAAGCCCAGACATGATTCTAATGTCACAAAATAAAAACTATAAAGTCCTTACAAGGGCCTGCCTTTCTGACCTCATCTACTTTGGCTCACTCACTCCACCCTAGCGAGCCACACTGCCTCATTACAATCTCAAGGACAGAGCAGGCAGTGGCCTTACAGTCTGTAAACTACTCTAATCCATAATACCCTCATTTACAAGTCTCCTTATCCCAGGCATGGTGGAGAAACAAACTTTAATCTCAGCACTCAGCAGGCAGATCTCTTGAGTTCAAGGCCAGCCTGGTCTACATAGTGAGTTCCAATACAGCCTGAGCTACAGTGAGAGCCTGTCTCAAAACAAAACAAACATCCCTGTAAATAAGGGTTACACTGCCCACCTATTTGAAACTGCAATCCACCCAAGCTTCTCACAAGTATTCCACAAGTATTATGATTTTTCTTTTTCCATAGCACTACTATCACCTTTTAACATATATCTTAATTCCTTTCCTATGGGTGGTGTTCAGTTGGGTTTTATTTGGCTTCTCCACACTAGAAGCATCATTGAGGCCTGAGGGTTTTCTCCTATATCCCAAATGCCTAGAATCATTTTGAGGGAAACATTAAGTGGGCATTATGTATTCAATAATGACTGGATCTCAGGAGTCACAAAAGAAGAAGCTAAATAAAAGTATATAGCATAGCCCAACTTTATTCCAACAACAATTCGTGCCTAGAAGAAACAAAAGAAGAAATCCATTACCTAGACAAGATAGAGCAAGGGGAAAAAGGACCACCAGGATGGTTGAGAAGGGTTAAGCAGAAAACACCCTAGTCCATCCTATTGATAACTAGGGGCTCGTATTAGTTGTTAGAATTCACAACTTGATACACCTTTTTTGAGACAGGGACTCATTACATAGTGCCAAACTAACCGAGAACTCTTTATGTAGCCCAGCTGACCTTAAACTCACAATTCTCCAGGAGCCAGAGGCTGCGATTACCGCATGTATCACTACTCTGCCTTACTACAAAATCTATTAAGCCTGCAGAGAAAATCCAAATTCAAGATTCTGTTCTTTTTAACCTAAATTTACTAAGATACATTAAGTCCAGATACTGAGAGTTGGGGGAATGTTTTTACAAAGGATCATACTAAAAGAATAAAACCATTATTGGGGCTATATCTAATGCATCCAATAGTAAATACCAGATACCTAATCACAACCTGTCATCCTGGAGTCACCTATGTAACACTGAGGAATGTAGGCCAAGTACTGGGACAGATCCAGAAGCCACAGCAACCCAAACACAACAGCACGTGACAATCCACTTCTGAATTAAGCCTTGGAATCTGTTCGTGGATCCATAAATAGATGGATCTAAAAGATATCACTGTAAAGTTTCAGTGATATAGGACTTCATTACGGTGGCCAAACAACAGCCAGCATTAACAGATGCATCTACTCACCCTAAACCAATTTATTTTCTTAGACTGGCAAGTGTGAAGATCTTGCTGTTGGTATCATGAACATTTCTATTTGTTTTTTATACTAGTCTGAAGAAAAACTACTAAATTCTTGAGGGACAGAGCTTGGAAATGTGCTTTGATGCTGGCCCTAATTTTTTAATCCAACCAACTTTATCAGGTGACTACAGAAGTAATGAAAGGCACTGGGAACAGGAGCTATCCTTCTCTCAGTGAGTTCCCAGTCTAAGGCAGAGAGTGGCTAGCAAAGTTACAGATGCGAAGAGGGACATAAAACGGGCACACAATGCTACTGTGGGAGGGAGGATAAGAGAAAGGATGATAAGAGAAAGGTTTGAGTAAGCACAGTTTAAACTGACACACCAAAAGCGGCAGTAGCTAGCAAGAGAGGGACTAGGAGGGTATAAGGCACAGGAAACAGCATATGCAGATTCTAAAGTAGAAAGAAACACAGAACGAGGTTTCTCTTGTTTTTTAAATGATTGTAGTACCCAAAGTAAGTGATAAAGGTGTGTTGAAAGTAATATTTCTAGACTGAGAAAAAGCAGGTTCAAGTCAGCCTGGGCTACACAGTGAGGTCAAGGCCTTGTCTCTACAAAAAGGAAGAAAGAAAAAGAAAATTCTGACTCTGATGTGCCTAATTCCATACCACCTTAGAGAAAGAAACCCACACACTTCATTTACACTCTATTATAAATGAAGTTCCTATAATTCACTGTTAAAACTTGTTCCTACACACACTTCAAAGTTATACTTTGGGCTCAGGAACATCACCAATTCTAGGGAAGGAGACTTCCTACACCAGTAATACCACTTTCATTTTCTTTTTAGTTCGTGCAAATTCAGGTTTTGATAAGGCAAAGTTATCTAGAACTGGTAGCCAGCTGTGGTGGCACACCAGATCTCTAGGAGTTCAAGAACAACCTAGTGTACATGGTGAGCAGGCCAGGCAGGGCTACAGAGTTAAAACCTAATTTAAATATACAGATAAGAGTTATAGAAATAGGCCAGGAGTGGTGGAGCAGGCCTTTAATCCTAGCAGAGGCAGGCTGATTTCTGTGAGTTCCAGGCCTACCTGTTCTACAGTGCGAGTCCAGGACAGCCAGGGCTACCCAGAAACCCTGCCTCGAAAAACTAGTTATAGATATAGTTAGGTCTGACCACCACCTTGGAGTAGAATTTAATTTGTTCGCTGCAGCAAGTATATAGGAGCAAAGTGAAAAATCTAAAATGCGCCTAAAAACAAGCCAACTTAAAACCACACTAAAGACATGCAACAATCCAGAAAATTCAAACCCATCCCTACTCTGAGGGTTCTGCCCTGCGTTGATTTCTGAAAATTCACGCCACACTGTAAACAACCAGGTTCACAGGAAAAACACTGTCGCCCTGAATTTTGAAAACGAAGAGAACTGACAAATCGCTGCTATCCACAAACCATACCTCCCAAGCGAAGGACTTCCCTTCTCCGTGCATTTCCAGAGGCTGGGAATGCTCCCATGTTACAGATGGTAAGATAGGAAGTCAAAGATGGAGCTAAGAAGGAAAAAAGCTGCTTCGGCGCACGAAGCCAGGCTTTGGTGTGGGAAGCCAAGAAAATGAGCAAAAGAGAAAAACCCCAGTGAGGTCAGGACAGGGAGACAGCTAGGTGGCCTGACAGCCGCCCGACCCCACGGGACCCCACGGGACGCGCGGGGAGCAGAGGGCTCGCGTGGGCTTCCTCACCTTGCCTTTGGTCCGGCTGGCCTTGGCCTTGGCCCGGCGGGGCTTCACCGCCTCGGCCATACACTCTACCTCCGCGACGTCGCCGTCTGTTTCTGTCAAACTCCTGCAATTCACGCAAGCCGCCCGGTTCCGGCCTCCTGGCTGTCACGTGATCGGCCCTCCACCACTCGGGCATGGGAGGCGGCAACTGGAGCCGGTACGGACTGCGATTTGGAACAAACTAGCAGGGGACTACTTGCGCGGAGAAGGTCCCGCCCATTCTCGCGGAGGCCCAGCCCCAGCGCAGCCCTCGCCCCGCCTTCGGCCACGCCCTGGGAGCCGCGGCCTGCGCCTGCGCCGCTGGCCGCTGGGTGGCGCTCAGAGCTGCTCTCTGCCTCCGCCGCTCCGCAGAGAGGCGCTCAAGTCTGACCGTCAGGTGCCAGAAGAAGCTTTGGCATTTGATCCCTAGATAACCAATTCCAGTCAGCCTAAATCCACATTACGTTTCCGGAAAGAAACCTGATATGCATGCAAAGTGCACCCTAGTCTGTTTTGTAGACGGGACGAGGATACTGCCATTTCGAGTGTCATGAGGATTAAATGGGTTAATTTGTGAAAGCCCCTCGATAACAGCACGCATCTCCATATTACTGTTACTCTACAGATTTTCAGGCTAGTACAGGTATATAACTCAGAAGAAGACAGACAAAAAGGTTGAAAGATGTAAGGGGGAAAGAAAAATTAATTAGTGTACATTCTGTACACTTTGTTTCACTTGACAATTCCAGATTTTAATAAAAAGAAAAATGAAGTTGACTTCGTCTCCTTTTCACAGCTTTGATTTCTTTTTCTTGAGCATGCAGCACCTCTTAAAGTATATGATTTGCTTTCGTGTTTATTGATCTGTCTACCTTCCCGGAAGGTCAGCTCCTGGGGCTCAGTTAATTCCTTCTCTGAAGCATCCCAAGGACCTCCAAAGCAACAGTAGATAATATCTGATAAATAGAATGCATGGATATGAGTTGTTTCATCGGGGAATAAGACAACGCATGGAAAAGACTAACCACCCACTCTGCAGGTGTAAACTAAGGTGAAAACTCCAGGATTATGGCATGAAAAACAGAAAGGACCAGGGATGGCGACATGCCTTTAATCCCAGCAGAGGCAGGCAGATCTCTGAGTTCAAGGCCAACCTCGTCTAGTAAGGTGACAGTCAGGGCTACACAGAGAAACCCTGTCCAAAAAAAATGAGAGCCAAGCGCCGTGCCACATGCCTATAATCCCAGAATTCCTGGCAGCAGAGGCAGGTGAATTTCTGTGAGTTCCAGGCCAGCCTGATCTATAAAGTGAGTCCAGGACAGCCAAGGCGTCTCAAAAAAAAAAAAAAAAAAAAAAAAAAGTGAAAATACAAAGGAAAGAAAAGGACTTCAGAAATCAAATTGTGTGGTGCCTTTTTTCTCTTCCTTTTCTGAACTTTCAAGACAGGGTTTCTCTGTGTAGCCCTGCTGTCCTGGAACTCACTCTGTAGACCAAACTAGACTTGAACTAAGAGATCTGCCTGTCTCTGCCTCCCAAGTGCTAGAGATACAGGAAAGCACCACTTTTCCCAGTGTCTTTTCTTTTTGGTTTTGTTTGTTTGTTTGGTTGGTTGGTTGGTTTTTTTGGGTTTTTTTTCTATAGGTAAATCTTTACTTAGTGTCTTGTGTGGTGTTGGGAATTGAACTCAGGGCTTCATGTATGTCAAGCAAACACTCTCTATCTGAGCTAATTTGGCCCCTTGTGATGTCTTGTTGTTGAATTATATTAAATAGTTTGGCAGGTTGGAGTGGGAGTTTTGGAGGAAACAGTTACTTTGTTTCACAGTGATAAGGACAGAACCCAGGACTCCAGCTAGGCAAGTACTGTGCCATAAAGCTACAAATCCTCAACAATGATAAAAGTTATCAAGTTATCCAAAGTGGATGGATACGGTAGTCTTGGCACTTGTATATACTAATCCTTGGAGAATTGATTCCAGGACCCATACACCTCTGACACTCCATCTTCACAAATACTAAGATGCAGATACTCAGATCTAAAATATAAAATGGCACAGTATCTTCCTGCAACCTATGAAAAAATATATATATTCTGTTTTCCTTATTTCATTAGTGAAAACAGGAGTGTATGTTTATGAATTACCACGTGACACTTTGAGTAAGGCAGATATATTTATCCAAAAGTTTTTATCTAAGCTCAAGTCATCCTCCTGTCTCAGCTTCCTGAGTACCTGCAACTACACAGAGATGTCACCATTCCTAGCTACTATCCATTGTGTTTTCTTGGTCATCTCCCAGTCTCGAACACCCTCACTGCCTTCCTCTATTCCTTTTGGTCTTTAAGATTCTCTGAGTGCCACCTACGACTTGTCCCGCAAAGCAGAACTAACCCTAGTGAGCCCTCTCCACTTCCCAAATAGTCCTCCAACTTTCTTGTGTATATTAGGAGAGATATATGTGTGTATTCTATTTGTTTGTTTTTTGTTTTGCTTTGAGACAGGGTTTCATTATGAATGTAGTTCATGTTGGCCTTGAACTCACAGAGATCCCACTGCGTCTGCCACCCAAGTCCTAGAAATACAAGCATGTGTCATGATACCCAGTTTGCAGGTATATTTCTATAAGATAGATCATAGATGCAAAATTGTTCATCAAAGAGACAGTCTTGTTCTTAATTTTTAGAAATATTTTTCAAATTTCCCTCTAATAGGCTGAATTATTTTTGATTTCAACTTTTGAGACAGTAAAACACTTTTAACCTCAAGAGAATTTTCAACCAGTTGAAAACAGGAGTCCGTCTTTCATAAAAAGACTATAAATCTTACTTTATGACACTGCAAACTTTAATATGAGCATGATGTGGAAGTCAGCCGATGCCTATCAGAAAGGGTTCAAAGGAAGGCTACTGCGCTCCTGATGGAGGCCTGGCTGGACCTTTCCCAAGCGCCTCTATCAATTTCCCAGGCCAGGATCTCTGGTGTCATTCCCCAGTAGTGACAACTTCGACGGAGGATTTCGGAGAAGTTACTCTTGTAGTCAATTACTTCCAGTACGGCTCCCTGTGGGAGACCTTATTTTATCATCCTGATTACTAAATATATGTTGTGAAACTAATGTGGAATCAGACTAATTTAGGCTAAAATCTTTTCAGTGTCATGAGTCAATTAGCATGTAAACTAAAAGTGTCCGGCTTACATATTCATTTTATCGGACACAGGTGTGACTTCCTCCATTAACAGACTTCTTTCCACAGTAAGAAAAACATACAAAAGTGTCCTTTTTTATTATTCTCCCTTTCACAATCTTCTCCACTTTAAAAAAGGAAAGAAAGAAAAAGAGAGAGAAAGAAATCGGTCATTAAATTAGTTATTTACATCCTCAAAGCATCAAAGGTGGGGCAGACACAGCAAGTACCTCTCCCCCACCCCTCTCTCTCTCTCTCTCTCTCTGAGGCTGGCCTCAGACTCGCAAAGAAAGACCATGAACTTCTGACCCTCCTGGCTCCACATCCCAAATGCTGAGATAGGTGTATATCACCACGCTGATGGTGAGATCAAAGCCAGGGCTTTATGCATACTAGGCAAGGGCTCTTAACAACTGAGCTACATGCCTATTCTCTCTATCCCCACTCCACACCTCTCTCTCTCTCTCTCTCTCTCTCTCTCTCTCTCTCTATTTCTGTGTGTGTGTGTGTGTGTGTGTGTGTGTGTGTGTGTCTTTCTCTCTCTGTAGGCAGGATTTCATGAAGCCTAGTCTGACCTTGAACTACTAATCTTCCTGCCTCAAGCTCCCAAATGCTGGGATTACAGACATGGACCACCACACTTAGCTAGTATTATTTTTCTGAGTATGCAGTACCCAGCCCAACAACTCTACCTCATAGCCCACTTCAGCCACACGTAGGGTAGGCTGGGTACGTCAGGAAAATAAGGCAAATCAAGACCAACCCTTGACTGATGACATTAGGAGTTGGCATATAAATATGTCTGTGAGCTAAATTGTGTCTCCTCCCCAAACACTTATGTTGAAATCCAAACCCCTAGGACCTCAAAGTGAGACTTTGTTTGGAGATGGGATCTTTACAGACGTGGTCCAGATAAAAATGAGATCCTAAGGATGAACTGCTGTCCAGAAGAAGAAGAGGAGGAGAAGGAGGAAGAAGAAGAAAAAGAAAAGAAGAAAGAAAGAAAGAAAGAAAGAAAGAAAGAAAGAAAGAAAGAAAGAAGGAGGGAGGGAGGAAGGGAAGGAAAGGAAGAAAGGAAGGAAGGAAGGAAGGAAGGAAGGAAGGAAGGAAGGAAGGAAGGAAGGAAGGAA
>NW_026596040.1:38106559-38116044 GCF_907164565.1 Psammomys obesus | reverse complement strand
GAAGGAAGGAAGGAAGGAAGGAAGGAAGGAAGGAAGGAAGGAAGGAAAGAAAGAACGAAAAGACAGTCATAGAAGAAAAACACTTGGAAGAGAACAGACAAAATGTGCCCATCTATAAGTCAAGGAGAAAGGCCCACAACATACCCTTCCATGATAGTGATCAGACTGAACCAGTCTACACCTTGATTGCTCATGGCAGGCCCCAGAATTGTGACAGTGAACATCTTTTGTTTAAGTGATCCAACTGATAGTACTTCAGAGTTCACCTTTGTTGTTGTTGTTGTTGTTGTTGTTGTTGTTGTTGTTTATGAGACAGTATTTCTCTGTGTCACCTTGGCTGGCCTGGACTGCTTTGTAGACAAGGCTAGCCTCAAACTCACAGTGATCCGCCTGCCTCTGCCTCTGGAGTGCTGGGCTTAAAGGCATGTGCCACCTTGCCTGGCTAAGCTCCAACTTTCTAACACAAGCACCTGGCACTGTTATTTTTTGGTCAGACTAACTCAGGTCTGTGCTTTGTACCATTTTCCAGTTTTCTCCAGACTGTGCCCAGGCTCCCACAAGGGCAACTTACTTAACAGCACATGTCCAAAAAGGTGTGTGTGTGCCTGTCTGTCAGCCTGGCACATATATGTGCACAGAGCTCACAGGACAGCTCAGGAATCAGTTCTCTCCTCCTACCATAGGTTCCAAAGGTCAAGGTCATTAGACTGGCTTGCCAAGCACCTTTATGGACTGAAACATCTCTGCAGCCCTTAGAGGCACATTCTTTATCCATTTCCTTCTAGTGCTGACCTCACTTCCTCTCCCAGTGCTGTGCTATGTACTCACTTCCTAAACACACTCTGTGCTCTCAAATCCTCCTCTCAGGATCTCCTTCTCGGTGACTTCAAGCTAAGACATCTGACACCAAAAGCAGTATCTGAAAGTGTTCAACAGAATCTTTCTGTTGCTCCCACCCAGCCAGAAGCCTCGGTTCTCCGCAGAGGAGAACAGTGGTGTCTGAGTTACAGCCTCACCACTGAGGCCTCTAAAGCATCGTCAGGGAAGAATTCAGGTTAAAGAGCTTATGCAACATCAGTAGCATTGAAAAACCCAGGGCAAGCATAATTCTAGGGATGGCAGCATGCGCAGCTGCTATTGCCGCAAGGAGGGAAATCATAAGCACCACACCCAGAGAAAGAGGGAGAAGCCAGAAAGCTGCTGTGGCAGCATTTAAAGAGATAAACAAAAACCAAAAAAGATATGCATTTTGTAAAAAGCATGAAGTAAATATGAATATGAAAATTAATTATGTCACTTCTACATTGCTTTAGCTTTCTTCAGATCCCAAGTCCTCAGTCAGACAAACACATCAGCAGTCCGTCCCTAAGAGAAACCGTGCACTCTGCCTGTGCATGGTGGCACTTGCCTGTAATCTTAGCACTCAGAAGGCAGAGGCAGGAGGCTCCTGTGTTCAAAGTCAGCCTCAGATACACAGCAAGAGCCTGTTTCACAAAAAGGGGGTGGTGGGCAAGCCTCGGTACCTTATTTCAACAGGTGAGGCAAATGCAGCCATTACCTTCCTTTCTTCCATCTATGCCTCTTCTTTACCTCACATTTGTGGGTTGAAGGGCCCTTCAACCCAGCTGACAGAGAAGGAAAGGACTCAGGCACAGTTTAAGAACAGCCCAGTTCTGCATTCACTGTTTACGTGGATGTGGCCTGCTGCCAAACTACAAAACTCAGGAGTGACTGAAACAAGGATGGGCTGAAACAAGCAGCCGCTGTGTCAGTCAGTGCAGCTGGTCACCAACACACTGTGAGGGGAGGAGACACCACCCAAGGTGAACGATGCATAGACTGGTGGCCTGGACAGGGAAGAAAGTTTGAAGACTGAAGGCAGAGAGCTAGGGAGGAAGTGAGTGGGTGGGCTTATGCAAATGTGCAACAAATGTACAACTGTTTGTACCTTTTTTTAATTTTAATTAATTTATTTATTCACTTTATATCCCGATCATACTCCCCTCCATTTCCCCACCCGCCTCTCCTATCCCTCAGATAAGGGGAGCCCCCATTACCCACCCACCCCAGTTCATTAAGTTGAATCAGGACTGATGGAGAGAGTCTGTTTGTGTATCTTACTAGTGCCTATAAGGGAGTCGCCACGCTACTGCAGGGGGAAGCAGAACCGAGTAACTAGGATTAACTCATGCAGTCAACTGCACTGAACTCTGTTCTTGGCCACTCCAGGGCTTCCTTGGTAGATTCATGAACAGAATGGTCAGGATTAGAGAAATTAGACTACACAAAAATCCCATGAGATCTATTTCTGTACTGTTGAGCGTCTGTGCTGAGGCTGAACTCTAAATCTGTTACCATCCCTCCAAAAGATCAACCAGTGACTTGAACCCATCAAATCTCTTCCACTCTGGAAACAGTAATGACTCCTCCCTGCCAGACAGACCCCAAGAATGGGTTTACCCTTTAGTCTACAGAGTCTGGCCCATTTATAGAGTGCCTGATTATGTCATATGAAATTCCATTTAACATTACCTTACACTAGTGTTTCTCAATTATTCTTCGTTATCATTCTATTAAACACTTAGGTAATTGCCACTCTCATGAAATTTTAATATGGCAGGTATATTGTATCTTTGATTAGACCCTACGAAAGTGCTTTAAACCTATGAGAGAAGAGGAAGAGATAAGAGACTTTGGAGATGGCTCATTGAGTAAAGTACTTGCCAGGCAAGTGTGAGGCCCTGAGTTCGGATCCCTAAAACACACAGAAAAGCCTAAGACACACCTGTAATCCCAGGGCTTTTACCATGTGGGAAGTGAGGACAAGAAAATCCCCAGAAGCTCAAAGCCCAGCTAGCCTGCCATACCCAGTAGCAAAGAACAGAAGACCCCATGTCAAACAAGGTGAAAGGCCATGAGCAACACCCAAGGTAATCTTCTGACCTCCACACATGCACAGTGGCAGGGGTCTGAACTCACTGAACACACACACACACACACACACACACACACACGGGAGTATGTAAAGCTCAGAAGAGATGTTTAACACAGGAATACAAATTAAATCCCAAATCATCAGGAACTTTTATTTTATTTCATGTCAAGCAGAAACAAAGCAATAAAATTAATATTGTTTTACACTCATAAAACATGTTTACATCAATTGTGCTGATTGATAGAAAATACAAATTACTGAAGACCAACAATAAATAATATACTTAAAAACAGAATGTTCTGTGTGCAACGGGCAATTTCCTGAGGCTGTCTAGTTTGGGGAAGTCAATGTGCTTTTGCAAACCTGAGTTTCTCAAAAGATGCCAAACTGGTGCAAATTTCCTGCGATGCCAAGAAGCTGCCATGGCTGGGGGCATCTTCTATTGAGAGGGGATATAATCAATCTTTTTGTGGGCAAAGGGTTAAGATGGGTTCTCGCTATGTACCTAGGCCAACCTCAAACTCACGATTTTCCTGTGTCAGCCTCCAGCATGCTGGGACTATAGGCGATCTCCACCATGCCCGGCTTTCAGTCTTATTATAGCCAATTTGTCCAAAGTCCTGGGAAAGCTACCGCACAGAGGAGAGGGATCTGCTTGCCCTTCGAGGTGACACAGATACTTACTACATGCCAAATAAGGAACGGTGCCATGTAACTCGTCATAACTGAAGTGCCCACCTTCTGAGGTGTAAACAGTGCATGATCTCCCTGCAATGTGGGGGTGGCAAAGGGAGCAACAAATAGTTGTAAAAGAGTAAGGATGCCTGTTTAAATTTCCCAGAGCACAGCAAGGGATTTTCTATAAAAACCCGAGATTGAAGAGGGCTTTGAAATTCTGAATTTCCTTGAAGAATAGTTAAAATAACATATTTCTTTGAATTTTTTTCAACTTTACTGTCCCAAAATCAAGTGAGGTTGGCAATCTACAGACTACAACAGCTTAATTGGCAACTCCCTACCATACCTTCCTAGATACATACAATAAAAGTGTATCTTACAATCCATAGCCTCACAGATTAAATACTCTCTGCACTGTTGTTCATTCAATACACAACAATTTTTATCAAAATAATTCTGACACTTTAATCCCAGTAATTTTACTAGCCGAAAAAATATTGGCCAAATACCCTTCATAAATGTGTGTGTGTGTGTGTGTGTGTGTGTGTGTGTGTGTGTGTATGTGCACGCACGAATGTCAGTCACAGCTGTGTGCATGCTCCAGCACATGTGTGGAGGCCAGAGGCCTGCTCTGGAGTGGTTGCCCCCTTACACCCTTCTGTGTGTCCCAGCGATGGAGCTCAGGCCGTTAGGTATGCACAGGTACCCTTACTCCCTAATCCAGCCTGTCCTTCTTTAGCCTGAGCATGAGCACAGCAGCCTCACAGAGGACCAGAAGAACAGTACTGTACAACGAACTGATGCTCCAGGTCTGGTTCTGCCTCTCACTGGCTGCCAGAATTGTAAAGAAATCGACCTCACACTGCGGGGTCTTGTTTCTCCGTCTGTAAAATGAGCAAGTCCATTGGATGCTTCTAAGTCTTCCAGCCAAGAACAGGGATAATTTTAAACATTGTACCACTGACAGGGAGTGGCGCTGTTTCCATGGTCTTACTTCCCACAGCCCAAGGAGCATCCTGAAAGCTGGCACAGTCCTCTGCAGGCCTGCTCAAGCCAACACTCAGAATCCAGAGTGGCCTTGCTACCCCGACAGGAAACAGCACGCATAACCTTAGGAACTAGCCAGGAAATAATAATTCTTTCTTCTGGGGCAGTACGTAAACCTTCTGAGAAAAACAGAAACAGAACAAAACTCTGCAGAATTCTACTTGGCTAGGTTGAGTCAGATGTCTATTATAAATTTAAAATATCAAAACAAAAATTTCAACAAGGGTTCACATCGCCATCTTCATGATTGACATGATTTGGTTCTGGATTGTGCTGCTCTCAGGCCTCTCCTCATGTCATAGAAGCAGTGACTGGGGAAAGCTTTCTTTTCTGAAAGAAAATAGCAAAGACATTTCATCCAAATGACCTCTTCATACCAACGTAGGAGTATGTTTGGTCAAGGAAAACAAATGGTGAGGAGAGAGCCACACCAAAGTTCCTCATGGTAATAACACGTGCATTGACATTTTTCATTCACATGTTTTTGATTCAATAATTATAATCTGTATTTATTAAGCATGCTAGAATTCAAAACAGAAATGGTGCCTAAAATCAGCAATTAATGACAGGTTACTTATTCCTAGTCTCCTGTGAAAATTCAACCCCTAAGGTACATTCAAACACACCAATAGTGTAATGCATTGCTTAACTGAATTACTCAAACCAGGTTCTTTTCCTTAAACTCTGAAATTGAGACTAGAGAGGTGACCCAGTAGATAAGAACACTGGTTATGAAGGGCAGTGATGACTTATGCCTTTAATCCCAGCACTCAGGAAGCAGAGGCAGGTGGATCTCTGAGTTCAAGGCCAGCCTACAGAGTGAGTTCCAGGACAGCCATGGCCACACAGAGAAATCCTGCCTAAAAAAAAAAAAAAAACTTGTTACTCTTTCCTAAGACCTAAATTCACCAGGACATGGTGGTACTTTCCTTTAAATCCCAGCAATCAGGGAGGCAGAGACAGGGTGATTGCTGTGAATTCAAGGCCAGCCTGCTCTACAAAGTGAGTCCAGGATAGCCAAACACTGTCTCAAAAAAAAAAAAAAAAAACGAAAAAAGACCTAAATCCAGTTCTCAACACCCATGTCAGACAGCTCACAGCTGCCGGTAATTCCAGCTTCAGGGCATCCAACCCTCTTCTGGACTCTGCAGACAACTGTACAGATACAGGAGAGAGAGGAACAGAGGGAGGGAGGAGAGGAGGAGAGAGTGCTTTTAAATTTTTCTGAAATTCGGTCAATCGTATATGAACATGCTAAGCCCCTATTCGCTGAGCTAGTGCAGGTATTTAAATTATACAGCTTGAGAGAGACTGCTCATTAAATACATAGGCATTAGCATCTTACATTCACACATCAGACTCCTGGGCTTCAAGAACTAGCATTACCAAATGCTAATCTTAAACTTTTGCAGCATCTGGGCCTATCCAGATATAAGCAGGAACCAAAAATGTAAAACACATGTTTTATATAAACATATAATACATAAATACATGTATAATACGTATTAAATACGTTCTTGGGACAATGCTGTGTCCCACAGCCATCCTTCACACTATAGTGGAGAGGAGATCTGCCTGATGAGTGATACAGGTACCACGTCCCTGCTTTGCTTCTCACCAGGGCTCTGGGAAAGAGGCAGTCTTATGAAGAAGAAACTACGACAGGTTGTAAAGGCTACTATTTATTTTACATTTATTCCTAGCTAGAGAATGGAAAATTTTATGCCTTCAGCTTTAATCTCTTTTAAAGCAAAGTTATTCACATCTTAAACATAGTTATGAAGCAATTTAAGGTCACATATTTAATATTAATTGATACCAGCTAATTAATCTATTTAATTGAGACAACTTGGCTCCTGCCCTGTATAGCTAATTGGGGATGAGTCAGCAAGTCAGTGGTTTGGGAGCCTGAAGAAATGTTTGATATCCTAGCCTCCTGGTGCTTTTTGGCAAGAAGGACACTAGCCTAACAAGTCACCAGAGAGCACCGAGAAAACCTGTCTTGTTTCATAACTGACAATAAATGTCACCAATACCAGGAAGAGAAGAAGTGATGCTTTTCCAGGTCTGCCAAGACTCCCTGCATCCTACTCTCCCTGCAAAAATGCAAATGGCCCAACTATTCAATATAGTTTTTACCGAAGAATTAAGACTGTCTCGTGACAGACAAATGAGAGAGTAAGACAAGCCAGAAATAAAAATATTTACTTAGGAGTAGATCTCCCCTTTTTCTTCGCTGTTATAATCCCTGCACAGTTCCATGCCAGGCTCAGCCCACCTGGGCAGAAAGTACAATGTACAAGCAGTTTCATTTAGTATTACTTCAGGCTTTTGATGTATTTCCCACATAGGGAAAACTTGCCAAGCGGCTGAGTGCCCAGAGAGCTAGCCACTGTGTGGTACCCTTTGTGGCTGCGGTTGGTGAGCAGTGTTGAATTCTCCTCCAAGAATTCTTGTGATTTGCTAGTCCAGGTGTTAGCCTGTGAACTGGTACAGGTGACTCCTATGATCCTCTTCTGTGCTTGGTGCGTGTGATACCATTTACACAGTTTTCACTGATTTCTCCTCTTCAGGGAATAAGGGATATGTTTAAAGACTGATAATCATGTGTTTGTTTCTGAAAATACTGAAATGGAGGTGTGTAAAAGCTATCAAAAAAAAAAAGAAGAAGGAGAAAGGGTAGGGCTGGGGGAAGTTGAGGGAGGGGCTTCAATTGGGATATATAATGAATAAATTGTAAAAAAAATAAAATTTAAAAAAAGCTACAAAAGGGCTAAGCAAATAAAGACAGTCATAAAATAATAATAAAAAAAAAATAGTGGGGAAATGTCCTCATTCCAAAAGGCTTCCAGTCAGCCTGCAGTTGAACTCCAAGAGAGTTGAGCCTGAAAGGGACGCCACACCCACCAGAAAGCTGGCCGGAAATGCAAATCACCCGGGAACAACAGGGTTACAGGAAGATTAAAGAGTCTTACCACCCCTCCTGTTACTGATAGAGCAAACTGTAGTCTTCAACCAAAGAGTAATCAGGGTCATCTGCAAATAGAACACAGGACAGAATCAAGCTAACCGATTTTCTTGATAAAGACCTCAGGCCCAGTGGTTCTCAATCTGTTGGTTGTGACCCCTCACAGGGCTCACATACCAGGTATTTACACTATGATTCATAACAGTAACAAAATTACAGTTATGAAGTAGCAACAAAAGTAATCTTAGGGTTGGGGGAGGTCACGCAGCATGAGGAACTGTGTTAAAGGATCACAGCTTTAGGAAGGTTGAGAACCATTGCCCTAGCCCCTTTCAAACCAAAGCACTCCACTTCAAGATTCAGTCAACTGCCCTTTTATAACGACTAGATACATCAAAATACAAAATATGGGCCCCAAAGCCTATACTGGTAGTCATGACTACAAACCAGACAGCACTCTAGAGAGCACTGTTAGGATTTCGCTGCCCTTTTTCGGTCATGCCCCACATCCATTTCCACAGTAAAGGTATCTCAAAAACGGACAAAGGTGAAGTCGTACCTTAAATAAAATAACAAATGCTATTTAAAAATAATATTTCAATCACTATTTTTTAAACGTTTTAATATTTATTGTGTTTATCTGTGTAGATGGTCCGGTGCTCAGCACATACACGGGAGTCAAAGGTTAACTGGTTAAGAGTCAATGCTCTCCTTGCAACATGTGGGTTCTGGGTATTGAATTCAGGCTGCCAAACCTGATGCCCATTGAACCGTCTTGCTGACCCTTAAGTTTTTAACAGTCATTACATTTTTACTGAGATGCCAAATCAGCCTAGGCCAACTCCTCCCTCCCTTCTTCCCCTTTAAACACAGACATTCAAACAGTTTTTGCCTGGATTGATAAATCTATAAGCACCTGCAATGCATCTAACACTATTCTAAGGCTTGGAAATGACAGAAGGAAAAAGCTCCTCTTCAAAGGTGTTGTAATTAACCAGGGAATGCAACTGACAAAAAAACAAAAACAAAAACAACAACAATAAAATGTTGCTTCAGCTGCTTTCGATCCCTTTGCCCTAGCCAGACTGCTTTGGCTGGCCTTAGTGATGAGGGGGAACTCAGTTCTGATGACTTGACGTGCTGGAGTGGATCAGGGCTTCCCTTTTCTGAGGACAAGAGACAGGATAGGGTGAAGAGGCTGGGAGGAAGGGACTGGGAGAAGAAGGGAGAGGGCTATGATCTCGATGTGAAGTAAATATATAAATTAAAAATAAATTGTAAAAAAATGTTGCTAGGTATGGATCTCTCTGAGGCGCCGCAGTGGAAAAGGGACATCATATGACCAGAAGACAATTCCTTTTAAGGCAGCGTGCAATGTTATAATTGAAGGTTGCAGAGTGAGACCCTGTCTTGTGGCGAGATTCAAATATAGGTACAATCTCTTAGGAACTGAATCTTATCAGGCATGTTCAATCTGCCACCCATGAGCCACAAGCAGCCCAGGATAGCGTGAATGTGGTCCAACACAAACTCAAAATTTACTCAAAACACCGAGACTCTTTACATTTTTTTTCCGGCAATTCAAATGCATTGTTCTCAAGCATAAATTCTGTAGATGACAGAGCCACATTCCACTGTCAACAAGTCAGACGTGCCTGGCTCTTATCTTCATATTCTAGCTTTTCAATCTTAAAGAACATCTGACCTAAAAATTCCAAGAGGTTCTTCCCGGTGGCATACCTGGTATATGTTTAGGAACTGGGAGAGGTCCTCTCCTGTAAGAGATGAAAATCAAAGACTTTCAGGTAAGTTCTTTTCTTTTCTTTTCTTTTCTTTTCTTTTCTTTTCTTTTCTTTT
>NW_026596040.1:38092891-38106549 GCF_907164565.1 Psammomys obesus | reverse complement strand
TTTTCTTTTCTTTTCTTTTCTTTTCTTTTCTTTTCTTTTCTTTTCTTCTTTTTTTATTTTTTTTTATTTTTCTACTTCATGCTACAAACATATCATACTGTAATCAGCTGCCTTCTATCCTGGAGAGTCAAGGAGGCAAAGGACCTGCAGCTCTAAAGCTCTGACTTGCAGAAACCCGGAAGGCATACATATATGATGCACAGAAGTCAGAATGCAGAGCCCTGCCCAGGGCCCACTGGCAGGACTTTCATCTCAGCTGTTGTAACAAAACTTACTGATCTCCTGGAACGTCAGAATCTTTGTACAGACAGCTCCCTCCTCTGTGAGAATTAAGTCAGCTAGCTAATTCATATTAACTGTTTTGAATGGCCCTTACTATTAACAGTATGTATTGTTTTCTCCCAAACACTCTCTACTTTTCCTAAAACTGGGTGGAAATCCCACCATAACCCCTACCCCTACCCCCATCCCCACCATTGGCTTTGTGTGAAATAGAAGTTTCTTTCCCATCAAGACCCTTTAAATTAGGAGTAGCACGTTTTCCATGCAATAAACCCAATGAAAGTGGCTTAGCTTTGCTGGCCTCAGTATCTCTGCTGTACCTCTGCTCGGGTCTAGTGAAAACAGCCAGACAAAAAGCATGATCCACTAGCTCCAATAGCTTTCTATATGTTCTAACAGTTTTCTACATGAACACCAAAATTTGAATTTCATACAGTTTTCATATCATTAAAGGGTATCCTTGTGATGTTTTCCATTCACTTAAAAATGCTATTTCAAAAAGCTAAGTTTTCTTGCTAGGCAAAATATGCACGTTTTGTCAATTAAAAATAAAGGGTAATGTCTTAAATGATTAATACTATAAACAGTTATTTAAAATGTATTTTCACATGAAAAGCAGCTGGTTATTACCTTGCTAGGTTGGGCCCTGTAGTCTTTCCTGGTGGGGCTGCATTCCGCTGAGGAGAGTAGAAATTCTCATACATGATGGGTGCTACAATTTTGAAGACACAAGACATCAGAAACAGGTAGAGGCCAAGGCTGTTGGTAGAGCACTTGCCCAGTGTGCACAAAGGCCTGGGCTCCCCAGTGCTACATAAGGTACTGGGTACAGGTGCTTGTTCCTCAGTGCTCGGGAGATGGAGGCAAAACAATCTGGAACTCAGTCTCATCCTCAGCTGTGCAGCAAGTTTAAGGCTAGCCTAGAATACATGAGACCCTGACTCAAGAGAGAGAGAGAGAGATCCAGAATGGTCCCCAAGAGCCTATGTGTTAGAGACTTTGTCCCCAGCTTAGCACTACTGGAAGGTGATAGAACCTTTAAGAAGTATAACCCAACCGCCAGGAGTGGTGGCACACACGTGTAATCCCAGCACTCTGGGAGGCAGAGGCAGGCGGGTCTCTGTGAGTTTGAGGCCAGCCTGAACTCCAAAGCCAGTACAAGACAGCCAAGGCTACATAGAGAAATCCTGTCTCAACAAAAAAACAAAACAAAAAAAGAAGTATAACCGAGTATGAACAGACCAGGAAAGGTCACTAGAGTCATGCCCTGCTCTCTTCCTCTTTCATGTCCTAGCTATAAGATGGGCAATCTGCCCAGCCACTCTGCCATAGTGTGCTGCCTCAATACAGCCTCAAAAGCAACAGTATCAATGACTGGACTGAAGCCTCAAAAACTGCAGCCAAGATGAACCTTTCTCATTTACCCATATCTACATTAGCTATTTGTTCCAGCAGCAAAAGCTGAGTATTACAGAAAGAATGCTCTGTGACATCTGACAAGAGAGAGTAACACTGCTGCCTAAGGGTCCCCCAACCATGCCCCCCGTCACCTGGTGGAGTCTGTCCAGTTTTACGCTGGTTCACAAAATACTGGATGTCCTTCTCAATGCTGCACATTTCTAAACTCTTGCGGACTTGCTCATACATCTGAGAAAAACAAAAGAAAGCATTATGTAGATGTGTAGTGATGATAATTATGTCATCACTCTATATAAAAGGAACTTTCATGAACAACTGACTCCTTTGCAACTTTTGTTTTGAAAGCAGAAAACATACCCAGTCCAAGACTGATTAAAAAAAAGTACCTTCCTAGTACATTTGAACTATCGCCTTTTTCAAATGAAAAAAAAAAAAAATTAAGATACAAGGAAATGTTTCTTTCTGGCCAGACAAAAACTCTGTTGTTTGTTTGTTTTGCTTTTGGTGGTTTTGTTTTGTTTTTGGTGTTTCAAGGCAGGATTTCTCTGTGTAGCCTTGGCTGTCCTAGACTCGCTTTGTAGACCAAGCTGGCCTTGAACTCACAGAGATCTGCCTGCCTCTGCTTTCCTGGGTGCTGGAATTACAGGTATGCACCACCTTGCCCAGCTTCTTTTTTTTTTTTTTTTTTTTAAGGTTTGACGGAACTAAGAAATTATATGCCAAGTCCCATGATACAACTCCCATGAATTGTGAGAGTCCCTCTCACAAATGCAAACAGCGTCCCATATGAATGAGTGGGGCTATTTCTTTAGCAAAGGCTGTGACAACCGAGTTTGGCGTCTGGTGTCTGGGGACCCAGTACTTTGGCTGTGCACAAGTCACTTCTGGATAAGCGCCATGAAGATACTGAGCATGACTTCACCCTGAAGTGGGCGCCAGCCTGGGCATGGCTCGGTCTGCTAATGCTTGGTGCAGGGCTGGCCTTCTACACTGGCTTCTGCACGTCCAGCTGTTCTTGGGCTTCATCATCTGCTCTCTATCAGCTTCTTAATTAGAGAATTGTGACGTTAAAATGGACCCAGAGTCAAGCAAGTGATAGCAACATTGAAGTCGCTATCTCTTTGTACCTCAAATGTAAGCAGGGAGTCGGGGGTGGGGGGATCTAACAAACACTCATGGTTCTTTCCGCTCTGTTTCCGCTCTGACGGTTCGAACATGCAGAGCACAATATTCCGTGAATACTCCTGACTTACTTCATCATTTGTGACACATTGCTGTGACAGCTGGTTCACGTGTAACCACAATGCATTCCGGAAGAAGTTGATTCGTTCACATTCTTGAGCCTCAAACACCTACAGAAAAAGTTACATGTACATGTATGTGTAAAGAAGGGGCATCATTTAGCCTAGCAATGAGTTAAATAATTGTAACCTCCATCAAGGGGTAGAGTTAAAAATTAAAGCAGAAGAAAGTGCTTAATATGGCCATACAGTTCCATAATATCTAATTGTACAGATAAATAAATCAGATTCATCAAATAAGATCAATCAAATAGGATAAATTAAGTCACCAAAATTGGTTTGGGGGCATGGCTCAGTGGATCGGTGCTGGCCTAATGTTATGCATCCATAACCCTGGTCATCAGCACCACACAAAGGAAAGAAAAAGAAAGCACAAAGTCCCACTGGACCTCACACCAAGGGCATCCCTGGCACCCACAAGAGAGGAGAAAGCAGGAGTAGAGAAGTAACCTTCAGGCTGAGACAGGCTGGATCTTGGGACTTGCAAACAAATTCCAAAAACACGGCTGGGGCGGGGAACATATCTCAGTGATAGAGCATGTACAAGCGTGAGATCCTAAGCTTAATTTCCAGCACACGTGCACACGTGTGTGTGTGTGTGCGCGCGTGTACACACACACACACACACACACACACACAGGGGCGGGGGGACAGAGACAGGGACAAAGAGAAAAAGAGAGTGTGTGCACATAGCCAAGAGCAGAGGAGACTGTACCAAAGGGTATAGAGACAAGCCAGCTGGACAGCCTAAAACCTCAATAGGGCAGGGAGCAGCTCCTTCTCTACTTTCAGGAGGGCTGTGAGTCAGTGCTTCTAATTCTTGAATTCACAAACACTGTTGGCTGCTACCCTGAGAGTTCCTGACTCCAGAGGCTGGACTGGGCTAAGAATCCCCATTTTATTTTTCTTGCTTTTTTTTTAGAATTTTTTATTTTTTTATTTATCACAATTTATTCACTTTGTACCCCTGTTGTAGCCCCCTCCCTCATCCCCTCCCAATCCTACCCTCCCTCCCTCTTCTCCTCCCATGCCCTTCCCCCAGTCCACTAATAGGGGAGGTCCTCCTCCCCTTCTATCTGACCCTGGCCTATCAGGTCTCATCAGGACTGTCTACATTGTCTTCCTCTGTGTTACCAGGCCACAGAGGAAGAGAATCCCCATTTCTACCCAGTCTTTGTGTAACACTGGCTCTGCTGGTCCTGAGACGCTGTTAAAAACTGCTGTCAGAAAGCAGAAGACTTTTCTATCTCCTCCTTCTTTCATAAGATTCCCTGCACTCTGACCAAAGTTTGGCTATGAGTCTCAGCATCTGCTTTAATACCCTGCTGGGTAGTCTCTCAGAGGCCCTCTGTGGTAGGCTCCTGTCCTGTTCCCTGTTTTCTCCATCTTCTGAGGTCTGTCCCATTTGCCTTTCTGAATGAGGCTTGAACATCTTACCCAGAGTCCTCCTTCTTGCTTAGTTTCTTTAGGTGTACAGATTTTAGTGTGTTTATCCTATAATATATGTCTAATATCCACTTATAAGTGAGTATATACCATGTGTGTCTTTCTGCTTCTGGGATACTTCACTCAGGATGACCTTTTCTAGTTCCCACCGATTTGCCTGAAAATTTCATGATTTCCTTGTTTTTAATTACTGAGTAGTATTCCATTCTGTAAATATACCACAATTTCTGTGTCCATTCCTCAGTTGAGGGACATCTGGGTTGTTTCCAGATTCTGGCTATTACGAAAAAAGCTGCTATGAACATGTTTGAGCAAATGTCCTTGTTGTGTACTTGAGCATATTTTGGATATATGCCTCGGAATAGTACAGGAGCTCTACAAGGAGAGCAACAGAACCAAAAACTCTGGTGTCTTTTCTGAGACTGATACTCCAACCAAGGACCATGCATGGAGATAACCTAGAACCCCTGCACAGATGTAGCCCATGGCAGCTCAGTGTCCAAGTGGGTGCCCTAGTAATTGGAACAGGGGCTATCTCTGACATGAACTCAGTGGCTGGCTCTTTGATCACCTCCCCCTGAAGGAAGGGCAGCCTTATCAGGACACAGAGGAAAATAATGCAGCCAGTCCTCATGAGACCTGATAGGCTAGGGTCAGAGGAAAGGAGAGGAGGACCACCCCTATCAGTGGACTGGGGAAGGGGAGCATGGGAGGAGAAGAGGGAGGGAGAGTGGGATTAGGAGGGGATGAGGGAGGGGGCTACAGCTGGGATACAAAGTGAATAAATTGTAATAAATAAAAAATAAATTTTAAAAAATTTTGAAAAAAGAAAGCAGAGGAACTTTCTAGCTTGTGTCTTTTGTTTTCTCTTGAAATTTATAGAGTCCTGTGTTTCCCTCCTTAGAACCTAGACCGTACAGGCAAAACTCTCAGAGTAAGCACAGGGTTCAGTTGTTTCATGCCTTCACTAACCAAGTATTAGACTAACACTCTGGACTGAGCTGGTGAGGGTGGTCCAGATGGAGAGGAGGCAAAAAGATGAGGATGGGAAGGAACTATTCCAACCCCTTCC
Organism: Psammomys obesus; assembly: GCF_907164565.1. Lineage (NCBI taxonomy): Eukaryota > Metazoa > Chordata > Mammalia > Rodentia > Muridae > Psammomys > Psammomys obesus. Next base: position 38,101,029 of record NW_026596040.1, on the reverse strand, counting down.
ATTCTCTAAGTCGCCCTCATGAGAACCAGGTTCTCGGATTCTGGAAGGGAGGTGTCCTCACCTGAGCTGCTCGCAGCCCCAGGCACCTACCTCGCAGGCCTTGATGTGCTCACTCTGCCAGTCTTCTCGGACCTTCTCCAGCATGCTGATGTGCAGCATGTACGCTTTGTCTGCAGTGATGGGGGAGCGGGGAGCTTGTTAGAGCGAGCTGCTCCTTCCTAATGCTCCTTTGTCCTGCACATTCAGCATAATGTGAACAGCCCCCTCCCCGTCCATCCTCCCCCCCTCACCTGAATCCTCTACTGCGGTCTTTGAAGTTGCCAGTTTCACAAAAAGCTGTAAGGACCAAAACCAGAAAGAGATTAAGAAAGCTGATCCAGGCTTCCATGAACAAAGCAACATCAATGGAGGGTAAGGTCTGGTCCAAGTCCTATATACATTCCCCTTAGAAGCAAATCTTTTATCTTTAATCATCTCATCAGAAAATAGCTACATATTCCAAGACACAGCTCCCTACCCCCAAGCTGTGGGTAACATTATATTCAGATTATATATGTTAATTTACTTTATTTTATATTTTATTATTTTGTGTGTGTTCGAGTGTTTTGCTTGCATGTATGTCTGTATACTACCCTCATACCTAATGCCTGCAGAGGCCCGAAGAAGTAACCTGGAACTGGGGTTACAGGTGGTTGTGAGCTGCCACATGGGTTCTGGGAATCAAACTCAGGTCCTCTGGAAGAGTAGTGGGTGCCCTTAACTACTGAGCATGGCTCCAGCCATATTATTAAATTAATTGTTTAATCTATTAATAGTATCATTCCAGCCCATATTATTAAGTGCATAATTCTAGCCCTAAAGAAGCATGCTCTCAATGAAGAACACAGGAGCTGAGTTTTGAAGACTTTAAAGAAAAAGGTCAAGCCTCTTATTCCAACCACTGCTCCCCAATAGTGAGCTTCTAACCTCAGAGTGTTACAAGGGCCTTTTCTGGTTCTGAAGATTAGAGGCAAACTTGGAACACAAGTCTCAGTCTGTCTGTCTGTCTCTCTCTTAAAAATTTAAGATTTTTTGTTAGCTTTATTTTTATCTTTTGAGATGGGGGTTTCACTGTGTAGCCCAGTGTAGCACTGAACTCATGACCCGCCTCCCCATACCCGCTTCTGAGAATGACACCCTTGTCTATCGCGCCCACCCCTTAGTTGGCTTTAAACTGACATGAGTGAATCTTAAATCCTTCAGGTTGTAGGCCACGCTAGGTACCTTTTCCTGTTGCCTTGGGTTAGCCGCATTGGCACTGCGGTGGACAGCCTGCTCCGCCTCATCCTTGTCCCGGCACTTCTGCTCATAGTTCTTCTTGGCCTTTGTTACAAACAGGATAGAGATGTGAGCAGGGCATAAAGTCAGAACACTGACTGACCCAGACCTCTAAGCAGGGACAGGCCCACCGTCCAAACTCTGGTTAGTGCTGGAGTCACCACCAGATCAGGCTCTCAGAGGGAAGGTGCCCTTTTCGCTGCTTTTTGAGAAGTCTCCTTAGTTCTAGCCATTTTCCAAACTATCCATGGAGTGGCCCCTGGCCAAAGGAATAATGCCTGCCATTTGCTGGCACAAAGCATGTGAGCTCTAAAGACTAAGAAATGGGATTTGAAATGTATATACCTGGTTTTTGTAATTTTTCTTAATTCCTAAAGTTTTCATACAATTATACAATGAAAGGTGATCAATTCATCCCCATGTATATAACCTCTAAGATGTGTAACCCAACATTTACGAAACTTTCATAATCCTTAGAGTCTATATGTAATCACTTGGTCACTGGAAACAACTCGCTGTCATTCTAAACAGCTGACAGTAAGCTAGAGTCCCGAGCCACTGCCACACACGGTGAGGGACACACCAATGCTATCATTTTGTTCACTTTAGTATAGTCATGTTTCTTTTGTTGGTTGGTTGGTTGGTTTGGGGGGCAGGGTTTCTCTATGTAACAGAGTCCTGGCTGTCCTGGACTCACTTTGTAGACCAGGCTGGCCTTGCACTCACAGAGATCCCCCTGCCTCTGCCTCCCTGAGTGCTGGGACTACAGGCCTGCACCACCACTCCCTGCCCCGTGTTTCTTTTGTAAAGGCTTCTCTTCCACAGAGCTTAAAGCAGCTAACAGCCCACCTACGTCAGTTTTACTCCCAGGATTATGGAACCACTTTACAAACTCTACTAAACCTACAAATCAAACAATGAGAGAATAAATAAACATGACAGTTATACTTGACTGAGAATAAAGATGCCCTTTCTTGGCCAGAGACATGGCTCAGCCACTAAAGGCTAAACTCCCAACCAAAACTACAAGTCTCTTCTTGGTTATTTCTCTGTGGCTGCTGGTGAAACAGAGATCAAATGCTAGAACCAGACTGCAGAGGCTCAAATCCTAACCTCCCCTTCTCTATGTGGGTTTTTTTTTTTAATAAGAATATTTATTTTATTTTTTAGATTTATTTATTATATATACAATGTTCTGTCTACGTGTACAGCTGCACACCAGAAGAGGGCACAAGATCTCATTATAGATGGTTGTGAGCCACCATGTGGTTGCTGGGAATTGAACTCAGGGCCTCTGGAAAAGCAATCAGTGCTCTTAACCTCCTCTGAGACATCTCTGCAGCCCTCTATGTGTTTTTTCAAATAAATTACTTGGCATCTCTGTGTCTTTGTTTTTCTACCAATAAAGCAAAGATTCTTTTTTTTTTTCTTTTTATTCTTTTCTCTATGTAGCCTTGGCTGTCCTGGACTTGCTTTATAGACCAGGCTGGCCTTGAACTCAAAGAGATCCACCAGCCTCTGCCTCCCAAGTGCTGGAATTACAGGCATGTGCCAAGTGCCCAGCTAAAGCAAGGATTCTTATGTTTTACATATATTATATATTTATCCTCAAAGGCATATGAAAACAAAACTAGATGTAAACTGTATTTTTATAGCTATTATACATTGATATGTGAAATTAAGCCCACAAAACCAATAAAATTCAATAGTGATGGTTTCCAAAGGATGGTGGCGCCTCTGAAGAGACAGTTTGCACTCACTGCTGCACACACTTCCCTACGTTCCTCAAGTTGCCATACATAAAGCAGGGTTAGTCTTTCACACGCTTTCTCCACATGCTGTATGTTGTGTTATGTTATCATATGAACTTTTATGTACGGAAATAGTAAGTTCCTAGTTTTCATAATTATAAAAGCATGTGACAATCTTGCAAAAAGGCGCATATAAACGATTCCTTTTTACACAATGCCTTGGAGATATTTCTCTCTTTCAAGCATGCTCACTGTAGCGCCACACTTCTTTGTGGTACTGAGGATGGATGGCACAGTGGCTCTCCGCGGCTAGTGACGCACCCCGCCAATGGCTCCGCCTAAGCCTTGGTCTTCTGAGACATGGCCTCACTATGTGGTTCAAGCTGGCTTTGGACTTGCTACGTAGCCTACACTGGCCTCAAACTCATGATCCTCCTGCCTCAGACTCCTGGGTGCTGGGATTACATACATGTAGCACCACACTGTTTTGTTCTGTTTTGTTGATTGGTTGGTTGGTTAGTTTCTATATAGCCTTCACTGGCCTATAATTCACTATGTAGACCAGGCTGGCCTCAAACTCACAGACATCCTCCTGCCTTTGTTTCCTGAGTGCTAGAACTAAAGGCATGTGCCACTACACCCAGCCTATGATACTTTCAATGGTTGTAAAACAATGCACATATTTAATTCATTTTGCATACGAATATAGCTACAAAATGTATTATACTATATGCTAAAATGTTAGACATTAATCAATATACCTTTCAATACATTGTCTTTTGAGCAATATAAATTTCTTTATACAGGAGAAATTGATATAAGTGTGATTATCTGGCAAAAAGGTATATATAGCTGGGCTGGCAAGATGGCTCAGTGGGTAAAGGCCCTTGCTTCAAGCCAAACAACATGAATTTGATTCTTGAAACCCACATAGCGGAAAGAGAGAACTAACGCCTAAAATTTTCTCTGACCTCCACATGTACACCATGGTATGTGTAGACTAACGTGTTTAATAAAATGAAAATAAAGAAATATAAAACAATCAATGTTTAAAGGTATGTATATCAGACTTTCTCCAAAATGGCTGCTGCAAGTTACTCCTCCCCAAAATAGTTTGAAAGTCTATGTGTCCCTACCAACACCATGTACAGGAAGCATGTTTTATCTTTCTTAGTACTGACATTAAAATGTTCATTGTGCAGGCTAATTTTATGTCAACTTGACACAGGCTAGAGTCATCTAAGAGGAGGGGAACTCAATTGAGAGGATGCTTCCATAAGACCCAGCTGTAAGGCATCTTCTTAATTAGTGATTGATGGGTGAGGGCCCAGTCCATTGTGGGTGGTGCCATCCCTGGGCTGGTGGTCCTGGGTTCTATAGGAAAGCAGGCTGAGCAAGCCATGAGGAGCAAGCCAGTAAGCAGCACCTCTCCAAGGTTTCTGTATCAGCTCCTACCTCTAGGTTCCTGCCCTGACTTCCTTCAGTGATGAACAGTGATGTGGAAGTGTAAGCTACATTAACCCTTTCCTTCCCAACCAGCTTTACTCATGGTGTTTCACCATAGCAATAATAACTCTAATTAAGATACTAGTCTGTTGCCTTATTACTATTTACAACTTATTCATATCTTCTGTCATTACCAAAGTGGAACATTTCTATTTCAGGTCTTTTACCTGTTTATCTATTGCACACCTTTTACTTTGTTTTTTAAACTGATAATACTTATCTCAAGTTATTTCATGCAATAAAAATGATAACATTCTTTTAAACATGTAAATAATGTTATCAAAATAATCTCAAGCTATGAAAGCTCTCAGAAATTATATTTTACAATCTACTATGAGTATCAAGATTTTCATGGACTTTTTAGTACGAGCGATTGAAGCTGGGTCTCCCTTAGCCTGCAACTGAACTATAGCCCAAGCCCTTTAAACTGCTTTGTAAAGGCACAGCGTGCATTGGAAACACTGAGCATCTGAAAGGGACATAAGTCACAAACACCCCCATTTGTGTATCAAAGAATTACACAAAAGTAGGGTCACAAGATGGCAGGTAAGTGCTTGATGACCTGAGTTCCATCCCTGAGATCCACGTGGTGGAGAGAGAGAAGGTCTGCATGCTGCATGGCCTCTCTCCTCACGTGTGCATGCACACACAAGAAGAAAATAAATAAATACTGGAACACAGAGAAAGTGATACCATTTTTACTAAAAGGTGTCTTAAATTTTAATGTTATTTAAATTACTCAATTTTTCTTTTTTATTGTTTAATATAGTATGTTAAGTAATTTTTGCCCTGTCATGACATATTCTTCATAATTGTATTTTTGGATTTTTTTTTCCTCTCTGTAGCCTTGGCTGTCCTGGACATTACTCTGTAGACCAGGCTGAGCTTGTACTCACAGACATCTGCTGCCTTTGTCTCCCAAATGCTGGGATTAAAGGTATACGCCACCACTGCCTGGTGGTAATTGTGTATTTTTATGGATTGTTTTATTTTAATTTTATTTTTAACAATGTGTGTCTGTATGGTATGCAGCTGAGTGAAATGCCTGCAAGTTCAGGGCTTCTGGAGGTCAGAAGAGGGCATCGGGTACATTGGTGCCATAGTTACAGGCAGTCAGAAGCCACCCAACAGGATGCTGGGAACTGAACAAAATCCTCCGCAAGCAAGAACAGTACCACTCTTAGCTGCTGAGCCATCTAGCCAGCCCCTATAACTGGTTGTTACTCACTATGCAGCCTTGGCTACCCTGGAACTTGTTATGGTAGACCAGGTTTGTTGGGCCTGATAAGGCCTGCTACATCTACCTGAGGCTGGCTCGAGTGTGGAGACCTGTCTTTAGCTTCCGATTTAAGAGGTGCCACTTCCGGGCAAAAATGATTCAGCATATCCACCTTAAAATCAACCCTGCCTGGTAACTGTTACGTGGAGTTTTGCCGACGGCCCACCTCTCCTTGCACTACCTAACCTTGCCCTCTACGTCATCTTACCTCACTTCCTTAATCCTGCCCCCTGACCCAAACCTATAAAAAGGACAGCTTTATTCAATAAACTGAGTTCCTGCTTCGATAGATCTCCCGGCTCGGTGGTGTTTTATTCCCTGGGGCATCTGGGGAGGTCCAGGCCGTCGACACTCATCATCCCGCTCAGCCTCAGAGGGCGTCCAGCTGGACTGGCCACCCTCCTCTCAGTTCCACCTGCGGAGTACCGACCTGGCACAGGTTGGCCTTGAAGTCATATCGATACACCTACTACTACCTCCCAAGTGCTGTGATTAAAGGCATGAACCACCAGGCATGACTCTCTCTAACTGCATTTTTTTCCATTTTTTTTGGGGGGGCGGTATCAGTGAGACAGGGTTTCTCTATGTAGCCTTGGCTGTCCTGAACTTGTTCTGTAGACTAGGCTGACCTCAAACCCACAGAGATCTGCCTGCCTCTGCCTCCCAGAGTGCTGGGATTACAGGTGTGTACCACTGGGCCTGGCTCTAACTCTACTTTAGCCCTTCTCCAACAGTCAGTCACTAAACCATTAAAGCTTTCATTACTGCAGTTAACGAACAGTTCTGCCTTTATCTTTCTTGTTTTTGGATGATTCCTGAATGTAAAGTTTTAGATTCTTAGCAGGGTGCAGTGACACGCACCTATAATCCCAGCACTCTGGGAAGCAGAGGTAGACAGATCTCTGTGAATTTGAGGCCAGCCTGGTCTACAAAGCAAGTCCAGGACAGACAAGGCTACACAGAGAAACCCTGTCTCGAAAAAAAACAAAAATGTTTTAGATTCTTAGCATAACATTGATGGAATATTGGTCATATTTGTGATAAGTAGTACCGGGGAGAAGCCATGTGGGTCAGGAGTTCAAGGGCATCTGTTTCCCAGGCTATGTGTAACACCAGTTCCCTGCTAAGGGATTATCAGTGACAGGAAACTACAGTGTCTCTTCTTCCAGGAATAAGCAATGGACACCATAGGGGGAACCTGAACCTTTACTTCTACTTGACCAACTTGGCAGCAGTTGGGGCCCTCCCCTCCTGGGGTGGTAGCAGAGGAAGTGCATTGGAAAGTCAGAAGTTCTGGTGAGGACAGAGAGGGAAGCTGAACTCTTACCCCGAGATAGCAGAAACAAGGCACTTGCCTCACCTCATGCTGGAGTGTGATCACAGGAAACCAGCTAAAGTATGACTTAAATAATCCAAAGTTTGTTTTTAATAATACCCTAAATATCCAAATCAACTGAATATCACCCAAACCAAGAACTAGAAAAAAAAAAAAAACCATCAAACTTAATGGATACAAGCAATCAACAATTCCAGCATCAAGATGATAGATGTTAGAATCGCCTGACAAAGACTGCAAAAGCATTCAGCAAACAATGACACCAAAACAAACCAAAGCAGAACAGCATGGCAAAGATGCAGAAAAGCTAAGCAAAGAAATAGAAGATAAAAAAAAATAAGAACTCAAATGAAATCTCAGACCTGAAAGTAGGTTAAAAACGCAAAGCCCCCATGAAGAGCAGAAGAGACAGGGGACTAAAAGTACAGTAAGGAGTACATGTCACCTATGTGACAAAAGTGCATTTGGTATTTTCTCATCCCTGAGACCAAAGGGGGGCTTGTGGGAGGGAGGATTTACTTCAGTTCACAGTCCCTCGTGGCCAGGAAGCTATGCTGGAGCCCATGGCAATAGAGCATGGGACTCAGTGGATTGGACCAGGAAGTAGAGAAACAGCTGGCCTTCAACTGGTTTTTGTTTTTTTTTTCCTTTTTCCCCTTTTTTATTCAGATTCAGAGTTCAGGCCATAGGATGGTGTCAGCACGTTCAGGGTGAGACTTCCATTATTTTTGTTTTGTTTGTTTTTCAAGACAGAGTTTCTCTGTGTAGCCCTGGTTGTCTTGGAACTTGCGCTGTAGAACAGCTGGCCTCAGCCTCCCAAGTTTTCATATCAAAGGCGAGCCCCACCACCACCTCAAAGCAGGACTTTCATTCTATATTTTCCTTCCTTCCCTCCTTCCCTCCTTCCTTCCTTCCTTCCTTCCTTCCTTCCTTCCTTCCTTCCTTCCTT
>NW_026596040.1:38080919-38092881 GCF_907164565.1 Psammomys obesus | reverse complement strand
CTTCCTTCCTTCCTTCCTTCCTTCCTTCCTTCCTTCCTTCCTTCCTTTGAGAAAAGGTTTCTCTGCGTAGCCTTGGCTGTCCTGGACTCACTATGTAGACCAGAGGTTTGGGTATGAACGGTGATGGTGGCTGCACTGCATTATAAATACATTGAATGTCACTGACCTGCCCATTCACTAACGGTTACACCAGCCTTGATTACCTGCACAAGGCCTGTGTAAGACTGGGCTCATGCTGTCATGGAGTGGGGAGTAGATCGCAAGATTCCATGTTTTAAGGAGCCATGGGCAGTTAGGGGTTGCTGCAGGCAGAGGTGTGTTCTTCAATGGTGGAGCAACTGGTGAGGTGTGCATGCTCCTGTGACTAGTCCCTCATCTTGTAAACAACTCTAGTAAGTAGTTTTTTAGTAAAATGTTCACTAGTAGACCTATTCTGAGGCTAAAAGGCTCTCTACACAAAATGAAACTATACCAAAAGAAACAGTGGAACGTTAAAAAAAAAAAAAAGAAATGGCATGGTTAGTGTGATGGCTAACCCCAATCATCAATTTTATAAGATCTAGACTTGCCAGGGGCCTGGGCCTCTGGGCTGCCCTTGGGGACTGTCTTCATCAGGTTAACTGGGGCAGAAAGGGCCCCCACCGTGGGTAGCACCATTCCCTAGGTGGGTCTGGGGTTGTATAAGAATGAGAGAGCGCTCTGAGCACAGACATTCACGGCTCTTCCTCCTGACAGCACGTGCTTTGTGACCAGCCATTTCAGGCTCCTCAGCCTTAACTTCCCCCACCATGATGGGCTAATGAACTATGACAGGAAATAAACCTGTTTGTCCTCAGGTTGCTTCGGGCAGAGTGTTTTGTCCTAGAAAGAAGACTAGAAACTACAGCAGTGGGAGGGAAAATGTCAAACACAAAATTTCAAAATTATTTTGACATTTTCCCTTAATTTTTAAAAATTATTTTGCTGGTGGAAGCAAAAACAATTAAGGATAATGTTTGCTTTGGCCCAGATCCTCCTGTTTGATCTAAAATGCACCAATGTTCAGAGATAACACTTTGGGGGAAGTGATTACACCATGGGAGCTCTGACCTCATCCTGAGTTAACCCATTAAGGAGTTCGTAATTGGTGGGCTGCTTTGGAAGGCGGCGGGTCCTGGGGGCTGCATCCTGTCCGCTCCCCTTCCTCCCGCTCTCCTGCTTCCCAGGCAGCCTTGTTCTACCACCCACTCTGCAGCACAGTGCCCTCCCTTCAGTAGCCAGCCACCATGGACAGCAGCCTCCGGACCGGAGACCACAAGCCTTTCTTCCTCTTAAGTTGTTTTCTCTGAGGTTTTACCACAACACAAAGCTGACTAGCATAAACAAAAGTCTAAATATAGGTAGAGGAAACAATTAAAAGATGAATTTTCTTTAGAACTAAGTCTCTAAAAATAATTTCTAAATAATTAATAACAACAACAACACACTCCCAGCACTATTTCAGCACTCTACAGGCAGCATTCCCTCCTGACCAAATGCTCTGATGTGGTTTCCATCGAGAAAAGAGCAAGCCGAAGAACGACCTGCACGTGCCATCCTCAGAGCGACCCTTTGAACGCTATGTCAGTCATGGATCATCTTCCACGCAGCGGCGTACATTCTAAGAGAAGAGTCTGTTGTATTGAGCACTAACAGACTCACGAAAAGTCTATTGTGTGTGTGTATGCATACATGTGTGCATATGTGCATGCATATATACATGAATGCACGTGTGTGTATGTGTGTGCGCATAGAAGCATGGACACCTACTACACCACAAAGGAAGAGTCTCCCATCCCCAGAGCGGTCATCTACCCATTTGTCCTTGTTGAAGGCATGGCTTTGTGTGTGAGGCCCCTTATCCTGCTTGTCACTCATTTGCTGCCCTGTGAATCTCCCTCTCCTGCAGGAGAGAATGTTACTGGGGCCAGATTTGCCAGGGATGTTGGTAGGCACAGCTACTCTGACTTAGAAGGCGATAGCCATGCCATGCCCAGAGGACAGAGTTCTGCACCAGCTCACCAGGGACAAAGCACCACTGTGCCCACACTCGGCCATCTTCAAGCTTCCCAAGGCCTTAACAGGAAGAAAAGCATGTGTTTCCCTTCACACCACACTGACAAACCATCATTTGAGTAGGAACATGTTCGTGCACAGTACGGAATGTCAGATAATGTCACTGTTACAAAGACAGCGTAGCAAATGGGACTCACGTCCATGGTTTTCTTGAATTGCGAGTTCCTTTGCTTGTGGGCAGCATCCATTATAGTTTCTGTCTGTGAAGAGAACACAAGCACTGTCAATAGAAACCACAAGTACTGCTAACAGCAGCCTGTCATGAGGGCTAAGCGTTCAACACGGGGTTACCCAGTTTAACCCTCACATCACCCAGAATCCAGATGTGCTATTTACTATCCCCACTTCACAAATGAGGACTGTACGGAACAGAGGCTAACCTCTGCTCCAAAGCTCACCACTGGCTAGGCACACTGCTAACCTGGGCACTCACACACCCAGTCCTGAACACTCAAGACATGACCAGAAACCCACCAGTCACCACGGAGTGCTAGCTTCAGAAATGTTTTACAAGTTGCCAGAGAGCAAAGGAAGTGTTTGTAGCACTGCTAACAGAAACTGCTCCACAATCCTCCAAATCATGTAACCCAGCAAGGCAAACTCCACATAGTTCACTTGAGCAGTTTCTTCACTGTAGTTATAACGGCTGTCCATTTGTTAGTAAAAAATAATAATACATATTACTTATAATAAATACCTGCCACTCAGACACAATTATTCTGGCTCTCATTTATCCAGCACTTCATCAGTTTCATAAAGCTACCATTTCTGTGTAAGCGCGACATCTCCATTTTTCTGATGGCAATGGACTTTGTGAGCCCAAAGAAACAAAGCCAGTGTTGGGGTCTGAATGAGAATGACCCCCATAGGCTCACATATGTGACTGCATGGTGCCCAGTTGGCGGAACTGTTCGGGAAGGATTAGGAGGTGTGGCCTTGTTTGGAGGAGGTGTGTCACTGGGACTGGGCTTTGAACCCACAATATTCCCAATTACATTCTCACAGCCTCACGGTTGTCTCAACAGTAAGCATCAGCTACTGCTGCAGTTGCTATGCCTGTCTTCCTGTTGCCATCTTCCCTTCCCTGCCATGAGTCAGGAATCACCCTGTAAAGCTGTAAGCAGCAATAAACCTTTTCTTCTGTAAGTTTTTTATTCATGGTGTCTGCACTGCAGTAGAAAAGCAACTAAGATAGTCAGCAAATAAGAAAGCTGACATAGCTGAGCAGTGGCGCACACCTTTATCCTCAGCACTTGGAGGCAGAGGCAGGCTGATCTCTGAGTTCAAGGCCAGCCTGGTCTACAGAGTGAGTTCCAGGACAGCCAAGGCTATACAGAGAAACCCTGTCTTGAAAAAAAAAAAAAAACCTGACATTTTCACCAATGAGTTTAATTATGTATTAATGAATATGAAATACAAATGCAGTTCCTACTTAAATAAAAATTTAAGTTTTTAGGTATCACCATAACAGACAAGCATAGATGGATTTTCAGGATAAGGGGACAAAATACTTAGGGTGGTCTCACTTCAAATGGGATAAATAAAATTTCCTCGGGGAGCTTCAGGGAACCCAGGATTCACCTTCTGGCCCTCTCAGAAAGCTAATGAGGAAGATGCTGCAGACAGACATGGCTCCCACATGGCAGGCCACAGGTGCCATGTAGCTGACTAGGTTCCTCCTCCAACGAGAGTTTCTCTCTAATAATTACAGCTGGTTTTCCTAGGCTACTTATGCAGATCAATTGGCCATGCTGGGCTTTGCCCTGGCCCTTTCAGTTCAAATATCCACTTTGCTACATCTAGTTAATGGTTGCTACTAGTTTCTGATAGCCCAACATGTCTCCTCATCTCCAAGTTCTGCATGGTATCTACTTTAGACACCTGTCAGGTGCTGAGAGATTTACACTACCTCTTCATTTCCCGGAATTCCCCCTCTGTCTTCACAAGTCTACCAGCACTTGAAAACTGCCAAGATCCTAAAAAGCAGCCATTGACTGTAAGCAGACACGGGGAATTTCCAGGCCCTGGGGTGATGTGCACTGCTCAAGCCCACTCAGGGAGTTAGTGGTGGCAGCTCCATCTCTATCTGCTAAGCAGCCTTGACCTAAGTCTCCAGGTGTCCACGCTGACTTCCAGGGTGACCCACTCATGGTGACCTCGGTGACATTAAATTCTCCTGAAGATGTTTTTGGAGGAGATGTTCTTCCAGGACTCGGGTTTATGCTCAGACCAAATCTAATGTGAATGTATTTATTATTGATAACACAGGGGCTGCAAAAGCTCAACTATCTCATCTATTAGGTGGAAGAACGAAGATAAAAGGGAAAGGGAGTAAGAGATTTGAGAAGAACCCAAGTAATTCTGAGGTAGATTACTGAGAATGAGATCCAAAAGCCTCCTCCTTGCCCTGCCTACCCCCAGAAATGAGAGGCAAGCCTTTCATTACCTCAACGGCAGCCTTTAACTGCCTGCTTTAGCATAAGGATGACTTCCTCCAGAAGGCTTCAACAACCCCAAGTGAGGCCACATGTCCATAGCAGGTGTTCAGAAGGAACTTTCCCTGCCCCTCCCACTGTGTAAGACTCTTCATACTCCATCCTCATTTTACTGTACATCAGTCTGCCTGCTTAGTGGCAGGATAGTATGTCCATCTTGGTCCTCATCCTCCAGAAAGCACTGCTTGTAGAAGGGAGCAGCTAAACATCCTTCCCACAGCTCCTGTGCCTCAGTTTACCAAAGAAATCAATTATGGATCCAGTCATCTGCCTCAGTAGATAAAGACACTCGCTGCCAAGGCTGCTAACGTGAATTCAATCCCCAGGACCCAGTGGGAGAAGAGAACCAACTCTTACACGTTGTCCTCTGATTGTCACATATACACACATACATCACAAGCCTAATGTATACACACACAGTATGAAAACATATGCAGATAAGACACACAGATGGAAGATAAAGATTTTCTGTTGTTGTTGTTTTGTTTTTTGAGACAGGGTCTCACTTTGTAGCTCTGGTTTTTGTAAAACTCACTTTGTAGACCAGGCTGGCCTTGAACTCACAGAGATCTACCTGCCTTTGCCTCCCAAGTGCTGGGATTAAAGGCTTGAACTACAACACCTTTTGAAAAGTCCACAGTTTATTAAGAAAATTGTAGTTACATGTTTCATAATGAACTCTGGGTGACTTTGAGTAACTATTTTTTTTTCAATGTTTTTAAAGATAAAACAATTTTAAATCTAAAAAAAATTAAAGGCAGAAAACATTCTACATAAAAATGTATTGAGCTTTAAAAAAATAAATCACTGGGGCTTGACAGATGGCTCAGAGGTTAAGAGCACTGCCTGTTCTTCCAAAGGTCCTGAGATCAAGTCCCAACAACCACATAGTGGCTCATAACCATCTATAATGAGATCTGGTGCCCTCTTCTGTCATGCAGGCAGAATACTGTATAAATAATAAGCAAATAAATCTTTTTCAAATAAATTAGTAAATTATGTGTGGTGACACAGCTCAAGTATAATACTGTACTTGCATAGCCTAACCAAGATCTTGGATTCAACCAGCAGCGTGAGATAAAAAGAAGAAAAAAGAAAACAGCTGACTAGTTCCTTTGATGAGTGGAAATAGCTCTATTTCCAAGAAAGGGAAGACCAGAGCATGCAGTGTAACAATTTTTAAAGAGGAAGTTAGCATTGACAACCCCCCCACAAAAAAATATGTTCTTTTAAAAAAAAATAGGTTACTCAAAGTCTCCCAGAGCTTATTGTGAAACACATAACTACAATTTTCTTAATAAACTTTGGACTTTTCAACGTTTCAAAAGTGCCTACTGCTGACAATGGACTTGTATTGAACTCTAGCTGATCTATTGTTCTGAGGCCAGCCACGGGCTCTGTGTAACGTTAGCAGTAGTGGTCCAGAAGCCTTGCAGAGCTGCCAGGTCTCCCTGCAAGAGCCAGCGCTACTATCGACACCCTAGGGTGTGAGGAAACAACCCTTGTTTAGCGGAATCATGTATGCAGAGCCCAGTTGACTGAGACATTATGCTTCTTTTTAAATTTTTTTAACTGTTCCACACCAGACATGATAGCTCCTTAACATTTTAAACTTTTTTTCTTTCTGTCCTTTTGAGACAAGACCTCACTAGGTAACTCCCACTGGCCTGGAATGAGCCTTAGCCTTGAATCCACAGAAACCAGTCTGCCTCTGCCTCCAGGGTGCTCAAGGCTGATGCCACCACACCCGGCTTCTACTTTTTTTTTGTTAATTTTATGTCTGTGCCTGTCTGTGTGTGAGAATGTGCATGCCCACTGAGGCCAGAAGGATCGTGTGCCCCAGGAGCTGAGTGGCAGGTGGTTGTGACATCTACAATGGATGCTGAGAAATCAGATCCCCTGCAATGGCAGTACACCCTCAACTGTTGAGCCATCAGCCATCGTTCCAACCTCCGAGTTATTCTGCTGTCATTTCAGTCAGGTGTAGCAGTGCACGCCTTTGATCCTAGCACTCCAAAGGGAGAAGAAGGTGGATTTCTATGGATACCAGGTCAACATGGTCTGTGTAGCCAGGGCTATGCAAAAAGACCATGAAAAGAGAGAAAGAAAGAAAAAGAGAGAGAGAGAGACAAAGAAAGAGAAAGAGAGAAAGAAAGAACGAAAGAGAGAGAGAGGGAGGGAAAGAGGGAGGGAGGGAGGGAGGGAAGGAAGGAAGGAAGGAAGGAAGGAAGGAAGGAAGGAAGGAAGGAAGGAAGGAAGTTAGTTTAAAGAACCGAAGCTTGGTTCCTGTGCCCACGCCAGGCGGCTCACAAACCCCTGTAACTCCAGTTCCAGGAGATGCCATGCCTCCATGGGCACCTGCATACATGTGCACAAATCCATACATGGACACACATGTGTCCACATAGTTAAAAACTAAAGAATAACTCTTTGTGGACGGGGACAAGGAAGGGGTCCGAGGTAGGCAGCTAAGAGAGACTGGAGGGAGAAAGGGAGCGGGGAGTGATGAAATTTTATTTCGGTTAAAAGCATTTAAAATAAGCCAGGCAGTGGTGGTGCACGCCTTTAGTCCCAGCAGAGACACAAGTTAGAGGCCAGCCTGAATACATAGTTATAGAGCAAAAAGGGCCACACAGGGAGACCCCATCTCAAAACACAACAAAAAAACCCTATAATTTCCTTTTTTAAAAAAAAAGGCAGGCCTGCCAATGTCAAACAAAAGGGTTTGTTATCCAATGAGCATAGAACACATGATAATTCTGCTTGAAAAAAGACTTTGGTATAGATGCACCCTCAGATGGGAGACAGCTTGAGAGGACATGTGAAAGGTTTTGCTATGGCGTTCCTTAACTGACTGCATCTGCTCTTCCTTCACGGTAGCAGGCGTTGCACAAGCACTGGCCAAGAAATAGGAAAAGGCAGTGATGTGCCAAGAGCAGCTCTTAAGCTGGGCATAGCAGCATTTGTCTCTAGTCCCAGCACTTGGGAGGTGGAGGCAGGAGTTTCAGCTATATGGTGAGTTGGAGACCACCAGTTATGAGACCTTGTTTCCAACAAATGGAAAAAGCAGCTCATGAAATTATGGCAGCCTTAAGACAGGCAGGTCCTTAAGATGATGCGGGCAACCTGACACACTCGTAGCAACCCAAACTCCAACCTGAAGCTGCAGGCCAAATTGCTCATCTCGAGAGGGTAGGGTCCAGTCGGCCTTAATACTGGCTGTGGATGGATGGGCACAGACTGCAGAAAGAGCATCAGCTACAGGCAAAAGCTGGGATACAGGAAGGATTCCACAGGGGCCTCCAGGAAGCATGACAGGTCCCCAATTGCCCATAGGGACCAGACAGCTTTCCAGTCTTGAAAGACATTCATTCTTGAAAGGCTCTCCCTGGCTAACAGGTCAACCTGCATGTGCAAGTTTTCCAGGAACAAAATAAAAAGGTATCAGAGTTCTGGCTGCTCTGGTTTAAAAAAAAAAATTATAATACAAACCAGGACCTATTTCTTGACCCCTTTAAGTCACCAAACAGCTCTGGCTGTCCTGCAGTCCCGGAACTCACTCTGTAGACCAAGCTGACCTCAAACTCAACAAAGCTCTGATGGCCTCTGCCTCTCAAGTGCTGGGATTAAAGGCAGGCAGGCACCACCACGCCCAGCAAATTGAGCAACTTAGTAACAGACATGCCTGAGATTTTTCTTCAGAAGGGTGCTATTTTAACACATGCACAAAACTAACCTTTTTCCGCTGTAGCTTTTGCTTTTCCCTGAATTCTTCCATCTTCCTGGCCTCGTCTCGGAGAGTCTGTGCAAGCTGAATGTGACACTGGGCCACGTTGTCTACTTCTGTAGAAAGGATTTGTAAATAAAACAGTCAAGGTCCACATGTGCCAAACTCAATACACACAACTATTCAAAATCGCACATACAAATCTGGAGGAAAAAGCAAAATTAAGAATAATTCTCTTGGTCACCAACACCCGCTGAGGTCCTTCTGCCTAGCATGGCCCTGGCCACCAAGACCAAGGCTAAGTCTTTAGCTCAGCCTCTTGCCACTAACTGCTACTAACCCAGTGTATGCCCAGGGCTGGGGCTTGGGGTAGGGATGTGGCCAAGGTTCCCATTCAGTAAATAGCCTTACCTCCTGAGAACTTAGCTTTAGTTATCAACTTGACGTAACCTAAAATCCCCTGGGAAGAGAGTCTGGGTGTAGGGGCTGATTACACCGGGCTGGCCTATGGTCATGTCTGTGGGTGGTTGTCTAAGGTTAATGGATGTGGAAAGACCGAACCTACTGTGGACAGCACCATTCTGCCAGTCAGGGGGTTCCTGAACTCTTAAAAAGTGGAGAAATCCAGCTGGGCACAAGCAAGCAAGTACGTAAGGACCATTCCTCTCTGCTCTTGCCTATGGGTATGATGACTTGCCCGTCATGACAGGCTGCAGC
Organism: Psammomys obesus; assembly: GCF_907164565.1. NCBI lineage: Eukaryota > Metazoa > Chordata > Mammalia > Rodentia > Muridae > Psammomys > Psammomys obesus. The sequence continues at coordinate 38,083,848 of NW_026596040.1, read as the reverse complement.
CTGTAACTGTCAGCTGTAAACTCTTATTCCCTAATTGACCTTTGTCAGGATAGTTTATCGTAGCAAGAAGAACGAGAGCAGTACTCAGAGCACCACGAGTTCAAATTAGATTCCCTGTCCTCTCTGCACGATCTCGGGGTGCTTTCCAGCTCATGAGCTTAAACACTTATCAAAAGTTCATGCAACATTTTGGCCTCTGACACTTACTTATCTTTATAACAGAAAGGGAAAAGCCAGACTAGGATAGGTGTGGTTTGTGTACACCCTTACTCTAAGCACTTGGGAAGCTGAGACAGATGCAAGGCTCTTTTCATCTACGTAGTGAGTTCCAGGACAGCCAGACCTTCACAGACAGAAACAAGCAAGCTGAAGCATGCCATTAAAGCTAGAAAGACTGACCTATAAAAAAACTTTAGTGTGTGTGTGTGTGTGTGTGTGTGTGTGTGTGTGTGTGTGTGTGTTTAGAGACAGGATTTCTAAATGTAGCAGCCTTGGCTGTCCTGGAACTTGCTCTGTAGACCAGGCTGGCCTCAACTCACAGAGATGTGCCTTCCTCTGCCTCCCAAGTGCTGAAATTAAAGGCATGCGACACCACAACCAGCAAAACATTAATTTTTTAAAAATCGTGTGTGTGCATTTTCTGTGTAAGTCAGAAACACACATGTGTATGTGCAGAGTACACGTGTGGAGGTCAGAGGACAAATTTGAGGACAAATTTGAACATTGGTTTTCACCTTCCACCTTGTTTGAAACAGGATCTCTTTTTGATTTTGACACTACGCACACCACGATGCTCAGCCCATAAGCGTCAGAGAATTCTGCTTCTGCCTGGGATCACAGACAGGCACCATCATGTCTGATTTTATGTGTGTTCCAGGGATAGGAACTTGGGTCTTGACAAGCACCTACTAAGCCATCCCTCCAGGCCATTAAGAAAAAAGCTTTAACTTGGACTGTTAAAATAACCTTGAAAGGGCTAGAGGGAGGGCTCAAAGGTTAAGAGCACTGGCTGCTCTTCCAAAGGTCCCAAGTTCAATTCCCAGCAGCCACAGGGTGGCTCACAACCATCTATAATGAGATCTGGTGTCCTCTTCTGGCATGCGGACAAACATGCAGGCAGAACACCGTATACATAACAATAAATCTTTTTAAAAAAATAACCTTGAAAGCTAGAAGATACACACACAAACATGAAACAAAGTTAGCAACTTATATATCAAATAGCAAAGAGCTATATTTTAAGAAAACACTTCCACAAATGCCCAGCCCTAAGTGAGGTGTCTGTACCACATTCTTCTCTCCCGGGGGTCTGGGATCTATGTGGGATTGGGGATTGAAAGATTTAAGGGCCAGAGGTGGTGGATGATACAACAGAGTTGATGTACACACAAACTCAGAAAGAGCCAACCCAAAGAGACTCTGAACCACTTTCTTTTTTAATAATTTATTTAAATTTTAATTTATGTGCATTAGTGTGAAGGTGTCAGATCCCTTGGAATTGGCAGTACAGACAGTTGTGAGCTGCCGTGAGGGTGCTAGGAATTGAATCCAGGCCCTTAGGAAGAGCAGACAGTGCTCTTAAACATTGAGCCATCTCTCCAGCCCCCTAAACCACTTTCATAATATGTTAATACTTATGTATATGAATAGGCACATATTTATTATATAAATGTATCTAAATGCATTTAAAAATAAAATACATTTAAATGCCACACAAAATAATCACCAAGAACTACTTTACGTTGAGAAATACAAATTTCAGTGTTCACTGTGTTCTGTCTCACTTTAACAGTAAATATTATATTACATTTAATTATAAATGTTACATTAAATTACATTATATTTAATATTTTATACACTTATTTTAATAAGGAAAAACGGAAGTGTTGAGTCTCTGAGTTCGGGTAGGACAGGATGTTCTTGCACGGTGTCATTCCCATTTGGGACTTGAGAGCATGTAGAATCCCTGGCCCCCCTCCAAACACCCTGAGCCAGACACGCAATGGCCATGAACCTGGGTGACCCACAGCTCTCCCAGTGCCAGGCGGCTACTCTGCAGAGCTAGTTCTCACTCTATGGTTGTTCTAAAGTTTTTTTTTTAACCCAATTACTGTTCAAATTAGAACTTGCCGTAGAAGAAAGACACGGAGCTTGCCAAGGACAGGAAATACAGTTTTACACCAGGGGATGGAGTGATGGCTCAGCAGTTAAGAGTACTGGCTACTCTTCCAGAGGATCCAGGTTCAATTCCCAGCTCCCATGACAACCACCATAACTCCAGCTCAAGGGGATCTGATGCCCTCTTATGGCTTCTGTGGATACCAGGCATACACATGGTACACAGACATACATGTGGGCAAAATACCCATACACATAAAGGAAAATAAAATAACTTCAATAATTAACTTACGCTGCTTGAAGACATCAAGGGCTCTCTTCAAGGTACTGAAAAACAAATATATACATAATTTCAATTCTAGAAATCATCTGTATAATTATATTAGAACGTTTTCACGTGCTTCTCTCTGCCTACATCTTAAAATGAAAAGTCCAGGTTCCCTTTTGCCCTTGAGCTTCAGGAATCAGTAAAAGACCAAAACTTCTTGCGGCCAGCGTCCTCAGTGCCGGGCACGGAGAGTTCTACACTCTGTGCCCTGAGTAGAGCAAAATGCAAACGCTCTGCATTTCGCCTTCCCCAACGGCAACGTAGCAATTGTGACCGCTTTCTCGTAAGAACATGTTGTCATTTGAATATGAAAACAAACCGATCAAAGAGAGAGCTCAAATCCTGGTTTGCAAACTGGGTGAGCATCGGTGGTACTTGCGCATGCGTGCGTGCGTGCGTGCGTGTGTGCACGAGTGGTGTGATGCGGTGTGGTGTGGTGTGTGTGTGTGTGTGTGTGTGTGTGTGTGTGTGTGTGTGTGTGTG